>NW_018480078.1:1026632-1151561 GCF_002113885.1 Mizuhopecten yessoensis | reverse complement strand
TATTTCTAACTTTAAACACAGCATGAATTATTATATATACCGTCATAACAGTAAATTCAGAATCTATTGAATGTCCATTATTATTGTTATCGTCATATAAGTGATTCCAATTTGAATTCCAGTGACCACTGGCTAGGTATTTCAGTGGAAATACCACTGGATTCCACTGGGCAATTTGGCCACAAATTGTAGGTCAAATTGCTTGTTGAATCCAGTGGTATTTCCTCTGGTATCCAAGTGGAATTCCATTGTTTATTTTCATATGGTATTAGACTTTCATGAACTTTCATGAAAGTTCATGAAATGTGGTAATTTTGTATGTTCATGAATGTTCATGAATATTTCAAGCATTTTCAATTCATGAACTTAAAATGGGACGTTTTCTTCATGAACATTCATGAACATTCATGAATTGTTGCCATTTTTCATGAATGTTCATGAATTCATATATTCATGAATATTCATGATTTTATATTCATGAAAGTTCATGATTTTACATTCATGAATATTCATGAATTTATATTCATGATTTTCACATGCTTTCATGATTCATGAATTTTCATGAATATATTTTGCTCAAGATTATTCATGAAGTTTTAAGTTCATGAATTTCATGAAAATATTCATGAACAAATCAAGAACATTCATGAATATTATTCATGAATATTTCATGAACTGTTCATGAATTTTCATGAATTATTCATAATCATTTCGCAGGGGTTGTTCTTACCTCCATTTATTACTGAAACATTCATTCCATCCGTGTGAAGGCATCTACTTAGATCCAAAATCAAATGAAACATTTCACATGTGTCGTATGCATTTACACAAAACTCTTCACAAATCACCGATTTTGTCTATAAGCACAGATTGGTATGCATACTGACATGGAAATGTAAGAACTTGGTCAATATTAATCCAAATGTGTCTTATAAACTTTGGTAACAGGACGTTTACGAACAATCCAAATATTCCGCCTCGTCAACATACAGATCGAGCGCTCGCCAGTATGTAAATGTAGACAGTATAGACACGACATTAAAACTAACATTCCTTGTGAATTTTAATGTTGTGTCTATACTGGTGATAAGAACATGAAATTTGGTTTAAACTCTCGACCTATCTGTCTCGAGTTCAAACCCAAATTTCATGTTCTAATCGCCAGGATAGCCACTCAAAAAACGTACTATCCTCTAACTAGAGCATCAATGACTACATCAAACACATTCCTAGATATAGAGATTGTGTAAAATAATAAATAGTCAAATGCTATAAGGTCAGAAAGAAAGTGATTTTTTTAATATTGTCAATTTTACATAACTTTAATTCTTTTTGAGCAGAAAATCCTTTCAAAATCCTTTTCAAAAGCGTTTAATAAATACTTATTTTAAAAAAAATTGAACAAATGTGTTCATTAATCAATTTGAAACCTTTAAAAACTGTATTTTAACAAATTTTTATGATGATGTATAAAAAAAGCAGAAATAAATATTGAATTTAATTGCAAATTTCTCATTGAAATAATTGATTAGAAACATTTTTGGAATTTTATTTCATTTTGGGTGGCAAATATAAACAATTATCATATCTTCTTCTTTTGTCATTTTAGAGCTTACTTCAAGACAAAAATATTGTTTCTACAATTTGTTATAGAATTTCAAACCTAAATCTGAGGTTAACTAACAATATCCCCACTTAACACCCATACCCTAATGTTGCCACATGCAATGCCTTGATTTCTCTCTTTCCATTTAATTTCATGACACTATGTTGATACAAAGGACAATGTCCATTCCAACGAGCAGGGTGCAAATACTCACCATATCAGCCATTTGCTGGAAGAATTCCTCTGATTCCCCATTCTGACGAGACAGAAGGTCGGAAAACAGTGCCTGATTGATGACCTCATCACTTGCCTCCTCCTTCTGGTCACCTGTTAGTCGCTCACGACAAAGCTCTCGTTTGACCACCAAAGCTTCCATAAACAAACGCCAGTGCTCCTTCTGTTGATCTGTCAACACAATTCTTGACCATGAACTTATAAATCTATATAATTCATTGGCCATGACTTAAAACATAAAAGCTTTTTACTCATTGCCTATGCCCGCTTGTGACATTAAAACTCTCGTCTTTGGCATATGAAATCTCTTTGTAGTCTAGACTCTTGTCACCAAATCTGGATACTTTGTTTTCTACATACTTACCCATTTATTATGGAAAACGATTTTCAAAACATAATTTGTAACTTATCTGAATACTTTTTGTGAAAACCAGGCTCTCTAGACTTAAGCTGTTGAAGACATTATGTTGTTCCCTTGTATTATCTAATTAGTGAAATGTGATTGCAAAGCACGCCAAGGTACATCATCAAATAATGATACATCCTAATATGAAATTTCTTCAAAAAATTAAATTCAGCCGATCAGAACTGATGATGTTTCTTAGGTGTGATAAAGAATTACAGTACAGGAGTTTTAGCTTTGGCTTTTGTGTGCGACCTTGACCTTAAGTTATGGATACGAGAGATGAACACATGGGTCAATTATGACATATACATCAAAATATCAGCCATGCAAATGCTATGGCCAATACAGCCATTACACTTATTTGAACTTTGACTGCTTACTGTGACCTTGACTTTGAAAGTATAATCCTATGAGTATCATGCCATAAACCATTCTCCCCTACTAGACCCATATGGTGTGGACAATATTAAGAAATGAACAAACATATAAGCATGGCACAATCATACTCTTTCCCACTCTACTTTTTACATAAATAAAGTCAAAGAAATCAACCTCATGACAACTTGGCGTCAATCTTTGAGACTCTGCTCTTCAATACCTTTGAGACTCTGCTCTACGATACCTACCTAGTGGTGTAGCTTCCCTCTTGGCTAACAGCTGAGCCAGTCTTTCCTTCCTTTGCTGCTGCGATAAGACAATCACTTCATCAAGAATTTCTTGGTTAGCGTTCTCCATTAGCAGACGGTGAAAGAGACCATGTTCATCTCTATGTTTCCTTTCCAGCATCTGTATCATGTTGTCCTAGTGACAAAAGGAATTTTTAATTTATGATACATGTCTGTTACAAAAAGTGGATGAATATATGTAGAATGCTTAAGAGCAGTGTCAAAGTGTAGTTTCAGAAACAAGATATCCCAGAGGGATCTTGGCGCCCACCTTTGTACCATCTTCATTAGTTCTTTGTCAGTTCGATCTTTTCTCTTTCCTCTAATCTGTTTGATCGCGTCATGTTAACAGTAAATGCACCTTGAGGTAACTTTTTATCTAAACTTAATACTGATGTGTATGAAAGCCAACCTTCAAAGTGAGTTTGTCATTTCACATATTTACTAGTACAGTACTTAATGTGAAAGAAATAGAATCGATCATTGCAATATGAGAAAGATCTGTTTAGTTCTTCTTTTAATCCATTTTGTTTTTATGATCAGTCTCAAAATATAACATACACAACGAGGGATCAAGGGGAACCTACATTTAAAATTTGAGAAAGATCCCTCCCGTACTTCCCGAGAAATAGCGATAACAAACTTTCACTATCAAAATCCAAGATGGCTGCCTGTCGGCCATGTTGTTTATCCGATCAGTCTCAAAAGTTGCCCTGCACAGCTAAGGACCAAGGGGAACCTACATATAAAATTTGAGAAAGATCCCTCTGGTACTTCTTGAAAAATAGCGATAACAAACTTTCACTATCAAAATCCAAGATGGCTGCCTGTCGGCCATGTTATTTATCCGATCAGTCTTAAAAGTTGCCCTGCACAGCTAAGTACTAAGGGGAACCTGTCGGCCAAGTTTGTTTATCTGATCAGTCTCAAAAAATGCCTGCACAGCTTTGGACCAAGGGGAACCTACATATAAAATTTGAGAAAGATCCCTCTGGTTCCTCTTGAGAAATAGCGATAACAAACTTTCACTATCAAAATCCAAGATGGCTGCCTGTCGGCCATGTTGTTTATCCGATCAGTCTCAAAAGTTGCCCTGCACAGCTAAGGACCAAGGGGAACCTACATATAAAATTTGAGAAAGATCCCTCTGGTACTTCTTGAGAAATAGCGATAACAAACTTTCACTATCAAAATCCAAGATGGCTGCCTGTCGGCCATGTTGTTTATCAGATCAGTCCCTGCACATATAATAACCAAGGGGAACCTACATATAAAATTTTAAAAAAATCCCTCAAGTAGTTCCCGAGAAATAGCGATAACAAACTTTCACTATCAAAATCCAAGATGGCTGCCTGTCGGCCATGTTATTTATCCGATCAGTCTTAAAAGTTGCCCTGCACAGCTAAGTACTAAGGGGAACCTGTCGGCCAAGTTTGTTTATCTGATCAGTCTCAAAAAATGCCTGCACAGCTTTGGACCAAGGGGACCCTACATATAAAATTTGAGAAAGATCCCTCTGGTTCCTCTTGAGAAATAGCGATAACAAACTTTCAAAATCCAAGATGGCTGCCTGTTGGCCATGTTGTTTATCCGATCAGTCTCAAAAGTTGCCCTGCACAGCTAAGGACCAAGGGGAACCTACATATAAAATTTGAGAAAGATCCCTCTGGTTCCTCTTTGAGAATTGGCAAAAACAAACTTTCACTATCAAAATCCAAGATGGCTGCCTGTGGGCCATGATGTTTATCCGATCAGTCTCAAAAGTTGCCCTGCACAGCTGAAGATCAAGGGGAACCTATATATAAAATTTGAGAAAGATCCCTCTGGTACTTCTTGAGAAATAGTGATAACAAACTTTCACTACAAAATCCAAGATGGCTGCCTGTCGGCCATGTTGTTTATCCGATCAGTCTCAAAAAATGCCTGCACAGCTTTGGACCAAGGGGAACCTACATATAAAATTTGTGAAAGATCCCTCTGGTACTTCTTGAGAAATACTTATAACAAGAATTGTTTAAGGATGGAGGACGGACGACGGACGCAGGGTGATTTGAATAGCCCACCATCAGATGATGGTGGGCTAAAAAGTTGTAAACAACCGATTTTGTTATGAAATGAATATTTTTTACCAGCAAATTCTAGTCTAAACTCAACATTCTGCATATAGTTGCTTACAGTTTGATCACAATATCTGTTGTATTTGACCTTGGACACAAAAGCTGTTGTATTTGACCTTGAATGCAAAAGTTGTTGTATTTAACCTTGGGCACTATAGCTGTTGTATTTGACTTCCGACACTATAGCCGTTGTATTTGACGTTGGACACAATAGCTGTTGTAGTTGACTTTGTTGCAAAAGCTGTTGTATTTGACCTTGGACACTATATATGTTGTAGTTGACCTTGAACACTAAAGCTGATGTATTTGACTTTGTCACAAAAGTTGTTGTATTTGACGGACACTATAGCTGTTGTATTTGACCTTGGACACAATAGCTGTTGTACTTGACCTTGAATGCAAAAGTTATTGTATTTGACCTTGGACACAATGGTAGTTGTATCTGACTTTGTCGCAAAAGCTGTTGTATTTGACCTTGGACACTATAGCTGTTGTTTTTGACCTTGGACACAATAGCTGTTGTATTTTAACTTGAATGCAAAAGCTGTTGTATTTGACCTTGGACACAATAGCTGCTGTATTTGACTTTGTCGCAAAAGCTGTTGTATTTGACCTTGGACACTATAGATGTTGTATTTGACTTTGGACACTAAAGCTGTTGTATTTGACTTTGTTGCAAAAGTTGTTGTATTTGATCTTGGACACTATAGCGGTTGTATTTGACCTTGGACACTAAAGCTGTTGTATTTGACCTTTGAAACTTTGACCTTGGACACTAAAGCTGTTGTATTTAACCTTGAACACTATAGTATGAACTCTGGAGAGTACATAAAGCTTACAGATTTGACCTCTATAACCAACGATCAATCACCTGCAGTTGTTGTGAGTGTAACGTACAATTCTAATCCTAACACACGTTTATGGGTACAAGCTACAACGGCAAGTGATGTTATGTCCCCTGAGACTGGTACATGTTATTCTACATTTGACCTTGGACACAACACCTGTTGTAGTTGACTTTGTCGCAAAAGCTGTTGTATTTGACCTTGGACACTATATATGTTGTAGTTGACCTTGAACACTAAAGCTGATGTATTTGACTTTGTCGAAAAAGTTGTTGTATTTGACCTTGGACACTATAGCTGTTGTATTTGACCTTGGACACAATAGCTGTTGTACTTGACCTTGAATGCAAAAGTTGTTGTATTTGACCTTGGACACAATGGTAGTTGTATCTGACTTTGTCGCAAAAGCTGTTGTATTTGACCTTGGACACTATAGCTGTTGTTTTTGACCTTGGACACAATAGCTGTTGTATTTGACCTTGAATGCAAAAGCTGTTGTATTTGACCTTGGACACAATAGCTGCTGTATTTGACTTTGTCGCAAAAGCTGTTGTATTTGACCTTGGACACTATAGATGTTGTATTTGACTTTGGACACTAAAGCTGTTGTATTTGACTTTGTTGCAAAAGTTGTTGTATTTGATCTTGGACACTATAGCGGTTGTATTTGACCTTGGACACTAAAGCTGTTGTATTTGACCTTTGAAACTTTGACCTTGGACACTAAAGCTGTTGTATTTGACCTTGAACACTATATCTTTAGTATTCGACCTTGTGTTGTATTTGACCTTGAACACTAAAGCTGTTGTACTTGACCTTGGACACTATTTTTTGTATTTGACCTTGGACACTTAAGCTGTTGTATTTGACCTTGAACACTTAAGCTGTTTTATTTGACCTTGGAACCAATTGCTGTTTTGATTGACCTTGGATACAATAGCTGATTTATTTGACCTTGAAAACAAAAGCTGTCATATTTGACCTTGGACACAATAGCTGTTTTATTTGACCTTGAAAACAAAAGCTGTCGTATTTGACCTTGGACACAAAAGCTGTTGTATTTGACCTACCATTTGTGACACCTTTTTATTGCTTTTGTTGATTTCATCTTTTTGCTCTGGTGGTTTCTTCTGACCCAAAGACAAAACCTTCATCTGGTGATTGGCTAGTCTACTGTAGCGGTCCCTATCTCCAGACAACCTAGAACATACATAGTTCAACAGGAAAATATAACAATTATCATACAAAAATGTAAAATGTGATTATCTGTATGTTACTTCTAAATAGCAATCTAAACTAAAAACTGCAATTATATATAAATATGTAAAAAATCCCCATAAAACCTATATTTTATCTCCCTTTAATAACCTTTTGAAATTTCCTTTTAGAAAGAACATGAGATATATGGATATTTGACTCTGAGTAGGAAAATATATGCCTTTTGAGATTCTGTTTACTATTATTTATTTACTGTTAACTGGAAAATTTTCGCTTCACATTAAGTTTTGCCTTTTTCACCCTCCGGAATAATGGCGAATTTATCATGACAGCAAATGTTGAAAGGCTAATATTTTAATATGTGAAAGTTTCCTAGTACGGTATACAGTAATGGTATCTATACAAACTGTGAAAGTCTCTGCAATCTCCCTTACCATGGTTTCCCATGAGGGTTCTGTCTCTCTGCCAGGCCTACCAAGATGGCAGCAAAAGAGAAGCTGTTGTCACGGCAACCGAGCAGGTATTCTCTTTGAAGTCTCACTATATGTAGTTCCTGATCCCTCTCCTCCATACCTATAAAAACAATAGGACAACAACTTCAACCATTTATATGATTGTTCTTATTAATCTATAAGCTTACAGAATGTCTGTCCCACAGCAGGTAAATCACTTGAGACTTCTACTGTAGTTACGGTAGCCTCTCATTAATTTTGTTTTGAATATAATATTAATGTAGTTCAACTGGGCCAGAGTACTACAGTTGACATTATATAAGTAGTTTCCTATTAGAAATGTGCAAAATTGATTCACAGACTATCCTACATTAGATATTTTCTTACCATACTCTATGAAAATAGATGCTGATTTTTTGTTGTTGACTTTTCGCAAAAGAAAATATATTTAAAAAAAATCAACATATAGAATAATACGGGTATACTGTATATAAATTCTGTTCTATAGAGAGATTGGCCCTAAATGACTTACATTGTCGATGGGCCGTTAAACAATACAAATGAAACTACAGAGAGAAAATGAAGAATTAATTCATCCATTTTACTAACACTGGATTACAGATATTTTTGCATAATAGATGTTGTGTTGTATTTTTAAAATTGTGCCTTAATTTTGTGCCTAATCAATAAAGTAAAATATCATTAAAAAAATATTTCATCAGCCTTTTTTATTTTGAAAACATTTTTTATCTTAACATCTTATACTATTTGTTAAGCAATTAAACGTTTTACAGGTTTAAACAGATTAGCAACTACATGTAGTTACTGCCACAGAAGCAGATGTCATCAGATATAAACTAGAGAGACTGTGAGCAAGATCACAAGATATAACTCCCCACTTGTGCTTTTAATGTGTTTGGAGCAGAAATTAAAGTTTCAAGGGCCTAACTCCAGGAAAAAAATTGTCCCATCAATAAATTTCTTTCTTCGTGCACATTTTTTTTTACCTCATTTAACAATACTGAAATCTGAAATTTTTAAAAACACCTTTTCAGGTGTACTAATGCAAGTTCTAATGTCAGTTTATAAGGTTATTTATTTGATGATAACTGTGTTATATCCAAGAAATCTAAAAGTTAAATATTACTACTCTGGCTATAATGACCTTTGCAAGAAATTACATGTATTTGAAATATTTTACACATTTGACCCCTGTGACCAAGAAAGTAGACAAGGTCATTTGTTTGGACAAATTTGACAGTCATTTAAAACAAGCTACATGTAAAAGTCGAGAGAGCTATCAACTATATGCCAGTACCGGACCACTAACATACTTATACATAGTCTTTCTCATCATGTTATGCCAGGCCTGTAACTTTGAACATTAGTCAAGGTCATTGATTTGAACAACTTAGGGAGCCTTTAACCTTAGCATGGAACAGACCAAATATCATAATGCTATAGTACTCTTGTTATTCAGAAGATGTCAGAATATTTTGATACATTTGACACATAGGAGGACCTTATTTGTAAGTGAGTCAAAGTCATTCAACTAAATAAGCTTGATAGCTTTTTACCCTATAGTAAGCTACAGGACACATATCATGAACCAACGGTTCTTAATAATTCATATGAACTTTAATTCAAAAATTTAACAACTTAATAGCTGCTTATGATATTGTAAATATCATCACCCTATATACCTCTTAGTTTGCCCAGAAGAAATCATCTTTTAGACATGAGATCCTAGGAGAATCTTGGCACCCACTATGAAAGGAACTTTGTCAGATATACAAAAGATAATCTTGTACCTTTTTTGCTCTTCATTTCCCTTAGAGGTATCATTACCCAGTCCCATGTTGGAAATCCTAGACAGGAATCTTGCACACTAACTTAAACCTCGTAAAGTCATATGTTATTTGCCACTATGACAAATGTTATTGTATAGGAATTGCTTAACTGTGCAAAAACCTAAAAACTTGTAATTGAAAATTCAATCAGACTTTCTTAAGGCTGGATGGAAAAATGGTGATTTGAACAGCCGACCATCTGATGATGGTGGGCTAAAATGCAATATGACAGACAAAAGATGCTGCATCATTGCACATGCTCACAGGAATTTTATTCCAGGTGGGCAATTTAAAAAGCAGACCTTATGCTTGGAGCCTTGTTAGCTTATGACAGGATTAATAGTAAAGTAAAAATCTAAATCAACGATGTCATTTTCAGAACGGCAAAATTAATCCTTTGTTTATGAGAAAATGTGTTCAAAATTTGACATACTGGTAACTAATTAGGGATGGTGTTGTTGTTGTTTCTTTTTTTGGATGGGTTTGGGGATGTAAAATCTGAAAGACTTACTGAGAACAGAGCAAAATGGGCCCATGTTTATTGCCTGTATTTGGAAGGAATGCTTAAGTAGTACCTCAGGCACAAGGAACACAAGCTGATATTGAATTTTCACTTTGAATTTAATTTAGTTAAAAGTGGTTAAATTAAGTGAGAAAAATTGTAGTCAAGTTATTGCAGTAGATATGCTTTTATTGGACTAAAGCCAAAATATAGAGAGAAATTTAAAGATTTGACAGATACATGTGTATAACAGTTGAATAGGTAAAAGGAGAGGTGTTTAAATACATGTTTTTCTGAAGTTCAGTTAGGCAGTATCTTTGTAGTGTCCTATAACAAGGAGAAGGAGTCAAAAGCGGGCACCATCTATCATTGAAGGAAATAATTCTTTTATGGAAAATTGAAACAGAAATGATCAATGAAACCTGAAGAATAATTCATGTGAAGCAATTCATAGGAACAGAGATACAGGATAGCAAAATCGATCTAAATCATCAAGAAGAATCTTATGTTTCATAATGGTATCTAAGTGTAAGTGTGTCATATTCATTGTCGGTCTCCTCGCCAACACCTTTGACCTCATCTGTGATTGGCTGTTATACTTTGACATCAGTGGATTACAAGAAGGACTTGTCTTTGGTCCATTCAAAGATGCAGTATCGACATCCCTCCTTGTCTTTTCAGGCATTGGAAGTTTGATTTACATCATAGACCTGGCTTTGAATATTGTAGATGTAGCAAAGGAGGATTATCTCCCCTTGTGGTTGCTTGACACTGTGAATTTGACCTCTATATGGATGGAGAATGTACCTCAGATTATTGTGAATGTGTATATTGCAGGATGTCGTGAGAATTCTGTTAGTATTCTCCAACTGGCCAAGGCTTTAGCAGCCATAGTGAAAGTTCTCACCATTATAGGATTGGCCATTGCTAACCAATCTTACAACAAGGCAAAAGGAAAAGTCTACGGAAAGGCATATTTACTGAAAATTCCCATTGGAATAGGGCTTTCTGTTGTACTGGTTGGTTCTCTACTTATACTTGGTTTGACTCATTTTTTCCTTGACTCAAGAAATGTTGTACAGTTCTCCAGTCCAAGAAGTTTCAATGGTTTGGAATATGACACAGAAAAATACTTCAATGGTGCAGGGGTTTATTTGAACTTTGACCCTAGTGAACCAGTGAGTATGAACTCTGGAGAGTACATAAAGCTTACAGATTTGACCTCTATAACCAACGATCAATCACCTGCAGTTGTTGTGAGTGTAACGTACAATTCTAATCCTAACACACGTTTATGGGTACAAGCTACAACGGCAAGTGATGTTATGTCCCCTGAGACTGGTACATGTTATTCTACAGCAGCAAATCCCTTCTCAATAGTGACCAGCTGTACCGCAGACTTGCCCCTAATCCCTTCCATCACCTCTGTTGTTTTCAAATTCATGTACCAGGCTCCTAGCAACCGAATGCCACTTGGGGATGTGTCGTACAGCTATAGGATCCTAACGTATACCCCCAGTGGTGACTGTGTCAACAGTACCTCATCACCTTCACTGTCCTTGAACTACTTCAAGGTCATTTCAGCTGCCAACACTGACCCTTTGGCGACCTTGTCAGCTACAACTGCTAAATTCTACAGCACTGGAAGTAAGCTACAGGATATATCAGAGGCCTGGAAGAGCGGGAAGTTTGGCTGTAAACCTACAGGAAGGGCCTCTCCTCGACTGGACACCTCCACCAGTGTACCCTGTTTAACATGGGGTACAGCTATTCCCTAAATCTGATGGTCAAATACATTGTGAAAAACTTACACCTCCAAAACACATGTTTTTCTGTGTAAGGACAAATTAAAATAAATACTGGACTGTTGATATTTTATTTAGCAATTTGATTTCACAAGACTTAGGAGATAATAAATTCTATCTTGGGTGTAGAGTTTGGTATCAGAACCTCGGCTGCACTTCAGAAAGCCTCGAGTTTGGTTATGACTTAAATTCTACACATTTGGGTAAAAATTCCTTCAACAGTCTTGATCTAACTAGATGAAGACAGCTCACATGTGCTTTTATTCTGAAAATGTCACCCCTTCGCCACAGGAATGCATCCTCTCTTGCTTGGTTTGGTTTATTTGTGTTTTACGTCCTATTAACAGCTATGGTCATTTTAGGAACGTACCAAGTTTTGATGTTGGAGGAAAGCCAGGGTACTCAGAGAAAATCTTGCGGCCATACCTGGCCCACTGCCCCATGAAGGCCTCAAACTTGTGACACAGTAGTTGGGGGCTAGTGATTGTAGATGGTCAGATGCTTAACCACTTGACCACACTATGGCCCCCTTCACGTTATTACCATATGGTAGTAGGATAATGTCATTTACATTGTCACACATTTTGTTAACCATAAACAATGGCAAAACCACATGGTGAACCTCAGAAATATCACCATCAGGTTGACATTTCTCTGTCTCTATCACACAGGGGTCATACATTCTACTGTAGTGTATTAAACTGTCAAATATGGAATGGATCTGTCAAAATGTCTTGACTTCCAATCATAACGACTTTGACCATAAAATCAAGGACCAAGGCCTGAACAGCCAATTGCAAGTAAATGGAATATTACAGAGGACCCTCTGTCTGAATGTCCAAGTGATAGTATCGCTTCACTTGTTTTATATATCGAATGAATGTAATGATCAATGTACAGAAACTAATATCGTTAAATGAAGCTACCCTACTTTAGCGATACATTAAAAGGTAAAGACGAATCCGATATCTTTTCTACTTGTCCTTCGGACCTTAATGTTTACTGTTTTGTTAGCTTAATGTGTCGTTTCATTTCATTTTGAATTGAAAACTTAAAAAATTGAAAGCATATTTTGATGTGTTATTAGGTTAAAAGTCATCATTTCAATATGTATACATACATTTTAAATTAAGATAATTCATTTTTTTGTCTTTATAACCAGAAAGAAATGTGTACATTAATTTGTCACTGAACTAATCAGGCTTAAAATACAACCAGGTCTTAATTAGTTTTAACATTAAAAAAAGATAAACCATACACATGAAATACTTCTAGGTTTTCAGTACACTCCATTTCACAATAAAATAAATAATGAAAATCAATATTACCTGGTAACTAATTTTTTCATATGAAAAGTAAACTTATACTGAGATACACAGACTTATTCTGACAATATACATAAAATATGCACCAGATTTACAATACCCCGATACTTTGGCATAATTATAATTGTTATTTTGTATTTCATTGCTCTGTTTTTTCTTTAATAAAATGATTTTGCGATAGATTTTTCTTGTGTTCCTTTTTTATGCTCAAATTGTTGAACTGTCATTGCCTTTACTACATTTGGTGGGAGGCTGTACCACATGTGTATAGGAACATTCTTTAATTGTAAATAAGGCTGTGACTCCTTTGTCCTATTTTCCTCAAATAATTTTATAAACTTCCAACATATCATCACATGATCTTCAAATTCTATAGGCTAATGTTGGAAGTCTTAAATTCTGCAAACGTTCCATGTAAGATAAATTTGAAAGTCCTGGTACTTGTTTTGTTGCTTGAGGTCGGACATTTTCTATTGCTATTACACGCTTTCCTAAAACGGGGACACCAAACTTAATTTGCATACTTTATACAAGGTCTTACTTATGCTGTATACACCAGTTAAAATCATGGATATACATGAATTCCATTGTTCCCCACAATATGCTCATAACAGAATTTGCTTTATTAATCTTTTTCATATTATATGCTTATCAAAATGTTAGCTTATCATCATCTATGGTGACGACTCCAATATCCACAAATTGTAATAGTGTGAAACAATCCTCCAGGGTGTGTTAGAATCTATCAATGTTTGTGTTTCCCCACATGCATCATTTTACATTTGTGGAAGTGAAGCTTGAGGTTTCTGACAATTTTTTTATGAAAATATATCCTGCTGTAGAACTACGCAATCTTGTTAATTATTTATTGCTGTGAAACCTTTTGTGTCATCACCAAAAAGGTAAGTACCCATTCCTGGGCTTGTTACAGTTGGCATATCATTTATGTATAATACTAAAAGAAGTGGACCTAGCACTGATCCCTGTCGAATACCGCTTATTACTAGATTCCAGTGAGACTGTTTTTCTGTTCACAACGTCTCTTTGTTTCCAACCAAATAAGATAGCTTTTTTCCAAGAGGCAAATTGTCAAGCAATACCATATTTCGTGAGTTTATACACCAACTGGAGATGGGGAACTTTATCAAAAGCTTTCATGAAATCCACCTTCATCTAAAATATCTGTTCATTTACCCCTGACTTTGATCAACTGAAATACCATGGAATTGACATCTATAAATCAAAATTAAGCTTTGCTGAAGAGATTATTTTCTCAAATGACTGATCAATTCATTCCTGAGTATTCATTCTAATATTTTACACCCAATGCTAGTCAGACTAACTGGTTGATTGTTTGAAACCTCCTTCTGGTCACCTTTCTTGAATATTGTCGATACATTTGCACATTCACATTCTTATTTTGGCCAAAACTACCTCCTCTTTCCTATTGTTTCTATGATAATGACACAGTATATACTTAATAAGGGCTGGCTATTCCTAAGTTTAGTGTTTGTACTCTCTCCGTCAAGCACTTTGGAAAGATTTCTTATAAACTAACAAAAGTTTTTTTTAGGTATCAAGTAAACATAAAATTCAAGAAAAAATCACAAAGAGATAAATCAGGTTGTATAGGCAGGAATTCAATGAATACAGGGTGTTGCTAAAACAAGTTTGACTGTCAGTATCCAAAGCAATACTTAATCACCATTTGCAAATTAGAGAAACACATGAAAACTGACACAAAAAAATGTTAATGCACCAACTGATGGCTGCGTTACATGGCCTTAATGTATAACCTGGTACATTCCTATTTGATTGCCCTTAGGTAATTAAGGATGAAATATCATTTACCCAAGGTCTGAAATAAAATACTACAGGTACGCAGTTTTCATCAGTAGTGAAAAAAAATTAATCATGCTTAGTCACAGTTCAGAGAGAACTGTTGGGGCAGTAAGTGATTTAGCGTGTTCAATGTTCTATATTACACACAGCCTTGATATCCAACAGGGCATCAACTGTGTCTATATAGCTCACCACATCTTATTAACACTTCTCTATATTTAATGTTAAGGATCCATGTACAAATGTACCTTTGGCAAAAGCTGTAACTAAATATTGTGAACTGTTTTTTTCTGGAATCACTATAGCTTTGATAAATAATTTCTGAAAAGAAAACCACACCTTGCAGGACTTTTGTGCAAAGTGATTAAGATTCTTTATATCTTATAAATTTATATAAGATACATAAAATATAACTAACCACAGTGTTATGAGTGTAAAATTCAGCAGGGCTATAGGGGGATTTGAACTCTGGACTTCAGATTGTTATACTATCGCTGTAATAGAGCTACCTGGCCCAACTGTGCTACAGCTTTATCCAAACAGAAGTTAAGGGGAGGTTACTGTATATAGGCGAGAGGCCCAATGGGCCTGCATCGCTCACCTGGTATTAATCTCACACTTGTAATCTTAAGAGTGGACTAAAATACAGCTACAGGCAGAATATCAGTGTTTGATTCATAAGAACCTATTAAAAGATGTTAACATATGACGCCTGTGTGCTTGAATGTCGAACAAGGACATCAGGTTGAAAGTGGATCAAGGTCATTCATTTGAACAAACTTGGTAGTCCTTTATCCAAGCATGCTACAGGCCTAATTTCAGTACCCTGGACCTTTTGGTTATTGAGAAGATGTTTGAAGATTTTAAGACATTTGACCCCTGTGACCTTGAAAATTGGTCAAGGTCATTCATTTTAACAAACTTGGTAGTCCTTCATCTGAAAAAGGCTACAGACACATATATCAGTACCCTGGGCCTTCAAATTATCGAGAAGAAGTCGTTTCCAGATTTTAAGACATTTGACCCCTTTGACCTTGAAAGTGTGTCAAGGTCATTCATTTGAACAAACTTGGTAGTCCTTAATCTCAGCATGCTACAGGTCAAATATCAGTACCCTGGACCTTTTGGTTATTGAAAAGAAGCTGTTTGAAGATTTTAAGACATTTGACCCCTGTGACCTTGAATATGGGTGAAAGTCATTCATTTGAACAAAATTGGTAGCCCTTCACCCTAGCATGCTACTGAACAAATATCATCTCCCTGGGCAGTTTGGTTATTGAAAAGAATCTGTTTGAAGATTTTAACATATTTGGCCCCTGTGACCTTGAATATCGGCGAAGGTCATTTATTTGAACAAACTTGGTAGTGCTTAATCTCAGCATGCTACAGGTCAAATATCAGTCCCCTGGACCTTTTGGTTATTGCAAAGAAGCTGTTTGACGATTTTAAGACATTTGCCCCCTTTGACCTTGAAAGTGTGTCAAGGGCATTCATTTGAACAAAATTGGTAGCCCTTCACCCAAGGATGCAACTGGCCAAATATCATCACCCTGGGCATTTCGGTTATTGAGAAGTTGTTTAAAGGTTTTTTAAGACAGTTGACCCCTGTGACCTTGAATATAATTGAAGGTCATTCATTTGAACAAACTTGGTAGCCCTTCACCCAAGGATGCTACTGGCCAAATATCATCTCCCTGGGCAGTTTGGTTATAGAGAAGAAGATGTTTAAAGTTTTTAACATATTTGACCCCTGTGACCTTGAAAATGGGTGAAGGTCATTAACTTTAACAAACTTTGTAGCCCTTCAACTCAGTTTGCTTCTGGCAAAATATCGACACCCTAGGCTATTCGGTTATTAAGTTGAAGTCGTTTAAAATAAAATATTGACGTCGGACGCCGCGCCACGGCATAAGCTCACTTGGCACTTCGTGCAAGGTGAGCTAAAAAAACACAGTACAGTGGGACAAGGATTCTTAAACATCATCATATGAGCCACATATACCTGGTACGTATGACCATATGAGCCACATATACCTGGTACGTATGACCAAATGAGCCACATATACCTGGTACGTATGGCCATATGAGCTACATATACCTGGTCACGGCTGCTGTAAGGCTCATATGGTCATACGTACCAGGGATATGTAGCTCATATGGTCATACGTACCATGTATATGTAGCTCACACGGTCATACGTACCAGGTATATGTCGCTCATATGGTCATACGTACCAGTTATATGTGGCTCATATGGTCATACGGACCAGATATATGTAGCTCATATGGTCATACGTAGCAGGTATATGTAGCTCATATGGTCACACGTACCAGGTATATGTGGCTCATTTGGTCATACGTACCAGGTATATGGGGCTCATATGGTCATACGTACCAGCTATATGTAGCTCATATGGTCATACGTAGCAGGTATATGTGGCTCATATGGTGATACGTATCAGGTATATGTAGCTCATATGGTCATCCGTACCAGGTATATGTGGCTCATATTGTCATACGTACCAGGTATATGTAGCGCATATGGTCATACGTACCATGTATATGTAGCTCATATGGTCATACGTACGAGGTATATGTAGCTCATATGGTCATCCGTACCAGGTATATGTGGCTCATAGGGGCATACGTACCAGGTATATGGAGCTCATATGGTCATACGTACCATGTATATGTAGCTCACACGGTCATACGTACCAGGTATATGTGGATCATATGATGATGTTTAAGAATCCTTGTCCCACTGTACTGTGGGACAAGGATTCTTAAACATCATCATATGATCCACATATACCTGGTACGTATGACGATATGAGCTACATATACCTGGTACGTATAACCATATGAGCTACATATACCTGGTACGTATGACCATATGAGCCTTACAGCAGCCGTGACCATTGATAATATTGCCACCTTAAAGTAGCATCTCACTGAACTGTTATAAGCTGGACAGGCTGTGTGACACGCCATCTACTCACATTATCCTGACAATGAGCTTACATAATAACCATGTAATTATTTATACAGGGAGACTTGTAAGATTATGAGATACCTATGTTTATAGGGCGACATAAACAAACAGAAAAAGTAATGCATAGAGCACAGATTTTTTTTATCTCTGTGGCAATACTCAAAAATGTTTTTGATGAACTTTCCGATCCAGATGTAGCTTTTTGTTGTGGACTATAATCCCCAGGAAAAAAGTCGGGAAAATTTGATGCTTTCTTGCCATTTGTAATGTTTTCAAGTTCTGTGATTGCTACCAGCCTGGGGTCAGGCTAGAAAGATTGAACACCACTGATCTTAAATGATGTTTGCAAAGCGACTCTACTAACAACACAGATGTCGTAAATAGATTTTTTGACCTACCTTTCAATGCTTGCAACAAGTTGTTCTTCTCATCATCAAACCTTTGCCAAATGTCGATCAATGGGTTACATTTCTCTTCTCTAGAATCTTTCTCAACCACTAGGCCAACATCTAAAGAAAATCATTCAAAAGTTTCCTTTAGTCTCAAATGAGGAAATATTAAAAATTGCAGGTTATTATGTATTAAATATCAATGGGAATTTTACTTCAAGTATAAAGAAATTCAAGATAAAACATATAATCAATAGCATAAAGATAAGAACAAGATCAGAACGTAAAATGGAAGTACATATTATTTTTATATTTGTGCTCCAACCAATACCAAAACCTGAATACTAGTCTTTACTCTACAGTGCTTCCGGATATATAGCTTGGAAACAGGTGTCTATTAAATCTCGACCTTGTCCATTAAATTTTTCTACAGCGTTTTGACAGGATTTCGATATTGCTGTCCTGATGTTTCTTGCCTCATTGTCAACAGCCAGTTTAGAAGCAGACAAACAATCTAGTTACTAACATATAGTTATTATGATTACCTGGATCTTCAAGGCTACAAACAGCTACAGCAAACTCATTTCTCATCATCCCCATGAGTGCCAGGATTGTCTCCCTTGAGGAAATGTTACCTAGAGCTTCCCACAATCCAACAGTGTTACCTGTAAAAAGATTTCACATAGGAGTACTTCAATATTGATAACACAATGTCCTATACCTTTGATGACTCAATCAATATTTAGCTTCCTTTTATAGTTCTTAAAAGATTTGATTCAAATTGACACTAGTTTGTGAAGCAGGCGATTTTGATGATACATGCACAACTATAATCATCTACTGTATCTGTAACCTAAATGTACTTCTATTTGAAATATTTAAAAGAAAGTTCGGGTGGAATTAGTGTGAATGACCCTTTTCTGTTATTAAAATAACAGACTCATTGAAAGAAGTTGAATTATTTTTCTGCAAAGTACTGATACCTCAGCCCATCACGACTTGAAGTTTGCACAAACCAACATAACAGCAGAGAACAGGGGTAGGTACGTAGTTAAAATGAGGTAGGTACATGTAGGAAAAGTGGGAAAATCATTTTTTTGGTTTGATTTTTTACCTGTTGCCCTATAACTGTTGACTTCCTGTCTAAGTGTGACCTGCTTCTGTTGTTTTTCTCTGTCCGACATTTTGTCCCAGTTGGCCTTTCCGGACCTGTGGATCAGACAGTCCAGCAGGACACACTCTTGTAGCTGATTGTATTTAGCCTCCAGAGCCTAGCAAAGCAAAACAAATAGGTATTTTATTATTGTTTGTAAGTTCTAGTTCTTTAAAGCATCAATAACTAATAATTAATAAGAATTTCAGCTATCTAAACTAACAATGATAGCAAAATATGAAAATATGATTCAGATAGAATGAAATGAAATATATATGTTGTTATAATCAAAATATCACAATAAATATTAGTGAGACAATTATATTGGTAGACATAGAGGATATATTCTGAAAATGACATGACATCGGTTCCAGTATTTCTTTGATACACACATCTATAGACTTCAAAATTGTAAAGCACAAGTAAAAAGTATGAATACAAGCATCAGTCTACAATTATTTTTAATGCCAGAAATACATCACTTTATCTTCACTGTAAAACCTTTATTTAACAGGATAAATTTTTATAAATAAATGTTGCTTGTGAGGATAAATTCAGACCTTCTGTCTTTTAGAGACATATAAACTTAACTGATTTTAATATAAGTACTCTTTTGTGATTTGTACATGAATCACTATATTCTAATCACACAACCATTCCCTACCTTGACAAGCTCGTTTTCATGTGCCTTGCTCTGCGTCAAGATAACAAACACGTTTTCAAATGATTCCAGTCGTCTCTGTTTTTCTTCATTCTCATATCGCTTTTTCAAGTCATCTTCTTCCTATAAGATTGAAAGTAATGTTCTCAAATGAAAGACCTTTGTTACATCTATCCCTGAGCTGTTCTCATGAAAGTTAGGTCAAATATCCTTGCCCGGAGATTATGAAACAATCTTAAGTCTAAAATTATCTGAAGTTTTGACTTAACCATTCACAAATAAGAAAATGAAAAGTGACTTCATATATATATTTTCTAAGCAACAAATTAAGTGTAGGATTATTTCATGATCCCAGGGTCTGACCTAGTACTAATATTAATACCCGGCCTCCTCTGCCCTGAAATCTCTCGTCGCCAGAAAGCTACGTTATCGCATCTAGGCCCGACCATGCACATATTTGATAGAAAATAATTTTACTTCAAATATGAATTTAAAATACAAAGTTTTGCCATTATATGCATGTATTACAGAAGTTTTGTGAGTCTAGACAATTTGGGTACCTGAAGAATATTTCTGGATTAATGAATCAATTAGGCAAATATTTTCATTTTTGTTATTCATGAAATCAATGAATCTTTTGTTTTTTGCCAATACATTTTTCGTAGAACAGTTTGGCCATAGTTGTTCAAATAAAAAAACAAGTTCTTCTCTTCAATTTCTGTGACAAAGATTTTAGTAGGACTTTGGCAAAACCTTCTGGGTATCTGTGTGTTTACTGTTTATGTCTAAGGGCACAGGTAAATCACTACCTTATCTAGGTAAAAAGTCATTCTGCAATCATTTGTAAAAGTCACATGGACCTAGTACAGATTATATCACACTTCAAAAGTACAAAAAAGAAGCAGGAATCCATCTTTGATAAAGATTCAATTTTACTTAAAAGGTTATCCAACTAATTTTATGACTTTTATTCTTTATTCTGTAGTCCTTTTATTTTAGTTAATTTGTTAATTTTAATCTCAAAAAATATATCTACACACTGGACATCATCAGTGCTCAATGCTATCTTATCTAGATAAAACAACACAAAATACACACATCTGATATGTTGAATACATGTACTACTTACTAGCCTTCCAATCATGCCTAACAGTTTGGCCAGCTCCCGGTCCTGCTCCTCTTGAAGTTCTGTCAACAAGCTTACAGTGACCTCTTCCATGGATACTTGTTTCATTGACGACTGCTCCATGTCAGATTTTTTACACACTGCCTGTATGGCTACAGTTTCCTCCAGGACACAAATATGCTCCTCTTTGTCATCTGTTGTGTCAAAGTGTTAGATTTGTTATTAATTCAACCAATAAAAGAGTATTTTTGAATGGTATTGTTTTACGGTCCATCAAGAATTTGTGTTGTTTAAGACCAACCAAAGGAATAATATATGAATATGTATAGACTGAAAACTCTTGAAAAACTATTTCTCTCTTACAATGTTTTTTTCCAAAGTTTTTTGGAACATCACTAAAACCAGTGATTCTTTAATTTTAGATGACTAGAGTAGAAGAAGTCCGTTCCAAATACAAAAGTCTTGATAACTAACATACATTTTAGAGGTTCTGATAAGTTTGCTTTAAATAGATTTATTCTATATAGATATTACGGATTAATGATTATGGTCAGTTGTTCAGTTAACTACAGAACATGAACAGGGTTACCAACCGTGAGACGAAATCTCGCGCTTAGATGTCCTTGCTCATGCTGAAACACGTTTCATGCCACATGAGCCATAAATCTCATGCATTCGAAAATGTTTTCCCTCCATGTCATGCAAAGCCATGTCATGACAGCAAATTACGGGACAGGAATGATGGAATAGGATTGGGGGAATATTAAGGAGAAGGTAGGGGAAGTAACTCATGGATAAAATATCACTGGGACAGGAATGATGGAATAGGATCGGGGGAATATCAAGGAGAAGGTAGGGGAAGTAACTCATGGATAAAATATCACTGGGATAGGAATGATGGAATAGGATTGCGGGAATATTAAGGAGAAGCTAGGGGAAGTAACTCATGGATAAAATATCACTGGGACAGGAATGATGGAATAGGATTGGGGGAATATTAAGGAGAAGGTAGGGGAAGTAACTCATGGATAAAATATTAATCAGCACCAGTCAACCCAAAAATTATAATTTCACATTGGTTATAACTTATTATGTTTCATTTGAGATATTCATGAAAACAAAGAATGCCAAAAGCGTATAACTTATTCAACATACAAAATGAATGAATGAAAACAGGCCCTATTACCTGGATTCTCAAGGTTGAGCTGTATACGTTTTCTGTGTAGCTCCGCCAGCCTAGCCTTTTTCTCCTCATCCGAGATCTGGGAAGCAGCATCTGTCAGGTCCTCTAACCCCTCGTCCTGGAGGAACTGCAGCAGCGGTTCTCTTTCCTCACTATGGCGAAGCATCACCTCCGAAACAAGTGCCACCTGCCAGCCGCTCAAGTCACCTGGACAGAAGCATATTATGTATTAGTGAGTCATGTGATTTGAGGAAGTTGTAATGGCCGATCAACAAGGTCATAATGGTCATAGGGTAGAAAAGGGCAGGTGGGCTAACACATGTATAGACACGGTGCAGAAAGAGGGTGAATAGGATAAAGAAAGACATGAATTTGGTACAATTATCATTGATGTTATTTTATTAATGAGATAGAGTGAATTTAGAGCACAACATGAGGTGAATTCCGATATATAAATAATAACAAAAAATGTTTGTAAAAGTATGTTATAATTTTCTGTTATGGATTTGTTATCAGAGGTGAAAATGTGATTACATGAAAGTGATATTAACTTAGAGGAAGGCCATATAACCAAAAATTCTCCAAAATGAAAGTCCTTCAATGTTAATTCAGCAACAGATTTTTGGTGTTTTCGTCATTACACAAGATGGAATGTAAGACTTAGTACTGAGCATTGTGTTACAATTAAAGTGACATCATAAAGAGAATAAGGACTTCATGTTTCTTAAAATAGTGAGTCAATACCACAGATCTCAGATCTCAAGAGGATGACAATCCAATCACTAAGGATATATGAGAAATAGGTTTGTCATTTTATATTTGTATTGTAAAATAGGAAAGGTATCATTATGTGTTTGGTATATAGTCTCCAAGCTCTAAGTTGATATTACACATACCATCATTAGGTTTGCCTGAAGTCTCCCTGTGTTTCTTGTACCTCTCGTGATGTAGGAGGCGTTGCTGTCGGATCTGTACACGTCTGGTGGCTAGTAGCTTCTGCCTCTCTATGTCACCCGAGTGTCTGTTGGTGAAACATATCCAAAGCATTAATACAAAACAAAGGGAAACATGTTACTATGTTGAATAGAGATTATCTGTATGTTATTCTGAAACCAATAAATTATTGTGGGAACGCCTCATTTTTAATTCTGATGTCAGTAGAATTCCTTACATATTCAACTGTGTATTTCATTACATATTGCACTATAAACTAACTGTGTATTTCATTACATATTGCACTATAAACTATGGCATTTTGCATAGTATGAACATTGCTGAAAAATCTGCATGATCCCCATCTTTGAAAAAAAAAATCAAATTGATATTTTTAACAAATATGTATCTGTTATGTTTTCAGGTAAAATTCCCAAGATATGTATGTTTTTGTTGAACTTTTCATAAATATCAAAGAGTCATGTGCTATTAAGCAGTTGAAACTTTGTATATCACCTTTCTCCAGGTTGGCAAATGTTTAAGCTTATAAAACTTTGATCAACTGAGGCCTGACAAGGTGCTTGCCATATCGAGTAGTTTGGTTGTCTCCCTTGGATCGTTGACTTTATGTACCATACATGAGTTTCATGACAATTTTTTTTATTACAATTTTTCCTTTAGCCTGTTCATGAAAATGTCTGTGGCATTTTAATACAACAAGAAATATGCTGCCTTTTAATTTCTTTGTGCACTGTTCAAAAATCAAATTAACAACATTCTAGTGATGCCCACTTATAAGGAATTTTGTTTTGAATTCATAAAGATATTTTTGTCATCGGTGGATCCCCTGGGGAGAGCCGTGTCTTATTTTCAAATGTTATTGTGTGAATCATCTTAGCAATTTCAAAATCATCTGAAAATTTCTCATCTGACAGAGTACAGCTGACTATAGAGTGTAACATAAATAAACAACAAATAAATCTTGGGATATTTCAATCATGACAATCTATAATGGTCATCAGTTTGGCCTACATGTACTTTAACTTATGCATAGAGGATCTCAAACAGATTCCCATATCAATTTTATAAAACAAAGCAGCAGTGCCTTTAAAAGAACATAGGAATGATCAAATGAAAACATGATCTTTTTCCTGATTTTGTAACTTCATTGCAATGCTTTTTTGTTTAAATGGGATGCTGTTATTAAACTGGATAGCAATCTCAGTATATGATCTGATGTCTGAACCTTGTATGTTGTATTGTAATCAATCATTTTGATAACATTACATGTACAAACTTTTGCCAATTTTCTCCGTTACACTCGTACCTTCCATGAAGTGAGGCATCTATCCTCTCGAACAATCCCAGACAAAGTGCTGCCACTTCAAACTTATTCTCCATCTTAACTAGGAACTCTTCCAGCTTCAGTCTTAGGATTCGCAGCCTCTGGATCTTCTTAGGAATCTTACTGGTTTCTTCAGCATGTAACCATGACAACAGTGACTCCTCCTCACAATCGTACCGTGGGATCAAATCTGCGAGATGATTGGTAGGGATGAAACGCTCTGCAGGAACTTCGTCTTTAATAAAATAGATACATAAAATATTAGCATTAAGTTGTGTGATGCATGTATCATACAATCGTTACAATCAAATATTCAGATTATTGAAAAGTGATATTTATAATGTGGCAAGGGTCATTGTTTAGCTATCGTATTGTCTGTGTTTACTGTGTGTTACATCATCTTAATGGAAATTTTATTTTAGCTGTACAATGACTCTTTTTAAATCATCGTTTTTGCATATTCCTCTTTTGACAATGATTCTAACATTTTCTAATTATTTGCTTAAAATAAAAGGCTACATTGCCTTTAAATTTTTTAGAATCTGTATTTCATCAAAATTTAATTTTCTATCTTTTCATGGCAAGAACTCAAAGGTCAACGGCCCGTATTCATGAAACCCTTTTCATGCTCAAATCCAGATTTTTTCATGCTCAAACCCAGATTCTGTGCTCAAGTGCAATTTCTTGTGACAGTGATAAACTAATAAAATGATCATATTTTGTCAATGAAATGAAAGAAATGTTTTCAATGTTTAAAATTGACTTTTTGACCGTGGAACGCGATTTAAGCAAGTTACAAGAAACTGGTGAAAGTCGGCCTGAGCACAGTATTCGTGCCCAGGGCCCATTTTCATGAAACTCTTTTCGTGCTTAAGAATGTATTCTGTGCTCAAACCTACTTTCTTTAACTCGCTTAAAATCCTGTCACATTAATGGTATTCAGCCTTAAGTCTCTCCAAAATTCTTCCAGATCATAGACAAAATGTTAGTTTTTATTAATACATCACTGGAATAAGATATTGGGGTTGAGCACAACCTATGAGTTTGAGCTTTCATGAATACAGATCCAGGCCCCCTAACTATGTATTTTATATAAACATATAACACCAAATTTTACTATAATAAGAAGTTCAACATAAATGCTTCTCCCCTTACTCTTTATACCTTTTTCTTGTGAGGCATATATTACTGATTTTAACAGATGACAAAGCAATTTCTTGTATTTCATCAGGATTGAAAACTGTTTTTTCTCAGACACCATATGACAAATGAATGTCACTGAAGCTTGTTGTTCCAACACAACATTTATAATTATGAAAGAGTTCTGATTTAACTTCCAACTTTACCTTCAATCTGGCCTGTGGTTTCCTGTCTTGCAAACCTTGCCCCAAATTCAGACTTGTCTTCTCCAACCATCTTCCTCAGTGAAGGCAGTGTCTAAATACATAATATTATCCTCACTTTAATTGTTTCTATTTTATAGTAATGGTTTATATTTTTTAACTTTTTCATGCTTTTTAACCATTGAACTCATTCCCAGTCATTCAAAGTCTTCTGTCTGGATGAAATTATTTCATTGATTTAACGTTAAGCTCTTAAGAAGACATGTACATGAAACAACAACTTTTAAGGAGAAACTTTACATCAAAATGGACACAACAGGAATAATAAATGTTCCTGTCAAATACATATTGCACCAACCTTGCTTTTAGGACCAATGAGAGATTCCATATCTTCATACATTCCTTCTCCTCTCAGTCGTTTCTCCTCCCTCCTTTTCTGTCTTATCTCCTCTTTCTTTTTATCATCAGCAAGTCTGAGCAAGTATACAGTTACTCTTTCTGTATTTCTAGCATAATTTCTACATAATTTAACAACAGAGCAGACTTACAGTTAAGTATTTTTTCCATAATGCTTACATTTAAATACAATGTGTTACAATAGAATGATATTATGATAAACTCATATTTAATGAGTCGATACCTGTAGAAACTCTGTGGTATTCTAATGGTTAATAAATTAAAATATATATATTTCAATGCTTATTTGCATACCCTGATATTTCTTACAGCTCAAAAACAACATTTGGTGTGAACTTATAATGGCAGGTATGCTGATATACCATAGAGCCTATACATGACCACATGTAGTCGGTAACACTGCTGCGATCATGGGAGGACAGAATTTATACAAACCTTTTCCATTCACTGCCGTACTGGTCTCTAAGTGCCATAGTGAACACTTTTTCACGTATTGCGTTGTATTTTTTCTCCAGGGCCGACATGTAGTCCTGGTCTTCTTCACGTATCTCCACCTTACCCAGGATCACAAACGCTACATTCTCAAAATGTTCCTGTACTCGCGCCTTGTTCTCCTTAGCCAGGATAGCCAGCAAAGCATCTAATGACTGCAAATATAAAGCTTCCCGTTTCGATATGTTCTCATGAAAAGTTTTAAGTCACTAAAGAAGTTCCTGTTTTAATCAAATATCACAACAAAGTCTTGGCTAGATAAGAAGACTGGTACTTTGATTCAATGAAACAGTGGTTTGTAAATACTATACTACAAAATGATTTAAAAATACATAGATTTAACACAAACTAATTACTAAAACAAATTTCTGAAATTGAGAGTTTAATAAGATTATACTGGTTTCAACACAATATATTGAAACTTCCATGCCGTTGGGGTTGAGATAAGGGGATCTTAATTTGGTGGGGATTATTTATTAAATTGCTTGCCGTGAGGCTTAATTACTATGTGTTTGACAATTTAAGAATCTTTTTTTCCTAAGGGTTGAAAGATTCCTTTTCTCTTACCCAATCAACTCATGTAATGTTGATATTACAGGCTCAATGCTTTAATGGCCTTACATATAATTGTTATGACTGGGGATCGACCCCCCCATCTAATGTCCTCGGTTGAGACAAGGATTTGTTATAACGTCACATCAACTACATTGAGCCTGTTCAATAATACGTCAACAGTGCATTATGTACATGTATATGACTGGGGCAACAGAGTAAGAGAAAAAGAATCATTCACCCCTTGAGGTGAGATAGGGGAATCTCAACCCTCGGGAGAAGAATCTTAAGCCTCATGTTTGGCAACTTAAGAGTCTTTCCCCTTGGGTTGAGATTCCCCTATCTCACCACCATGGGGGTGAAAGATTCTATTCATCTCGCAGTGGGAGAAGCGTGGATACACCTGTCCAGGGTAAGAGAAAGCTGACATAGTTTTACTGTATGCCTCGCAGAACTCACATCAGCCTTTGTCCGCATGTCTGTGAGCCTCATTTCCACTTCCACTTCCTGTTGCTGTTCCAGATCAGCCAGAATACTCTCGTTGACATCTCCCTCAGACAGTTTGTTGTTCTTTTGGCGCATTTCCTCAAGTCGATTTTCATAGCACAACCCAACAGCTACAATGAAAGAAAATATATGATGTAAAGTGGAAGTATTATGCCCAAATCATAATATAATGAATAATAATAAAAAAAACAACCAAATTGTAATGAAGCAATCTGATAGACTTTTCATGTCATTTGCCTTATTAAGACTAGGGCTACATTCGCGTATCCTGGTTGAAACGGTACGTGTGGCGCAGAAATTTTCCACGATAAACGAACACACTTGGACCGTTCTATAAGCAGAGCTAAAAATCCACAGTTTCGGAGAATAAAAAACAGTGTTTCAAGAATATTATGACCTTCTTTCATCCGTCCACTGAATTACATAACGTGTCTTAAAAACTACATGTGACTTGACATTGTTTTAGAAAGAAATAACACAAATTGGCAATAGTCAGCATTTTAGTTTCGGTCCGGCACATCTGGACCCCTCAATCTACACGTGCCAAATTTTCCTGAGGTCGGCGTCGGTCCAGATCTGTACCTGTCGTTTTCTTTACAGGTTCAACCGGTTCAAACGTTTCAACCGGTAACGCGAATGTACCCTATATCAGCCGTTTAGAACTTCAAAGCAGCAAACCTGACATATATGTAAATCAAGGCACAAGCCTGATATAGGCCAAATATTAAGGTGTTAACATATTTCTTTTCTGTGACCTTGAATGAGATCAATGTT
Source organism: Mizuhopecten yessoensis (assembly GCF_002113885.1). Lineage (NCBI taxonomy): Eukaryota > Metazoa > Mollusca > Bivalvia > Pectinida > Pectinidae > Mizuhopecten > Mizuhopecten yessoensis. The sequence continues at coordinate 1,122,828 of NW_018480078.1, read as the reverse complement.
GTATCATTTAAAAAAAACATCCCAACAATTACAGGCCTCTAGTTGATCTTGCTATGGCTAGATGTCATGATGCTATGCTTCAAGAAACTCAAAAGAAAACCTTTTTTGGAGGCAAATCAAGGTACTGAAATATCAAGTATTGACATTTCAATGACGTATCAATATTTTGAAATGATAATTAACCTTGACCTTTGAAGTTATAAACCTGAAGCTTCATTAAAACCCTTTACTAGCATATCCTCTCTAATATCTAAGGACGAAATGAAACATTTTTGAGGTTTTCAAATTGGACTTAACTTTGAGTTGCTTGCAAGATAATGAACTTTCAACAATGCATAAAAAAGTTTTGCCCCATCCTCCTCTAAAATAGATGTATCAACAAAAACTTTAACACTACTGAAATTAAAGTAGACTTGTTTCGTTAAGTGTCAGAAACTGTACCATCATCAAATATCTGTTTCTAGCATTGATCTAAGACCTTGATAAGCTACTTTAGGCCTAAAAAACCTAAGTGGTCAAAGTTTAAACCCTCTCAGAAATTAAACCACAAAGTCTGTTACTATTTTTAATCAAATGACCATAATCTAGCAGTTTATTTAAAACTGAACAATGTTCACACCTTCCTGAAGAATTTTCCCCAGTACGTCGTGATCAATATCCTTGTTTCTGTTGTCCCGCCAGCTCTTGTGTTGATTACAGAGCGTCTTAAGGCGTTTGTTCCTCTGTTCCATACTAATACGCTTGGCACTCGCTTTGTGTACAGCACTGTCTCGTCCCTGCAGCATGTTGATAAGTGCCTACCAAATAGACAGATGGAAATGGTTTTGAGCACTTATAATTAATGGTGATCCAGTTCTAGTACAGATTATAAAGATTGAATAGATTCTTTAAATTCTTTTTTGATAATTTTTTTGAATCATTAATGAAAAGGAAACGGCAAGATATTTGCTGCAGAGCTGGCCCAAACTTTATATGACTTACAGAAACATTACTGTTAAATAGAAGATGACACTGGGTTTTTCAGCATCCCCATTTGTTGAATCATAATAAGGAGAGGTTGGTGATTTGTGATAATGACTTGGTGTTTCTATTTTTAGAAACATCGGGTCATTATGCTCTTAATTACATCACTTCAACTGTAATGTCAAAATGCTGTCTGCCAAAATGCATTGTTTTTCTTTTGACAACGTTCTTATTCTTCGTATGGACTTCTGTTAAGTTGAATCTGTGGCCAATATTAAACATGCTATTCATTCTGAATGGTAAAAAAATACAAAAACTTCAACAATATATCAAAATGATTACAGCTTTGTAACTATGATTTCTCCACAAGAACTGGTTTAAATTCAAACCGTTGTTGTCGTCTCACTTTTCCAATATTTCTATTTTAATTTCATTTATGTTCCAGTTGCATGTTAATTAAATGAAACAACAGTTTATGTTGTACAACCTGTAAACCGACCTTTGAACTCTATTATTAAGAAATCAAAATAAGATAAGATGTATTACATCCTGTTCAGGTCTTTTGGTCACAGTGTTGGAGTAATCTGGGTACCAATCTCATTTTGACATCAAATTTAAACATTGACAGAAATTCTTAAATGGTTGCAATTTGAAGTTTGTTGCCTGACAGAAATGTTAATACCATGTATAGAAAACATTACCTACCAGGTAGGTAATTTGTTTTCAAATCAGACAAACAGATAGACAGAAAAGGCAAACACCTAATGCCCTATTCACTAATTGGGAGTGAGGCAACCAGATGTATCATCAACCAAAACAAACAACCTAAAAGACACCTTAGAATCGCCTCTCTAGTTTTAAATGTAAATACTTTCACACAATTTGTTTTATTTTACTTGTATTTTTTTTTCACAATGTAGTATTTTGAACATTTATGATGGTGTATATGTACATGTAACCTATGTGCTGACAAACTTATTCTATGTGTATCTTGGAGGATATGATCCTAAGCAACTGCCTTTTATACTATCAAGAATATTGAGGGTATGTATTCTAATCTTTTAAGGTACTACAGTGTTAAAATAATAGAAGGAAAATAAACCAATCTAGCACCAACAATTGTGTGAAGAAAAAAGGTACGGAATTGAGGTAATTATCTCCCTTTAACTGTCACACCATGGCTTTAAACGGGTCAGACCACAGTTGTTCGTTTATTAAATAAGGTCGGACCTAGTAATCTGATGCTGCTTTCAGGGGAGCCTTGACTAAGCCGCACAAGGCCTGCATAAACATTTGCAGGTTCGCCAGGACTAATACCCGAAATTGTAACATTTATAAACGGACAAACCGGTTGTTCTGCTTATAAGAACAGGCCCTATCATATATCCCTTGAACAATTTTGAATTAAAACATCGGGACTTATTTTGACTCATCATTTCAAGGAATTAAAAAAAGGTTCCATTAAATGATTGATACAAATGTCTTTAGTACCTGACTGATAATTGTTGTACAAAAACAAATCAATATGCTGTCATTGCAGTATATTTAACTTCATCAATTTTCATTTTCTTTGATCTGATGGTTTACCTCTCTTTCGTATGAGTGTTTCTTGACAATTTCTGTAATTATCTCCCTTTGAGTGCCAATAGCCCCACTATTTGATGCCTGGTTTAGGTCCAACATGTCTCGCCCACTTCTCAGCTGCTTGTGGCCCTTCCTAGCATCCAAGCGTATCACAGCCAACCTCTCAGCCCTGCTGCGGTCCCAGTCAGATTCACTGAAACAAAACAAAACATATAAATACATCATACACTGTAAGTGCTCTGTAAAGATAATAGTGCATTTTGCACTAAAATATGTATGTTCATATTTATCAAAGATTGTATAGGAGTTGTAGCTAATGCTTGTTTAGAGTTAACATAACAGTCTTTTTCTCTAATTCAATGGAAAGAATTCATATAAACAGGATGAAAATCAATTTCAAAGACAAGTTTTGTAAGTAGGTCCATACACGTTCTTACTAAATCCAGACTATTAGACAAGTAGGCTGCACAAGGTACAAACCTGCTTGTTTTGTACTGCTGTGGACGTTCAGCTAGACCCACGGCTATGGCAGCTCCGACAAACTTTCCCTCCTCCCCCAACAACAAATGCTGCCGTGACAACCGATTGTACTCCATGGTTACAGAGGAATTCCCTGCAGTAGATCTCAACCAGGTGAAGATGCCGTCCTTCTCCTCCTTGTATCGTCTTTGTAGATGAACTAGTGTGGCACCACATGTTGTGTCTCCTTCATAAAGAAAAAGTTTAAGATATGAATGTATTTATGTACTGTAAAAACATGTCCAATTTGTACACTCATGTAAATGCAAAAAAAATGGGTAATCAAAAACAGTCAAACTTATTCTTTTCAGTTAGATCAATAAAATCTCATAACTATAATTTAGCATCACATGAAAGAAAGAGACTTAAGCACTTTAATCCCCCACCTTATTTTGTTTCTTTTCTTCTTTTCCCGATAAGGTCCATAATTAACCAAAATAATTCTACACTAGCAAGTTACAGACTAGAGAAACTTTGTTTTACACATATCCCCTTTATTGACTTGGAAGAACGTCAATGCCATTTCTATGTGTAAACCTGATAGTGTCTCCTCACAGCAAGCTATAGACCAAATTTCATAATTCTAGGTCATTTGGTTTCATAAAAGTGGTTTTATGGAAACGTTAATGCCAAACTTACCGGCAATGGACATTGTCCTATATCATAAGGCCAGTCACTGTATACGAGGTGACCTTTGATGTTTGATTTTAACTTGTATGGTGATGTTTAATTATGTTTACTTCACTTACATCTACATTTTTGCATACCAGTGTATCAGTTGACATATTGGATTCTGATCCTTTCAAAGAAGATAGTTATTAGATATCTTCCCCGTTTCCACTCAACAAATTATTCCTGAATCTAGATCTATGAATCATGTTGTAAGTAGTTCACACTTGTCTGTGTAGGAAAAGAAAAAGAAAACTTTCCACGTCTGCTGATTTTTACCTTCTATAACTTTCTGGTACTCTGTCTGAATGGCCAGATCAATTTCCTTATCTGATATGCCTTGACCTTTCATATTGTTCCTGATTTCATTCATTTTCGTCTTCTGTTTATCGTTTTCAATTCTGACTTCTCCCATCAACCCTGTCAAAGTAGCCTTCAGGTCAACCTTGGAGCCAGGAAGAGTGTTGACTTGCTCTTCAAAATGACCTTCCCTGCGGAGTTGACGTTCCTGAGAACACAACTGTTGAAATATTTCTGGTTGGTCCCCATCAATGGCTGAAAATATGGAAATATTTGTCATATTTGCAGGAATCTTGAATAAAAATGCAATTTAATCATAGTGAAAATAATATGATACATTGTACATTCCTAGAAGGATTTAACATTGTTGGAGTCAGATGCACATGATTTGGTGCTAGCCTTTTGTTTAACATTCCCAACCCCAACGTACGCCACATCGTTAAATAAAGCACTGCTTTCTGTTCAGAGTTATAATCCATTAATTCTGAGCAAGATAGCAGAAATAGCATTCTTTAGCATATTATGACTATAATCTACAATTCTGTTCAGAATTATTGGACTAAATTGCATGCAGTTTTTAGTATTTGTATTTTCATTGATTTTGACAAAATTTATATCTGTTTTTCAAATGGAGGTAGATTTTCAAAAAGTGGAATGTTATCTGCCAGTATGAGTTATTTATCTCCTATATTGTGATTGTGACAACACAATTATGATGTCATGATTATCACTCCAGATTTATGGTCTCATAAATCACAGCTGACTTTGGTAGATAACCTGTTAAACCTTTATTTATAAGTTGACCCTGATTTATGATCTCATAAATCACAGCTGACTTTGGCAGATAACCTGTTAAACCTTTATTTATAAGTTGAACCTGATTTATGATCTAATAAATCACAGCTGACTTTGGTAGATAAACTGTTAAACCTTTATTTATAAGTTGAACCTGATTTATGATCTAATAAATCACAGCTGACTTTGGTAGATAACCTGTTAAACCTTTATTTATAAGCTGAACCAGAACAACAAGACCTACATTCAAGTCCAATTTCATACTTTCATGCATAAATCAACCCGTGTTAATCCAATACTTTCTCTATTCAGATCAAAGCAAAATCTGATGTTCAGTTTAGACAGGTTTCACTGTACATTCGGTAATAATGATAAAACCTGTCATTCATCTCATTTAAAGATAACACATGTAATATATTACAGTACCTGATGACTTAGCAGCCATCTCATACAAAAGTTTCTCTCTCAGCATGTCATATTTGACCTCTAACGCCTCGATCAGGTCGTTTCTTGTCACATGATCTTTAGGTTGTTTTTCATCCATGGTGTCATCTGCCTCTAAGCCGTCATCATTCAACATGGCCTCCAGTCCGTTCCTCTTCCACCTAGTCACATACATGGTGGTATGATGTTACACATCAACTTTATTGGTTTTCCAACTTAGGTATATATTAATCAGTCTTGTTGGCCAGGATGGAAACTGGCAGAGGGTTTTAATGTGGTAGGAAATTGGAGTATCAAGAGAATACTCATGTGGTCGGGTAGGTGACCTCATACCTTTTCACACCCAATCAGGGAGTCAAACCCTGGCCTTGTTGGTGAAAGGTGAGTGCGCTATCCACTGGGGTCAAACCCTGGCCTTGTTGGTGAAAGGTGAGTGCGCTATCCACTGGGGTCAAACCCTGGCCTTGTTGGTGAAAGGTGAGTGCGCTATCCACTGCGCCACCCCACCACCCAACCACCTGAGCAATGGTATGATATTCCATGACATAATAACCAACAAATTAAACACCTCTTTCCAGAGGGAGCAGTTAGAGTACTAAAAATTAAAGGATTTTTTAAAAATAGAATATACGTATACATGACAAATTATCACGGTTACTGTTGTCTTATGCTACCAAGCAAACGATTTTCATTTATTTTGAGACTTTAAGGTTTGATATTGTATACATACAAAAAATGTAGATGTATTGGACAATTTTCATTGTTTCGGTTATCAAGAGATAAAGCTACATTTCAGTTAATTGGTAAGTGTATATCAACATCTAGATACTTACTTGTTCAGTTTGCGTTTAGCGTTGTAATTGATGTAATCTCTGTGGTCATCCATGTCTTCTGTGTTGTTCTACAGCCAAAAACACATTATCAAATATTAGTACATATCCAAATTTGCCATCAATTTAATTGCAAATAACACATTTAACAGTGACCTATTTTATGAAATGGTCTATGATATTTAAAATCCAACATTCACCGTCTCAGAGGGGTTCCGTTATGTGATCACTGTCCCTGGAGGGACCACTTTGATATCATTCACCTACATGTACAGCTTGTTATAATTCTTCTCTAAAAGGCACAGTTTTTTATTATAATATTTTTTTTATATTTATTTTATAAGTCTGTGTATTTTCTTTTGGAAGAATTACTGATTTCAGCTGAAAAACCTCTCCCATCTTTAAAGTTCTTTGAATCCTCTACTTCCAGGGGAGATAATCAAATATAACATTCTTGGAGTTTCAAGGAAATAATATATGTTAGGCAGACTGAAGTAAGATATTATAGCAGTGTTAATGTTGTTTCTTCCTACCATCAGTTTTTTGACAGCATCCATGTTGTTGAGATCATGTTGTTGCTGCTGTCGATACAACCGCTCCTCCTCCTCTGTGATGGTTTCCTCGGATGCTGGATCTCCAGAGGGGTAACAACACAGCCACATACGAATCTCATCAAAAAACACATTGGCTCCAGGGGGTTCGTCGCGAGATTCTATAAAATCATACCAAGTTTTCATAGAAAATCTTTCACCGTGGAACTCCCTAAAAAGTAATAAAGTGTCCGGTAGGGAGATCCTATTGGTGGCTCCATAATCAAAAGCCTGGAAATCCCAATAGGCTTGTTGTTCTACAGACTGTCTCCGGGAAACCTCTTCCAGTACAGCCAGAAAGGAATCCCTGGAGATGCGTCCTCCAGCCTGGTAGCCACAGACATGGAGGACAGACGCTTCAACTTGGTCAAATGTGATGGCATCGTAGGCCATGTTGCTATAGTAGTCATGAAGTTGTTCTGTAGTGACAAAACCTTTACAGGCAGTGTCGATGCTGTTAAAGATTGCATTGAAGTTTTGAATCCCCATTTCGACGATGTGCTTAAATAAACCAGTTCTGATATGAAATGCTACAATCCTTGTCTAAAGAACTTTCCAAAAGACCAGCTCTGGATCATATATTACCTGAAATATATAAATTTAGGGAGTTAAGTAATTGTGATAACCAGCCATCACAATATCTGGGACTTTTTTGTCCCAAAATATTTGTATTATATCTAGAAAACCATATTTCTCTTAGAAATACACAATTCCTGTTTCTGATGGGGGAACAATTAGTTCTGCAAAACATTGATACATGATCAGGAGGTAATATCTGGCCAATACAATCACATTAAGGTTGTTATATGGAATTACCCACATGTGAATATCATGAACAAATGTTAATCAACTCATTGCATATTTATACAATGGCTTAGGAGTGGAAACGAATATAGCAGTTATGGGAGTAATGTTAGTCTGTGACTCAATATGTTATTTTAAACAATTTATCACAGGTGCTAGCTAGCTATAAACATATATCTTTGAAACAGTTTTTTTTATGTCATTGAGCTACGTGCATGGATTATCTATCCATACCACAAAAAAAGTAATCTATGATGTCGAAATTCTCTATGCCTAGGTCTAGATCTCTATCCATATTAATATCTACTGTACATTCGACAGTGTAAAAAATTAATCCTTGTTCACTATAATTATGTAAGCATCCGAGGAAAGTCTCAGCCTTTGCAATCACATGCCATATCTTGATCACCTAATGTTACTTAGATATATGTATACAGTTGTACATGCATTTTACGTGAATTAATTTAGTTCTATATCAAACATAATATTTAAATAAAATAACGAAGGTGGTGACAATTTAGGTGGTCGTTTTGTGTCCTAATACAGTGTCAATCTTCCTGATGAACTTCCTTGGGTTATTGCTTTTGTTGGATGTGAAATATGGTGGATGAAAGATACACTTGTATGCTTTACATGCGCCATAGTATTTATAAGCTATTGTTCTAACACTCAGTGACAGTGACAATGTCACTGAGTGTGTCACAATAAGTACTAAAAATATACTTTCTTATATGGATGCAAGTCTGTAAGTAAAATATATGTACATACATTATTTATTTTGAGTCTGATTTTCCGACCATGGCAATATACAACTTAAATTGTACATGTTAAACAATCGTCACACCTGTCCAATCATTATACATGTATATAAATGGTTTCTGTAATAGCATGTACATATTATTTTCAGGTGTACATGTATCAGTACATCAATAAGAATGAAAACATAAGCAAACAACCTTAATTAAGAGCATACCTCCATAAATGTTTTGACATGCTATAAACTTGTTACTGGATAGATAGATAAACCAGAGACGTTTATACTGTGGCTGTATATGTCTCTGCCTCTTGATATATAAACGTGACATATACTTGAACAGTAAAAACCATATTCTACTGTTTTGTATTGACTGCAAAAACATCACATTGCGTCCGTTGTCATTATAACTGCAAATGCACGTGGAGATGATAGGCATGGATGAGCATGCTTTATAATACGGCTTCCCATAACTTATTTCGTGTTAGTGACTTTCTGATGACCTAACATACTAACACATCGTTTGTCTGTTTGTCTGTTTGTCAACTTGACAGTGAGCGAGTGAGCCACTGTGAGGCAATAAAGTTTCCTTGTAGGTTTACTAACAACACACCGTAAACACGTATCTTTAAATGATGTCTTACCGTTACAGTTAATCCACAAAGGTCCAGCCTCGTGATTAAAACGATTGAATAATTCGGTAAATTACATGATTTTGGAGATAATCAAAAGAGAAAGTAAGTGTTTGTGGCCGCCATATTTGATTATTGTATACATAACCACCAAGGTGCTTCTTAACGTCACAAATAAGCTAAACCAATCACAGTCAGGCTTTCATAGCCTTTTTGGCTCGACAATGTCAAGTGTGCGCGAAATTTAAAACAAAAACATTAGGTCGACTGGCCCTAAATGTCTTTGCTGCCAAACGCCTTTACACTCAATATGGGGCGTAATCAAAGTTTAAGAAATTTATTCCGTTTTTAACATTTTCGCACTCCAAATAATCTAACGTTATCTATCTATCCATACTGCAACACCCTCTCGCTAGTATTTAAATAGCTCTATACACATATGCTTTACTGATATGGGTCATAGCACACATAAACATATGTGACACATATCAGTATAGCAAATGTGTATTTCTGTCGTTTGTTACGAACCCCTGTGGTCTATGTGCAACGTGTGCGTCTGTGCATATTAAACGGTAGCAGACTGGTATTATATACTTAATTTATCAGTATAAGAAATCTTCAGAAAAAAAAGGTTGAGTTTGAGGGAAATGAAAAAAAAGCCATGAGAAAAAGTGGTATAGGAAAATGCTACCCATCCAATCTAAATATTATGGAACACCTGCATGATAGCTCTTCTAAAACATAACTTGACAAAGTGTACTGGAACACTCCCAATGTTATTACAATAGTTTTCGACAATTCCTTTGCATCTCTCTCTTGTCATGAATATACAGCTTCTCAGCATTACAGCACAATAAGGTAGATTTATTTATCACCTCTTGGTGTTATTTCACTGCGACTGTCGTTCCTGTCTTTTGAAATGTTGTCTATAAGAGTCATTTCATATAACTGAACTTTCCTTATTATTTCCCACAAAACAATGGTGGAATTGATAATGTTTCCATCATAGTGCATACTCTGTAAAATCTCTTAAATATCGATCAGATGTCTGTCTATTACACATTTCTTAATATAATACATATATTTTTGTATGTTTTGATTTGTACAGCTATTCTAATTATGCATGTTGAGTGTGGTGCTCAAAAGGGCCCTAATTTGGAAATCGAGTACATTTTAGTTTTAATTTTAATTCATTAAGATACTGACATTAACTAGTCAGCTCTGTTGGTTCACTTAATTAATGGTCGACTCACGGGACTCGTATTTTTTTATGTTCATTTCTTTTCCCCTTTAAATGAAAAGCACACAAAGCAATGGTTTTCTTTTCAGAAATGCTATAGTCATGACGAACCCCTCCCCACTCCCATCTTCCCATGCATAACCAAGTTTCTGGTAGTTATTGTTATTCATATATCAAGTAGGCTTCTCCCAGCCCTTGGCAAAGCTGAAAATATTATGTCTTGTCTATATATAGCTACCTCCCAACCTGTTCTTCCACTTTGTTTCTATTTCTTTTTCTCGCTTTCTTTTTCTTTTCTTTAAACGTCTTTAATTCTTTCTACATGCTATTTGTCTGCCCAGCCAATAAAGTGCAATATACATTCATGTAAATCTGATCTTATTTATCACTGCAGGAATACAATAGATAATTTATTGGTTTTTTTTTGTTTTTTTTTGTTACTGCATATGCTTCCTCAACTTTATGTGTATGATGTCAGGATGTGAGAGTCATGTGACATGTGGAAGGTGATCTTGTTTTCTTGATAATAACAGTGAGGATGATGATCACATGTACATGATGCAAGTATTTATGGTAATGACCAGTGTTGATTTGTATTTTTTCTCTGTATGATTATAGCGATACAATGATATTGCTTTGATGATGATGATGATGATGATGAGATGATGATGATGATGATAATAATGATGATGCATTGTATGAAATATGATGAGATGTTGTTTTGCATTAAAAAAAAGTGATGATGAAGGTGATGAGAATGATGATGAGGATGGTGCATGTCTGTGAGATGTGTTGGTAATGAGGCTATTGTTTATGATGGATGATGCTTGATGAATGATGATAATGATAATTGCTAATTTGATGAAGATGTATATTGCACATGAAAATGAAAATAAAAATCAAATTAAAAAAAAAAAAAAAGAAGTTTCTGGTAGTGGCCCAGGATCCTTCAGGATATGTTCGCCCGATTGTGTTCTCTATGAAACACTATTCCACGAGCAGCCTAACATCAGCTGTACTTAATGTTTGCTTCTAACAGTTCACGCTTTGTTCTCATTGCGTTAATTGCCCTGTACAAAGTGGAAGCAAATATTGGCACATTGACTCTTCTCAATTAACGGACTATATAAATACAATAAATTGGCTAATTGTAATTAAGAGCAAAGTCTATTATGTTTCAAACTATTTTAATGAAATCATAAGATCGTTTTTTTAGTTTAAACATATTTTATTGACAGGCAAATGGATTGGGCACAAGTTATCAAACTTATATTAAGCCCTTTCCTAGCAAATTACAAGCATGTATTTACAGTAGTACAACAAGATGGCAGAATTAATATACATATATACACTATTTCATTTTTAAATGTTTTAATTTATAAATTGAAATTATAAGAGAGAGACAGAGAGAGAAAAGGGGGGAGGGGGAAGGGAGAGGGGGGAGAGGGGGGATAATAGTCTGTAGTTATAATACATACATCCTCATCATTATTAACGTATGACGTATAGAATCTGCCTCTTAGAGAGAGTGGATATTATGGTTCAATTGAGAGAGAGGGATAAATATCCATGGAAGCAAGTAATACAATAATATCATATTTTATGAGCACCTCAATAACTCACACATACCCACTGTACACTAAACTAGGACCCACATTCACACCACAAAACACATTCGTACAATTTATGGATATGTTTTACAAAACACTAAAGTCGTCTGCTCAACAAAATTCTAAACTAGAATACTCTGATAACCCATATTACCCTATCGACAACAGTATGAATTTGTGGTTTAATCATGTCACCGTACAGTTTATCCAATTTAATATAAAAAAAACTTGAAAGAACAGCGCTTATATTACAGTCTCCGAGAAAAAGGGAAGTGGTGGTACAGTTTAGCTTTTGATAGCTGTCGTTAATAAAGAAATATTCCCATATACATTACCAATAATTTTTTCGGAACGATTCCAGGAACGGGGTAAAAAAGTGGGATAAACTGTTGATGCAACAACCATTGATGATGCAATTCAATTACACGTCATAAAAAACTATTCATAACATTTTTAAATGACAGCGTTTACCGTATTTGCCGTACCGATAATTAGCGCACAGGGCGCTTAAAATCAACTTAAATGAGGGCGCTTATTAGGATAACAAAAAATGTGAATTATGATAGAACAAGCTGTGCAAATATTACCGTTGCTAAAGTACAATAGAAGGACAATATGTTTCATCGCTTTACATGAAATGCAGCCATGGTCACTAGACATTAATTTCTGCTTTAAAGCGGAAGTACTGTAGCTCACTGACCGAGCCTGATCAGTCTTGGGAGGTGGAAATGGTTATATATTATTACAATTCCTCCCGGAAAAGGGGAGGGGTATAGGGGAGGGTCGCTAATTACGGCGAACATAGTATCTTAAAAAGTGATATGTGCATACATAATAATATAACATTTTATCATTTGGAAATTTTATAACATGGGATGATATGTTTTCTATCTACGCCTGTCTCATGTGGGACAACCGTGTTGGATTAAAAAAGCGTTCACCCCCTTGGGGTTGAGATTATAGGGGAACTACTCTTAATTTACCAAACACGAGGCAAAGGTCAGTAACAAAATTCAAGATAATGAAACGATATTAATTACATTCAAATTAAAGTAATGGAAATATAACCAAATCATCGCTTAATAGGATTTCGAGATAAAATGCGTATTGGAGATATGTTTCGTAATAACGAATCATTTTGATCATACTATACAATAAATATTGCCTACGTTTCACTAACCATGCATGTTACAAATGACTCTCAATGCAAACACTTGTTCGTTATCATCACAGCAGCATGATGTATATCTCTAATACATTATTCATGTAAACAGAAAGAATTGTTATTTCACACTTAAATTGTACTTTTGAAACAGAATATTTACAAAGAGTAATGTATAAACACTATGTGACCGCGTGTTAACTTAATCATCTTTACCAGGTGCATGTGTCATGCTGAATTCTCGTGATGGTAATTTATGGCAACGTCACTCGAGTTTTAATTAGCACAGCAATTGAAGTCCAATTGTTTGATTGGTTTTGTGTGGTTAAACGTTCTTTCAATGTCATTTAAGGACGTGCTCCATGTTTGTAATACATGTGTGCATTTGTGTATGTGTGTATATGTGCTGCCTCATTACGATAGCGCGGATATGATGCCGACTTTATCGTGTTATCTCACTGAAATATCATGCCGAAGGCACCCAGCACAGCATTCCGCCCTGTCACATTATACTGACCACGGGTGAACCAGTTGTTGGCATTCCTAATTGCTGAACATTAAGCAGGGAATAAAAACTTCCATTTGAGGACTTTGGTATTTCCCGACATGGGTACAGCACCCATTTTCTCCCACACTTCACAGGTACATTCCCGTTTTTGGTAGGGAAAAGATAAACCTGTCTTCAAGACAGCTGACACGCGCTATTACGTCACAGACAAAGCACTTCTTTCAACATGACATGTGACCCTGTGCACTTTTAGCAAAACCGATTTCATCATCAATTGTACACACATGTATTATATACATGTAAACAAAACATGGCAAGCTCAGCATTCCGATAGTTCAAAACAGGCAGTGTGTTGAAGTAGGAAAACATGGTGAAAAGGGAAGAATTGTTGATGAATTCAATTGATGATAGTTCGGTGCATTGGGGTCAAAAAATACAACTTCGCAGTGAAGGTATTTTTTACGGTATGAAAATGTGGGAGAAAAATAATCAATCACTCCTGTGTGATGTAGACAGAGATATCTCAACCCTCGGGATGAGATATTTTTTAGGTTCAGCACTCGGCTTTAAACCTAAAAAAATATCTCGCCCTCTGGTTGAGATATCTCTGTCTACATCACACAGGAGTGATAGATTCTATTAGACTTCCTCACATGGGCGAACATTAATATTCAAGTGAGGTACTATATCAAGCAAGCCTTGTGGGAAACAGCAGGTTTATACTTTTCACAATCCCCACCTGTAGGGGTAAGCTAATGTACAAGCTCAACAATATTCGAATATGAGTGTTATTCAAAAGATGAAGTTGAAATTAAAAAAAAAATGCTTATCATCATGTATTCAAATGCTAAAGTGCGCCATCTAACTAATAGTTTTAAAATCACATTTAAAATGTATGTGACATTCTGTAAGCTTGTTTTATACATGTACTTCAATATACACGCATTTGGCAAATAACAGGTCTTAATGTCAAAGTGATTTTAAAGTTCGAAGTCAATTATCCCCACTGGTACATGTAAATTGGATGTTGATAACTGCTACTGCAGCCTCCTTTTCTTCACACCTGAAAGACAGAGAACTAAATCAATACTACAATACAAAGAACAATTAAATTAAATCAACAATCTGACTATAGAACATATTTTAATGCTACCCCTATTGAACCAACGAACATCTTACTAAGGATCCACGTACTGCTGCCAAACACCACTGTACCTAAGCACGGGAAAAATAATTCCTACATGACTACTGCTTTGATAAATCATTTCTAAAGGAGAAAAAAACATACATTGTAGGATTCAGCGTTTTGAGTATAAAAATCCAAATGTGCTAATCTGGGATTTGAGCTTTAGATTTCAGGTAGTTACACTTCCCTAAGCTTCCCTGTCCCACTGCACTGTGGTTTTTCGTATCCTTAAGGATATAAATGTAGCACAGCTGGGCAAGGACACTTATGTTGAGCAGGAAGCTCAGTCGGTTTGTGATAGTTTAATTCCTGAACAGCTGAATGACGGTTTCCAATCCTGGTCTAGCCCCTCTGAATGTTAAAAAATGTTGCATATGATTTTGATTTATATTTCATCATCTATAATATTTTTTCATGAAAGTCCCGCTGTTATGATTTTCTTTTAGAAAAGATTTATCAAAGCTATAGTCATGTCGGAAAAAACCCTTTCGTATGCTTAGTTACAGTTTGGGCGTTGGAGCGGGGAGGCTCAAATCAATATATCCCTGCTGCAATGATACAGCAAATCCAAATTTAAACTCAGATATAACTGTACTCGCAAACAAATATTGTACCGCAATAATGTGTGTGGAAATTGTATTGAATGTCCAAGTAAGCACATATACGTTTGAAAGTATTTTACTGTAGTGTTTATCCAAAGAACTTGCAGATTTACAAAGGCATTTCCGCTTATTAACACTGAAACATGAAATGTCACATGTTTGTCTTCAAATCTTACAATGTGTTGAAATATTATAGTTTGAAACCGTTTCGAGGGAAAACTAGGATAACGCTAATATGGATACATGTATGTGGAATATGTTGGCAAAAGAATGTTGAATAAAAACTAGTTTGGCACTACTTTAAAATATTACTGATGTTAACTGGTGTCGGCTTTTAAAATGATGAAGATATCACATTTCTTATACAATATTTGATGATGTTGTTGTTGCTGTTGTTGATGTTGATGATGATGATAATACTCTGTACTAACGATGATGGTGTTGTTGATGTTGTTGGTGGTGTTGTTGATGTTGTTGGTGGTGTTGTTGGTGGTGGTGTTATTGGTGGTGTCGTTTGTGGTGTTGTTGTTGTTGGTGGTGGCGGTGTTGTTGGTGGTGAGGATGATGTTATTGATAACGATTATCGTGGTGGTGTGTTGTTGTTGTTGTTGTTGTTGGTGTTAGTGTTGTTGATGGTAGTGGTCCACGGTGGTGGTGGTGTTGGTGGTTGTTATTGTTGTTGTTGTTGTTGTTGGTGATGGAGTTGGTGTTGTTGTTGTTGGTGGTGGTGGTGTTGATTGTGGTGGTGTTGTTGTTGGTGGTGGTGGTGGTTCTGAAGTTGGTGTTGTTGGTGTTGATTGTGTTGTTGTTGTTGTTGGTGTTGATTGTGGTGTTGTTGTTGTTTTTGGTTGTGGTGTTGTTGTTGTTGTTGGTGGTGGTGGTGTTAATTGTGGTGGTGTTGTTGTTTTTGTTGGTGTTGTTGTTGTTGTTGTTGTTGGTTGTGGAGTTGGTGTTGTTGGTGGTGATTGTAATGTTGTTGTTGTTGTTGATTGTGGTGTTGTTGTTGTTGTTGTTGTTGATTTTGGTTGTGGTGGTGGTGGTGGTGTTGTCGGTGTTGTTGGTGTCGTTGGTGTTGTTGTTTGTAGTGGCGGTGGTGTTGTTGGTGTTGGTAGTGGTGGTGGTGGTTGTGTTGATGGCGGTGGTGTTTGTAGTGTTGTTTGTGGTGTTGTTGTTGTTGTTGGTGTTGTTGTTGTTGGTGGCGGTGGTGTTGTTGGTGTTAGTGTTCTTGTTGGTGGCGGTGTTGTTGGTGGTGGTGGTGATGGTGGTGGTGGTGTTGGTGGTGTTGGTGGTGTAAGTGTACGTGGTGTTGGTGTTGGTTGCGGTGGTGTTGTTGGTGTTAGTGTTGATGGTGTTGTTGTTGGTGTTGTTGTTGGTGGTGTTGTTGTTGGTGTTGTTGTTTGTGGTGATGGTGTTGGTGGCAGTGTTTTGGTGGTGTTGGTGGCGGTGTTTTGTTGTTGTTGTTGTTGTTGTTGGTGGTGGTGTTGTTGGTGGTGTTGTTGGTTTGGTGGTGGTGGGGATGATGATATTGATAACGATGATGGTGGTGGTGTGTTGTTGTTGTTGTTGTTGTTGGTGTTGTTGATGGTGTTGTTGATGTTGTTGGTGGCGGTGGTGTTGTTTGTGGTGTTGGTGTCGTTTGTGTTGTTGTTGTTGTTGTTGTTGTTGTTTGTGTTGTTGTTGTTTGTGTTGTTGTTGTTGTTGTTTGTGGTGGTGTTGGTGGTGGTGTTGCTGGCAGTGTTTTGGTGGTGTTGGTGGTGTTGGTGTTGGTGTTTTGGTGTTGTTTTTGTTGTTGTTGTTGTTGGTGGTGGTGTTGTTGGTGTTGTTGGTGATGGCTATGGTGGTGGTGGTGGTGGTGGTGGTGGTGGTGGTGTTGGTGTTGTTGGTGGTGCTGTTGTTGGTTTGGTGGTGGTGGGGATGATAATATTGATAACGATGATGGATGTGGTGTGGTGGTGGTGTTGTTGTTGGTGGCGGTGTTGTTGGTGTTGTTGGTGTTGTTTGTGTTGTTGGTGATGGTGTTTGTTTGTGGTGTTGTTGTTGTTGTTGTTGTTGTTGTTGTTGTTGGTGGTGGTGATGGCTATGTTGGTGGTGTTGTTGGTGTTGTTGTTGTTGTTGTTGTTGTTGGTGGTGGTGGTGATGGCTATGTTGTTGTTGTTGTTGTTGTTGTTGTTGTTGTTGTTGTTGTTGGTGTTGTTGTTGGTGGTGGGGATGATGATATTGATAACGATGATGGTGGTGGTGTGGTGGTGGTGGTGTTGTTGGCGGTGGTGTTGGTGTTGTTGTTGGTGGTGTGGTGGTGGTGGACTTACCCTCAAGCTATTTTTTGAAGTCACTTCAAGCAATTATTATTACATCTGGCATCTCAAGTTTGTCACTTTCGGGTTTTCGACTGAAATTAAATCGTAGTTAATAATTATTCGCGTGATAATATTACGGATGAATACAGAAATACATGCAAGACCTAGTGATGGTAATCATATAAAAGTCACCAGGACGAAATACGAACTCAATTGAGATCGAGGTTATACCAAAACCAAAATGTACTTGAACAGATTGAAGTCAATGGATGGCTAAAAGGAAGAGAGTAAAAGAAAGGTATAGAAAGAAAGTGAAGACATTTCTCAACTATGTTTGCCTTTCACGGAAATATACGACTGTTTCGATTGCCAGAATACTACTCTGGTCCACAGGGACCTGATATTTTGTTACATCTAAATTAAGGTGCTCAAAGTTATTGTACTCATTTTAGGGGTTTGGATCAATTAAAAATGCTACTCAATTATGATATATATA
The DNA here is from genome assembly GCF_002113885.1 of Mizuhopecten yessoensis. Lineage (NCBI taxonomy): Eukaryota > Metazoa > Mollusca > Bivalvia > Pectinida > Pectinidae > Mizuhopecten > Mizuhopecten yessoensis. The sequence goes on along the minus strand of NW_018480078.1, from coordinate 1,104,843 downwards.
TATACTAAACCCCTAAAACGTGTAAAACATTTGAACTCTTCCAATTCCAAGGTTGGAATAGTTCATTATGAAACTTTTGGGGTGAATGAGTTAAACATCAACCAAATCCTAACCGCTTTTATGTGGTGTTACATATGCATGTAGTACTTACAGAAGTAATTTGTTCCTCCTGTTTTTATTTTGAGTCCAAAAGCACAGCCAGGTCAGTATCACACCAATGAGGAGAAATATGAAGAAAAATGTAGCTAGTCGCCAAAAGTCTACGTCTTCTGAAAGATAGATACCCCTACAGGTATAAATTAACTTGCAGTGTAGAAAAAGTACAATTTGTAAATAACTTATATCATAATAATTACTCTCACATAAGGAGTTTAGTAGAGTAACGGATATTATAATACAGTGTTAAATAAACTTACCAAAATTTTCTAGCACAAACTACATTTAGTGTCATATATATACATAGATTGTTTTAGTGTACAAATGTAGTTAAATTTGAGGCAACCTGTGTAATAAGTAAGTCTAGCATAACAAATATATAAGTCTCGCATCATATCGCCCAAGTGAAACGTTATCAATCTCTTTTGGGAAACTAATTTTCTTGCTTCCCTACAATATTGCGGATAAAGTGTTATGTTACTGTTGTGTTATTTTAAAGCTTAGTATAAATGTATTGATTTTAAATTAATTATGTTAATGTCATACCCATATTGATTAAAATGTAAAAGTTAGGTTGAGGGACCGCCATCAATAGAAAACCATCATGCTTTCGTTCATTCCACTTACTATAATGATATTTGATTTTATAGTGCATACAATTTACATAGACATTGTGGATTATCACAAAAGTGAGAAAAAGGATTTGGAAATTTGTACATGCTACAATAGGATTATTGCATTTAACTAATTTTTAGGCACATAATCAAATTCAATATGGCTGATGTTAATGCTTCCTGGTATTTCACATCCCATTCCACAACCATATTTTAACAAACGATACAATAAAGGAAACAAAATATACGACATTATTCACAAATTTAAAAGAAACATTTGTATCATCAGGTATGTTATGTAATTAAATGAATACATACCCATTATGAAGCAATTACTGCTGGTTGCTTTCCGAAATTAAATATCCACCTAAAATAGGAAGAGATATACCCTTAGTTAATATCACCTACGAAAGGCTGGTCTCTCAAACCCGCTTAATTTTAACAATACATCATAAAAACAAGGAAGATAAATGACCGATCTTTAATTTTTATGAATAGAAGCTTCTTTTTAAAACATTCCATGAAATTACGTCACTTTAACCCTGTTATATTGAAGTAGAACAGCCTCTACGGGTTCTTGGCATGGTCTATTATATTAATTAGGGAGACAAGGACAACACTCGCCTATCACTAATACGGCACTCGGCGAGCTCATGATACGTTTCATGTATTTTTATAATGATTTATTATTGTTCTTGTTTTTGAAGGTTCGCTAAACTATTAAGTGCGGCTTCTATTTAGTCTGTAAATTTACCGTCAGATATGGTGTTAGACTGTCTCTAGATTATTCAATTACATATATAATTTCCTATTTATCGTCAAACGTATGAGTGTTTTACGAAATAACACCCAATTTTAATTGGTTGTTTACTAGAACAAACGGCACAACACAAACTTTGAGTTTGCTTCTAGCCGAGCTAACTGAGTACCTCCTCCTTATAACTTAAGTAAACAAATTGTTGGTAATATTCACGTGCATCGAACAACAGTTACTTAATGGAGACTATACAGTTACATGATTTCTTCATATTCAGAATAAAAGAGAACGCATAATTTATTCCCCTCGTCAGCAGATAAATGATAAAATAAATGAAGAATATATAAAAATAAAAAATAAATAAAAGAATAACCCCCAAAAAAACAATGAATAAAAAAGAAATATGAGTAAATAAAAATCACATTATAAAACTACAGTTATTTAAGCCATTCTTTAAAAAATATGGATCGTTATATTATTTGTCATAATATCTATAATATGTTAAAGCCATAACACCCTTTCAAACGATTATGATTTATAGATTATATGAAGGAAAATTTACGTTTGATTGGTTCTGGCATATACGTATTTATTGATACTAGGAATTGTTTTTCATCTAATATCAGCTCAAGAATTCAGGAAGCAATCGGAACGTTTTTAGTCAAAAATGATAATATAGTTAACAAAAGCGACTCTGACCTGGTTGTAATTACAAAGACAATGAATAACACAGAACCAAAACCGATTTTAAAAATCTTCCCTTACAAACGTTTTTAATGTTTACTTCAATGGGGAAAATTGCCCCGATGATATGTTCTAATGGATTCATATAATCGACAAACACGTATAAAGGAAACGTAACGCTCAAACACAAACAAACACGAAACTCTACACTCAATTAGTGACGTCATTGCACAATCTGAAACAAGATTGTAAACAGTATGTATATATATATATATATATATATGGGTCAAAGAAGTAATATAGACGGTAAAATCCCATATAACACTGGATCCTAATGGAGGCAAACCAAAAGAGGCGACTAAGTGTGGACCCCCTGCTGTGACTGTTAGATCCACCGCAGCATTGAGAGGCGACTAATGAGACATTCCGTAGCAAATTGAGATTTTTCACATTTACCGGGCCAGATTTCCACATGCACATGTTCCACGTTTTTGATATCTCTCGTTGACTCACTTTATGTGATAGTGCATCTTGCGCAAGAATAGGTCCTCTACATCAGCGTTCCTTGTCCGCGATGCTCTCAGCTTAATTGCTGCCTTCGGCTGTCTTTAGCCGAGGGGACTATTAATTTTTATATAATAGCTATATTTTCAATTATAGTATATCAGTTCTATCTTCTTGTAATATGATGAATATGTACATGTTACTGCTCTGTTTCACTGTGTCTTGAAAAAGGAGCGGATCGCTCCGAAAATTTGACAACCTAAACTTGTCCACAATGTTGGAATTACTTCTTCGCCCCATATATATATTTACATGTATATAAAAGGATATAACAGGTTCATTAAAAGTAAAAGGGATGTGAATTCGTGTGTTTTGAGCTAGGTCATATATAAAGGATTGGTGTCTATAAGGCACTGTTTGGGCCCCGGTATATTCGGTTTTGCCCTCCTTAATTTGTTCAAAGATTTCCTATTGTATAACATGCGCGAAAACTAAGGTAAAAGTTTGACCGAAAGTGAGTTTTTGGGGGTACCAAAAGGGGTAGGGTAAATCACAAATATAATTTGTTGTTTTCAAAATGAGCTTAAAAACCAAAAACGTACCATTTCTGTTTTTGAAAACATGTGTAAACTAAACAGGCATATATAAAAGAATGCAAAATAGCAAAAATGCAATCGTTACTTAAAGATCGTTTATAAACAACTTGATTAAGTCAGGGGGTTCTTTTAGGTATTTTCCAAATGAAAAGTGTTTTGTTTTCTCAATCATGTCCTTTCTAATTTAGATTTTGAGTTGAAATTTACAACTTTACTCATTTGAGTACACTGATATAAAATGCATATTGACTACACACTTTCCTTTTGTTTTATACTGAGTTATGGCTTCTGGACACATCTCATACTTGACAATTTCAAATACCTCTCTATCTTAAGTGAATTAAAAGGTGCATGACGCCCTTTATATGCTACATGTATAGGTATATGATAGTGATAGTTAATATCGTATAGTATATAATATGTGTTCAGTACCTGTGGTTAAAGTGAGTTCCAGGTCCTGATTTGTTTCCTTACTTATCAAAGTTAACTTACAAACAAAAAATGGCATTTGCCACCACAACTACAGTAAACTGATCAGTTTAATATAGGAAGATTGATTTGCTGGTAATTTTAAGTCTCCTAGCTTCATGGAAAGTATCTGTTTGAATCGTTTAAGTTACCCAGTTCATTGTTTAATCAACTGTTGTGCCAATTTCCAATGTTTATGCGCTGATTGTACATAGAAGGCATTTTAAGATAAGCATGCAACTTGGCATGGGTATTTTTTTATAAGATGATATTTAAGCGGTAAAAGTTTCATACTTATCCCATAATGCCTTTTTACTTAAAAAACACGTTTACTTTTGTTTTGGAATACACGGACTTAAGGGCATTTCCTTGCTCAAGGATTGTGGGCATGGCATGGTGATGCAGTGTTTTTAGACATTGATTTCACGCAAATTGATATTTTGGTCTCTACATGTCAAACAAAATATTACTTTCAGTACAGCATTTGCTCCGACGGAAATGGTCGTCGATGATAGTGCACTTAAGATTCCGAAATTCCTCGTGAAACATGATCAATCGAAGAGAAACAGGGAATCATGTTTCCGTGAAAACGGGGAAGATATAATAAATAAATTTACGTGTACACATTTTTGAAGCAGAAACCTGTGATTTGACCTAGATTTGCATGGCGGGTGTCGTTGATGGAAGCAGGGGACGTTTACCCTTCCGGAATACCTGGTCTTCCTCCTGTTCTACTTTTAAGGGTTCCGTGTTAATATTTTGTTTGTTCATAATAAGTCCTGATTTACCCCTATCGACATATTTATTTTCTGTTGATTGAGATATATAACACATATTATATCAATATTGCTTTTTGTAATTGTGTTAATTTTTCATGCAAATATACATTTACTGATAAAAAGAAAAGAGTAAGACGCAATAAACAACGAGCGGCGTTCTTGAAAACGGGTAAATATGGTCAAAATTATGGTAAAATATGGAGAGAAATAATAAATAGCTCATTGAATTATCGAAATAGTAATTCAATAAAATTTCAGAGAGCTGTATAAAAGTAAATAGCATTAAATAACCTTACCCCGCAATTTCTCACAATGAAGTAATGTAAAATGGCTCATGAACACAACTCTCGATCATCCATTATTCATTTGTCGTCCCCACTCCGAACTGTTTATAAAAAACTCAACATTCGGGCACTGCCCCAAAACATAACATTTTCCAAGACACTGGAACTCTCAAACATTTATTTACAAACATCGCTGTTGATACTTCTTTTAGGTAAGAAATACTTTCTTTTTTTAAATTTGTTGTAAATATTTGATATTAGAGGCAAATAACGTGCGACTGTCCCCTGTGGTAATTATATATATACTCTAGGTTAGGCAAAGATCGTGCTACTATCCCCTGTGGTAGTTATATATATACTCTAGGGGAGGCAAAGATCGTGCTGCTATCCCCTGTGGTAGTTATATATATACTTTAGGGGAGGCAAAGAGCTTGCTACTGTCCCCTGTGGTAGTTATATATATACTCTAGGGGAGGCAAAGATCGTGCTACTATCCCCTGTGGTAATTATATATATACTCTAGGTTAGGCAAAGACCGTGCTACTATCCCCTGTGGTAGCTATATATATACTCTAGGGGAGGCAAAGATCGTGCTACTATCCCCTGTGGTAGTTATATATATACATGTACTAAAGGGGAGGCAAAGATCGTGCTACTGTCCCCTGTGGTAGTTATATATATACTCTAGAAGAGGCAAAGATCGTGCTACTATCCCCTGTGGTAGTTATATATATACTCTAGGGGAGGCAAAGATCGTACTTCTATCCCCTGTGGTAGTTATATATATACTCTAGGGGAGGCAAAGATCGTGCTACTATCCCCTGTGGTAGTTATATATATACTGTAGGAGAGGCAATGGTCGTGCTACAGTCCCCTGTGGTAGCTATATATATACTCTAGGGGAGGCAAATATCTTGCTACTATCCCCTGTGGAAGTTATATATATACATGTACTCAAGGGGAGGCAAAGATCGTGCTACTATCCCCTTTGGTAGTTATATATATACTCTAGAAGAGGCAAAGATCGTGCTTCTATCCCCTGTGGTAGTTATATATATCTACTCTAGGGGAGCCAATGGTCGTGCTACTATTCCCTATGGTAGTTATATATATATACATGTACTAAAGGGGAGGCAAATATCGTGCTACTACCCCCTGTGGTAGTTATATATATACTCTGGGGGAGGCAAAGATCGTGCTGCTATCCCCTGTGGTAGTTATATATATACTCTAGGAGAGGCAATGGTCGTGCTACAGTCCCCTGGGATAGTTATATATATACTCTACGGGAGGCAAATATCGTGCTACATTCCCCTGTGGTATATATATACTCTACGGGAGGCAAATATCGTGCGACTTGTCCATGTGGTATATATATTATACTCTAGGAGTTGCAATGGTCGTGCTACAGTCCCCTGTGATGGTTATATATATACTCTACGAGAGGCAAATATCGTGCTACAATCCCCTGTGGTGTATACTCTAGGGGAGGCAAAGTACATGTACATGTATATCGTGCTACAATCCCCTGTGGTGTATACTCTAGGGGAGGCAAAGATCTTGATACTGTCCCATGTGGTAGTTATATATATATACTCTAGGGGAGGCAATGATCGTGCTACAGTCCCCTGTAACAGTTAATTATATACTCTAGGGGAGGCAAAGATCTTGATACTGTCCCATGTGGTAGTTATATATATATACTCTAGGGGAGGCAATGAACGTGCTACAGTCCCCTGTAACAGTTAATTATATACTCTAGGGGAGGCAAAGATCTTGATACTGTCCCATGTGGTAGTTATATATATATACTCTAGGGGAGGCAATGATCGTGCTACAGTCCCCTGTAACAGTTAATTATATACTCTAGGGGAGGCAAAGATCTTGATACTGTCCCCTGTGATAGTTATATATATCTACTCTAGGGGAGGCAATGATCGTGCTACAGTCCCCTGTGATAGTTATATATATACTCTAGGAGAGGCAATGGTCGTGCTACAGTCCCATGTGGTAGTTATATATATACTCTACGGGAGGCAAATATCGTGCTACATTCCCCTGTGGTATATACTCTACGGGAGGCAAATATCGTGCGAATTGTCCATGTGGTATATATATTATACTCTAGGAGTTGCAATGGTCGTGCTACAGTCCCCTGTGATGGTTATATATATACTCTACGGGAGGCAAATATCGTGCTACAATCCCCTGTGGTGTATATATACTCTAGGGGAGGCAAAGCTCTTGCTACTGTCCCCTGTGGTAGTTATATATATACTCTAGGGGAGGCAAATATCGTGCTACAGGCCCATGTGGTAATTATATATATACTCTAGGGGAGGCAATGATCGTGCTACAGTCCCCTGTGATAGTTATATATATACTCTAGGAGAGGCAATGATCGTGCTACAGTCCCCTGTGGTAGCTATATATGTATACTCTACGGGAGGCAAATATCGTGCTACTGTTCCCTGTGGTAATTAAGTATATACTCTAGGGGAGAGAAATATCGTGCTACAGGCCCATGTGGTAATTATATATATATACTCTAGGGGAGGCAATGATCGTGCTAAAGTCCCTGTAACAGTTAATTATATACTCTAGGGGAGGCAAAGATCTTGATACTGTCCCATGTGGTAGTTATATATATATACTCTAGGGGAGGCAATGATCATGCTACAGTCCCCTGTGGTAATTATATATATACTCTAGGTGAGACAAATATTATTACATATTAAACACAGTACACATTTTACGACAGTCCTTAAACGGCATTCCTCATCCCAGTAATGCATCAGAGTGATCTAGAGGAGTAGGCTTTCTAATATTTATCACCCAGCTTCCCCTTTTTGGGATATCACCTCAGCCCCCAGGGGAGCTAGATCTACACGCTTTTTAACCAAATGATTCAAAGATCCCAATGTGTATTCATGCCTCTCTTTTCATTATTCATCATTATAGGGTTAAACTGTTGATATATCAACTGTTTCAAAGACACGATGGATAGATTGAACCCCAATGCAAATATTGGTGGTGTTGAAGTGAAGAGGGATGGGGACTCACATTCCATTTACACATAGACTATGCAGTCTATAAAGCGATATTCATCAATAAAATAATGCATTTTATAATTGGGAGATAGTCGGTAGACCGTTGATCTGAGTAGTAATCAATACTGGTAGCGATAGTTACAGGGATTATTAGCAGTAGTCGTAAGGGATTAACTGTAATTGGTCTACCTGATATAGAATTAAATAATAAAGAGTTACCTACCATCTTACTCAGCTTGGAATTATTCAAAATATATCATATTTTAATGTTTTCTTTCTCATTTTAAAGCATAATTTATATGCAATTGTTCAGAACGCGCTTAAATGTCTCCCTTTAAAATGATCGAGAGTAAGAATATTGTTGTAGTGTTATATTTAATGTTATAAAAACTGCTCACCGGCATAAATGTTTTTTATTTGATATAAAAACTGTGCGATTTCCTAGCGTAGCTGTTGTTGTTTCAAACACAAAATTGCCCAACTCTGCGCTGATGTGTAATCAAAGCTCCCCTAACCCCTGATTGGCCTTTAAGCATACTTTTTGTCGTTAGGGTAGGAGAGTAAGTGTGAGGGATAGAGGAAGTGTTTATGAGAGTTGGTGTAAGTGAGGGATAGAGAGTGAGTGGAATTGGTGTTGGAGATAGTGAGTGTGGCAGAGGGAGTCAGTGTGGGAGAGAGTGGGTGTGGGAGAGAGTGAGTGAGTTTGGGAGAGAGTGGAAGAGAGTGGGAGTGTGTAAGTGTGGGAGAGAGGGAGAGAGGGAGAGAGTGAGTGTGGGAGTGAATGAGGGAGTGTGTGAGTGAGTGAGTGAATGTGGGAGAGAGTGAGTGTGGGATAGAATGAGTGTGGGAGAGAATTAGTGAGTGTGGGAAAGAGTGAGTAAGGTAGAGAGTGAGTGAATGAGTGTGTGCGAGAGTGAGTGTGGGAGTGAGTGTGGGCGAGAGAGTAAATGGTGGTGAGTGTGAGTGAGTGTGAGAGAGAGTGTGGGAGAGAGTGAGTGAGTGTGGGAGAGAGTGAGTGGAGTGTGTGCGGGAGAGAATGAGTGAGTGAATGTGGGATTGAGTGTGGGCGAGAGAGTGAGTGGTGGAGAGAGTGAGTGGGGAGAGTTAGTGTGGGAGAGATAGAGAGTGAGTCGAGTGTGTGTGGGAGTGAGAGAGAGTGAGTGTGACAGTGTGTGAGAGTAAGTGAGTGTGGGTGAGTGTTGCCGAGAGAGTTAGTGGTGGAGAGAGTAAGTATGGGAGAGAACGAGTGTGGGAAAGGGAGTGTCGGAGAGAGGGAGTGAGTGTGGAAAAGAGTGTGAGTGTGGAAAAGGGAGTGTGGGAGTGAGTGTGGGAGAGTGTGAGTGAAGGAGAGAGTGAGTGTGGAGAGAATGAGTGAGTGTTGGAGATAGTGAATGTGGGAGAGAGTGAGTGTGGGAGAGAATGAGTGAGTGTGGGAGAGTGTGAGTGTGTGAGAGAGTGAGTATGGGAGAGAGAGAGTGTGGGAGAGAGTGTGTGAGTGTAGGAGAGAGCGAGTGTGGGACAGAGTGAGTGTGGGAGAGAGTGATGTTGGAGAGAGTGAGTGTGGGAGAGAGTGAGTGGGTGATTGTTGGAGAGAATGAGTGAGTGTTGGAGTGAGTGAGTGTGGGATAGTGAGTGTGGGAGAGAGTGATTGATTGAGTGAGTGAGTGAGTCAGTGTGGGAGAGAGTGAGTGAGTGTTGGAGAGAGTGAGTGAGTGTGGGAGAGAGTGAGTGAGTGAGTGTGGGAGAGTGTGAGTGTGGGAGAGAGTGAGTGAGTATTGGAGAGAGTGAGTGTGGGAGAGAGTCAGTATGGGAGAGAGTGAGTGTAGGAGAGAGTAAGTGTGGGAGATAGTTAGTGTGGGAGAGAGTTAGTGTGGGAGAGAGTGAGTGTGTGAGTGTGGGAGAGAATGAGTGAGTGTGGGAGAGAGCGATTGTAGGAGAAAGTGATTGTAGGAGAGAGTGAGTATGGGAGAGTGTGAGTGTGGGAGAGAATGAGTGTGGGAGAGAGTGAGTGAGTGAGTGTGGGAGAGAATGAGTGAGTGTGGGAGAAAGTGAATGAGGGAGAGAGTGAGTGTGGGAGAGAGTGAGTTTAGGAGAGAGAGAGAGAATGAGTGAGTGAGTTTGAGAGAGAGTGAGTGAGTGAATGTGGGAGAGAATGAGTGGGTGAGGGAGAGAGTGAGTGTGGGAGTGAGTGAGTGTGGGAGAGAGTGAGTGTGGGAGAGAGCGAGTGTGGGACAGAGTGAGTGTGGGACAGAGTGAGTGTGGGAGAGAGTGAGTGTGGGAGAGAGTGAGTGGGTGATTGTTGGAGAGAATGAGTGAGTGTGGGAGAGAGTGAGTGTGGGATAGTGAGTGTGGGAGAGAGTGATTGAGTGAGTGAGTGAGTGAGTGTGGGAGAGAGTGAGTGAGTGTTGGAGAGAGTGAGTGAGTGTGGGAGAGAGTGAGTGAGTGAGTGTTGGAGAGTGTGAGTGTGGGAGAGAGTGAGTGAGTGTTGGAGAGAGTGAATGAGTGTGGGAGAGAGTGAGTGAGTGTGGGAGAGAGTGAGTGTGGGACAGAGTGAGTGTGGGAGAGAGTGAGTGTGGGAGAGATTGAGTGTGGGAGAGAGTGAGTGTGAGAGAGTGAGTGTGGGAGTGTTGTAGAGAGAGGGAGTGTGGGAGAGTGGATGTTGGAGAAAGAGTTAGCGAGTGTGGTAGGGAAAGTGATGAGTGTGGGAGTGAGTGGGTGAAAGGGTTGGGAGTAGGTGAGAGCGGTTGAGCAAGGAGATACATTTTAGTCCGTGTATTCCAAAACAAAAGAAAAGGCGTTTTGTTTTTAAGGAAAAGGGCATGGTTTGATAAGTATGAAACTTTCACAAATTAAATATCATTAAATAACCATTATCTATCCCAAGTTGGATGCTTATCCAAAAATGCCTTCTATGTACAATCAGCTCATACACATTGGAAAAAGGCACAACAGTTGATAAAACAATGAAATGGTTTAACTTAAACGATTCAAACAGATACAGAAATATAACTCTTTTGGTTTTTAAGCTCATTTTTAAAAACAGCAAATTATATTTTGTGATTTACTATACCCCTTTTGGTACCCCCAAATTTTACCTTCGTTTTCGCGCATGTTATACAATAGGACATCTTTGAACAAATTAAGGAAGGCAAAAACCGAATATACCGGGGCCCAAAAAGGACCTTATAGACACTCATCCTTTGATATCTATACATGTACATGTAGTCCCCCGTTATACCGTCACATTTTGTCCAGTGTTTTGGCGGTATAACGGGCTGGCGATACAATGGGGTTTCAGTAGGACAGCAAAATGTACCAAGCAAGTGTAGTAAAATGTTCATCTAAACTGTACATGTGAAACAAATATATTTGTACACACATATATATATATATATATTTGTACGACGTAGATTATATATATGTGTATGTACTCACCAACTGTGTGTACTTGTTAGGAGCTTTGATAAACATCACACTCTTCCGTGTATTCGGTTGAAATATTGCATTCTGGAAGGCACGTCAACTTTTTATAGGTATTGAAGCAGGAGGTACAAAGTCCACCACACGCCAAGACCGTGACAATGTATGTCGGAATAAGTAAAACCGAAACTGCTATATTTAGAACCAGCACACACTCGATATAGATATACACCGATTCATTGTCGGAATTAACATTTGTATATAGAAAGTACACAAAATAATATTGATATATAGAGAATAATACATGCCCTTTTCCATATCACACCCAGTATTAACCCGAGACTGCAATATCAGCCCAAGGGCCGAAGGCCCGCGGGCTGATATTGGTCGAGGGTTGATACTGGGTTTGATATGGAAAAAGGCGTGTTTTATTCTGTTTATTACATACCTACTAATAAAAACTACTATCATATGATTCATTTTCATTTTTGAAATATTGAAAAATGATTTTTTTTTTTTCCAAATGGGGTGTGATATGGGTTTTGCGGGCTGATATGGGTTTTGGGGTGTGATACGGCTGGGGCTGATACGGGGTTTGGGGTGTGATACGGCGGGGGGTGATACGGGGTTTGGGGGGGGATACGGCGAGGGCTGATATGGGTTAGAGCAATTGTGTCGTATCGCATTTACAAAAAACCGTATTTATTAGTAAGTATGTAATAAATCTATATATTCTTGAAGATTTGCACATCACCTACTATGTTATATAACATAACCGTATTATAATAGTAATACATGTATCACAAAAGTTAACACATAAATCAACAACATTGTAGAAGAGTAAAATGTAACGCGGACAGACCGGTGTTCGAATCCCGGACCTCCGATCACCATATGGCTGCTAATACCGACTAAGCTACGTGGTGACCAGCGGTACAGTAGTTCACCAGTCAGACCCCACTACATGTAGATAAGGCAAAAGGGGAATTAACGGCAGGTCACGGAGTGTATGAATGACAGCACTGTAGTAGTGATCAGCTTCCCGTTATCACAAGTTGTCGCCTTGATCGCTTTTGTCAGTATGCTTGTTAAAATACATGTTTTATGCAACGGAATGTCACTTAAGTGTATTGTACACTGCCATATGCACTCTTACATATTTTGCAAGTGTTTAACACTCAACTTTCTCGATAATGTCTCTTTAAAAATACAAAACGTTTTGATGACACCAGCGCTATGATTTAAAGACGAGATAAGACACAAAAATGACAAGTTCTCTTTTTTATGGTATTCCCAATTTTCTGTTTAGTTAAATTGTCATTTTTGCCCTTCATGCTCTCAAGGACAACAGCGTTTGATTTAGAAATAGATTCACGTGTGTACATTTGCACACTGAGCCGACGAGGTACATGTATATGCTATTTATAATGATAATGATATATGATTATGGACTTTGGATCGTAATTCAAATGTTTTCCATACTTATTCGCACGTAGTTGACACATGCTATCTGCGTTACCTCAAAGTTATTAATAATATATCTCATATACATGTATTTATATATTAGAGTTCAGCTTAATTTGTCCGATTGTTGACAAAACTAAAAGACGTGCTATTTATGAGACCTTAACAACACGCACTACTAACAACACACTAGTGTGTTGTTAAGGTCTCGTAAATAGCACGTCTTTTACTGTTATGATAACAATGGGAATAGGCATTACGGGACTGAGTTTAAAACATACACTGCAATTAAGTTTTTGCATTAATATCCGTTACATCCGTCTACCGAATTAGAACCTCGTTACCTGTATTTAGAAACTTTGGACCCATGTGTTTCACCGATAGTATCCTTTTAATCATTATACCCTTTAAAGGTTAGAGACACGTAATCCGAGGTATTCGTTTCTAAAATTTGTTTACGCTGTAATTAATTGTGTAATAAGAGAATTGTGAAACAATAAGAACAGCTTTCAATATCTGACGACCAACAGTATGTCCAGTCTCTGTCTACGTAGTATGTGTATAATACGGATACTATTATTTAGCCACACTTAAATTCCAATTAAGACATTTTCTATGCGGTATGAATGGGAAGTTCAACACTATTACTCACTTTAGCATAGCATATAAAACAGATTTGTTAATACACTAGATAAAACTTGAACTTGATAAAAGTGCTTTCCCAGAAATTATCTTTAAAGTATTTGAGAAAAATACCTTACCATTAAGGGAGGAATAGGTTCATTCAGTACGTTATAATTAGGCAGCGTGGGATGCTGGCTCCCTCATGACCGGGATTTCGCTCATGTCATCCAAAACATAAACAAACAACTGGCATCTCAATGTCAGTTCCAGTGTTTCCTCGAACAATGCCGTCTTGATGCTTCAGCGGGATAATTTTATCAAAGTTATAAGAACAGTCACGTCTGGAGTTGCGCGTTGAGGTTTCTTTATTTTTTCCGTTTTGATGTTTTCTCGGTTGAGAGTTGATGTCTTCTTATTTGTGATAGTGGTAAGCTTTTGTCCCCTCCAGTATTGAGAATCCCTACTCACTTCCATTCGAGCCAACAAGAGTGATTAATATCAGCTGATGAAGTTGATAATTATTTCATTATCATTTTAAAATCCATAAAGTTTGCATTAGTGTCCAAAGTCTCATTAAATCTGAGTTCAGTTCCGCCTACTTCCTAAACTGTCGATGCTTTCCTTGACCACGGATTGCTGATATGTACACTTGCAATGGTCGGGTCTGACCATCATGGGGGCCAGGACGCCGCCTTGCATGTCTGTCCTCCCATCATTCATCTAAACACGTTGTTTTGAGAAGTGATCTTTGAAGTGTCAATGATGCTCAATGAATCGTTCAAGCAAGTTCTTGTTCCAATGATTATGTTGATGCACTCTTTATCTATTTAAAATTCTATCAGGATTAAGAAGTTTGACAAGATTGACATGAATTCAATTTGGAAAAACGGTTTAATACAGGAGATAGGGAGAAATGCTTGTGTCAAGTCTTTTCAGATTTTCAACATATTTTAAAAGTCTCATGACGACACTGTTGGCAGATGATGGAGTCACTCAGCAAATAGGGCCATATAAGGAACCAACATCCAATTACAAGGGCAAATGATGGCAGCGTTCGCAGATGATGGTGACAAAAATAGCCAATTGATGTCATACAATGACATATAAAGAGGCCTTATTTAATAAGGACTATATAATTCATGTATATAAACGAGCAAGTTTCATTTGTAGTTTAACAGTAGCCTTCGGGTCTTAAGGATACCAGCAATTTAATATATGATCCTACCACAGGGTCACGTTACAAATGTCTGAAATACACATATGCTATACTGATACGGGTCACAACACACATAATCATGTGTTGTGACCCGTATCAGTATAGCAAATGTGTATTTCAAACATTTGTAACGTGACCCTGTGATCCTACAAGATAAATGGAATTATGAGGCTTAGGTTTCAGATGTTGTTTATTTATGGTGTCGCTGAACATATATAATGGCGTATTTATGAAAGTGACTATTTGAGCCACGCGTTATTTGATAGAAAATATCATGATACCCGTATTCATGTACTTATAAATATATGGTACATTTAGTGAAAATGCATATGACCTCTACTTTGAAACAAATTGAATACCCATACAAATGTTTGTAATTACAATAGAATATGACGTCACAGCAAAGCAAGTTGTACTGACGATTTTGTTCTCTATAACAGTTTGAATGACAAAGGGACTTTATCTCTTATTCCATTGTGTGATGCAGCTGGTATAGCCTGGGTTCTATTTTTAGACCAAAGAACAAAAAAACACAATAACCAGGAAAACCCCACGCCGTTAGTATAATGAAAATGAAAATTTGTATGCCTTTCCAAGAATAATGAATATCTGATATTGGAATCTGAGTACATATGTAGTATATGGCTCTATATGAAGTCAGACAGCTTTAAGATCGCATTAACAGGATGTCCGTAAGAGGTGCGTGGCATTTGCAAATTTCTCAGGTAAGAATTTGATACTACAAAGAGCAAGTACTTTAATGTATTAAAAATTTGAATTATCAAAAGTTTTGTTTGAAATGGTTCGTATTAATCCTGAAAAATAAGTCTTGCTAATTGGTGATGATTCCAATAATTCGTGATAATGTATTTGAAATGAAAAATTGTTTAAAGATAACTTTGATTGTTGACGAGAAAGGAACATGATATAACAACGAAATGTATTTTGCAATATCATTTCTTGAACCAGATTTGTTATATATACTGAAAGTGTACATGAGAGAAGAAACACATTACATGATTTTATCTGATCTTGTTCAAAGAAATGCTCCATTTTACTCTCAGTAGCAATTTATTAATAACCTTTCTGCATTAAGGGAGCTTTTCGGGTACAATATCATAAACATCATTGTAAATTAAGCCAATCAAACGTCCTGTAATTTGCATAAACCATTGAATATAATGTTAATCATCTCATTATGTATTGATTAAGTTGTTATTGACACTCCTTTGTTTCAATGTTCTACATTAATATCGGTTGGCAAGGGGCGAGTTCCTGGAAATGACGCAATGCTATTATCATACACAAACTGCTAACATACTACCTAACGATTGGGTACGTGCACCTCAGTACAATCGACTTCAATATGGATATTGTAACACAGATTTTAGGTAAGTATCTGTAGATTATGGTCTGTAATCATTTAAGTGATCAAACGAAGAAGGTATAGTTCGAATTTTTCGGAATCTGATCCCTTTATACCTAAATATACTGCATGAAAAGAAATGGCGCACGTGTTAGGATTAGTCACGATTTTGGTTGGATCGTTGTTACATTATATGTAAGGTGCGGTTTCGCCCGATTTTAAGGATGTAAGTTTACAAGAAACATGTCGTTTTCGTATTCTACTTATTTCAATATCCCTTTTTTATAGAAATTTCACTTCATTAATGGATCAAGTAAAGGCAGTAAACCGCACAAGGTAAGACAAGGTTGTTTTTATTCTTATTTAGTTTCTTTCTTCTATAAGGTGTACTGTACAGGGTGCTTGCATTAACTGGTCTTTCCCTTTAACAATTGCACTTGGTTGAAATTAACGCGTCTTGAAACTTGTAATAGATCTTCTCAATTAAACTGGCCACGTCTCTAGAATATAGAATTATTTAGAAAAAATGAACTCTAATAATTTTGATCATTTGGATGTCTGATTCTAAGTTCTAAACAAGTGGGAGATAAGCTAGTAATAAAATGCAGTTGAGAAAATATTCATAAAAACTTAGGGGCTCTCCTCAATATATGTACAGTAATGATAGTAATAGCCTTACTCAAGCCCGAGATTGTTGAGGGGGGATTCGGAAATCGATTCATGACCATGCCACTTAACTGTTAGCAAAAATATTGCATGGTCTGGTTACGATTGCATTTCTTTGAGAATAGAAGGTCAAATTAATTACAAGTGTGTAACAGGAATCTACACTTAAAAATCTGTCTTATTGACTTGAGTTATTTCCCCATATTAAAGTGACAATATTACATGAATTATTGTAAACTACGTTTCCCCCCTTTTAAAACTCTATTACAATTTGGTTTTACAGCTACTAGCATACAATGAATAGTGAAGTGGCGATAACCATCAAAATAATTTCATGAATTACAACAAAAACATAAAAACGGCATATTTCCTTTAAATGTCTTCATCTTTATACCTTCCTCCCTCGATATCGACGATTACGGAAGTCGGTCTTGTGCTGTAGTGCGTTGTTATGTACAGTGATTTGTTTTATCATATTCTTATTATTTGCTATAAGATGAAAACAGGTTAAAAGCAGTGAGTGTTATTTATGTTGTATGTTTTGTATATGTTCGATTATGTTACATGTAGTGCATGTCCTAAATTCTGATTGGGTTATTGTTTTGGGTAGGAGGTGTATTATGGTGTATGGAAAGAATGAGTGTCTGTATGTGTCTTTGGATGTGTAGATATGTCTGTAACAAAGGTCGTGTCCTTGACGTGTTCTGGTGTCTGCCGGGATGGGATTGTAAGTGTGTATTGCTACTTGTTGGTGTACTATGAAGAATAATGTGTTCTTGTTCTGCGTGTGTGTAGTGTTGGCAATTGCAAATTGTGTATCATATCTGTGACTGAGCTTGTGTTATGGTATTTGTTTAGGAAATATCGTGCTGCTCTTCGTTGTACTTTTTCTACTTAGTTTATGTTATTTATATATCGAGAGTCCCAAACTGAAGAGCAGTATTCGAGTTTTGGTCTTACAATGGCCATGTATGCATGTTCTTTAATGTGTGGTGAATTTATTTTTAGGTTGCGTTTCAGAAAGCCAAGTGATTTATTTGCATTGGATGTGATGTTGTTAATGTGTTTGTCCCATTTTAAGTTGTTTTGAAGTGTAAAGTCTAGATGGTTTCACTTGTGATGATGTGTTCTAGGAGTTTGCATGCGATGCATGTGAGTGATATTGGTCTGTAGTTTGTTGGGTTGTATTTGTCTTTTTTTGTATATGGGGTTTACGTTGGCGTGTTTCCAGTCACTGGGTTATGTTCCTGTATTGGGTGATGTTTGGAATATTTTTGTTAGTATTGGTGCTGTGATATCCTTAAGTTCTTCTGCCGTGTGTATGTTCTAGGCCTATTGCTTTGTGTGGTGTGGGTTAATGTTATTTAGTAGTTTGTTATGTGTATATCTGGCATGGGTGGATGAGGCGATATTCCTTTGTCAGATATTGTTGTGTATTGTTCTGGTGAGAAGGCTTCTTGGAACTGTTCATTTAGTATGTTTGCTTTTGTTTCTGGGTCTGCTGTGAGGTGGCCTTTTTACGTAGGGTTATGATGTCTGTGTTTTCCTTTTTTGTTGTTTTGATGAACGAGAAGAGTTTTTTAGGGTTGTATTTGTTCCTTGTGCTGGAGTCTTCAGGTTCACCTATTGGTAAGTCTGTAATCATCTTCTGTCATGTATTGTAGGTATGCATTTCAGGTCTGATTTTGCTCTTCAGCTTTAACTGTTTTGTATGTGTGGATAAGTTTGTGGTTTGTCCTTGATTTGTGGTGGAGGCGTTTAGACTTGTTTGAGAGGCAGCGAAGTGAGTAGCAGTCTGTGTTTGTATGTTTGTGATTTTATTGAAATGTTTTTTTTCTGTAGATGTATGGAATGTTGTAATTGATTTTATTTGTTTCATTACTTATAAATGTAAAACATTGAGTTAATAACTTTTATGTCATTGAGTGTGGGATAGCAGTTTATAAATCAAACTTTTATGCATGCAAACATAATTGGTTTTACTTCCGTTTTCCATATAATAACTCCCTTCCGCGTTCGTGGAAACCACTCATTGGTTAAACCAACCGCTTTTTTAGCGTCCTGGATTATCTAAGTCCTTGCTTGTACCTGGTGGTTATGCATGAAAATTTAATGTACTTTTCTGCTTACATTTATAATTATGCTATAGTCAGGAGTGTTACACTAATGACGGCAATATGTGTAGCTGAAGTGAAATGTGTCGTTTCCAAGGATTACCAGTCTAACTCCTACGCTCTTATCAAACATCCGGGCTGAAGTGTATTTGTTGACGTTAATGTGGATTATAGCGAATTCAGAACTAGTCGAGGTGAAGGTAGGCCTAATACGTTCACTAATTTTGAACTGATCAGATATTGATGTCGAGTTATATCTTTAATATGATTTGGATTGCTGTCTAATAAACGTTAATTCTAACGGCAAAATTAAGCAGTTTAACACCTATTCTTGTGGCTATAAAAAGTAATGCCGGTTAGTGACCTACATAAATATGCAAATGCTGATGTCTATGTCATAGTTCCCGCGCTGAATAAACATATGAAGCATTATTTGAAATTTATTTTGTCGTTTTGAATATACAAAAGTGATGTAAAGGCATGAACAGCAGTTTTCGATTTGGAATACAAGTAATTTTCCTTGTATTTTTTTTTATAGTTTTACACTCACATTGCAGATTTACTGTTTATTACTGGTCAAGCTGTCATATTGTATAATTAATAACTGTTTACTGACTGTTCAAGTGGTCACATAGCATATTTACTACTTTTTGACTAGTCAACAGTCACTGTCTTTGACTAGAGGCGAATTTGTTATAACAAATCTAGTTTTAGTTTCGAACTGGTTTTGTAAACTTTCCATTTTTTAATGAAGACCAGTTTAAAACCAGTTTTAAACTTAAATTGGTTTTTCATTTGTTAAAGGTAAACCAAAACTGTTTCGGAATACTGATCAAACCGCACCCGGGTGTGGTTCTGTAATTGGTTTTCCAATCAGAGAATAAGAAATGGCGTCGATAGAAAGCGTGATGGTAGAATGTCGCGAATGCGGAGGAATTATTCAAGATATCGACTGATTAAACGGCCATATCTGCCGCGCAGACATTTCAATCATAACTACATGAATAAAATCATTAAATTATATGAATTTGTTTAAGTGGACGTAGTGAAAAATAATTTTAAAAAATGTACAATTTTGAAAAATTTGTTTTGAAAATTAATTTGACGAAATGCAGTTTTATTTTGTTAGTTTTTGTTTCCATTTGTACATGGTACACGTGTCTATGACAGTCATTTTAACATTTTTCTTCCGATATGAGAACGTAGCCGCGGCTGTTTCTTCTTAAAGTGCACGGAAACAAATAACACGAGGAAATCATCCGTGTCATCGTCATCATTTGAAATATTAGTGCTAAACAGCCACACGTTTGTTTTAAAGCGATGTTTTATGTCAAACCAGATATTTGTTTGAACGGTAGTAAAATCAAAACCAGTTTTGAAACCAAAGCCAAACCAGTTATAAACCGAAATTATAAACAAAATCTGGTTTTGTGATAACAGATTCGCCTTATTTAAGCAGAACCATGGCAAATTTACTACTTTTTTTACTTTTACTTTCAAATGAATAGTTGCTGTTTGGAATATCTTTATTATCATGGTCAACATATAACGACCATATTCACTGACAATATTATTAGCTCTGTTTAACTATAGTGTCTGTAGTCTATCTTTAACGTGGTCAATATAAGATTGTCATTAAATATACACAGGTTGAATAGTTTTTTTTGTTTTTTGTTTTGAATCAGATTAAATAGTTAACGCATGGGAAATCATTTATGTTTGAACATACTCGTACTAATTATTTTTTTAAAATGTGAAAATATTGAATATACGCTCAATATAGTTATTTGCACAAACCCCTATGTTGTAATATCATGTTAGACACTTACAGTTAGACTTGCTCAAGTCATTTATCTCAGCCACCTGCTAATCGCGTCGTAATGTCATAAGATATTTCAATCAACCCATTGTAGATGTTTATCCATTCAAATGATAATTGTGAAATGATAAGACTTGCACAGTGTGAGACGAGGACTTATTCTTATTGCTTTTTTTTTATACCAGTATCGCTCTACATATTATGCAACACAAAGTTTGATCATCTCCTGGTATAACACTGTTGCTGTTATTTTAAAGAAGTAAAATTTAGAACCGAAATTTTGTTGTAATTTTGTTCAAAAAATAATTAAGAATAAACAAATTTAATACATGATTTTTTTTTATTAAAGTAAGCACGCAATCAAGTCATTTTTTCAGTTGTTCAGACATACAATACAAATAATTTAAATTTAAACTTTGTGCGTAACATCTTGATATGAAAATGCATTTTCTCTTTAATTTTCCATGTTACAGTTTTTACACAATTTGAATGTAACAATGAAACCTTCAAAATATTAATCAGTTTTGAAATATGTAACATAAAAGATTTACTTAATACACAAACAATGTACATACTATAATGTTTGTGTATAAAGTAACAGTTTATGTAATAATCAAGATGACTGTACTTTAAAACAAATCACAAGTTAAATTATGCGATGTACATACCAATGATATCTTGATTTTTATGATAGCCTTTTCAGACACATATTCTCTTGTATTTCTTGTATGATACTGGACATCTTCAGCATTGTTTAAAATGGAATACACATACAGACTCCAATATGAAAATATAAATGGTGCAGTAAAATTATATGCAGAATATGTAAAGCAGAAAAAGAGTATATCAAAGCATAGAAAATCATAAATATAAAAATCACCTCCAAAAGGACTAAAGATTAAATATCAATTACTGCATTATTTGTAAGCCTTGTAGAGCTAGTAAGCAATATAAAAACATTAATAAATTTTCAAACATGTATAAATATAGAAATGCATGGATAATTTCCGCATGTTACAAACTTGTCAAGTTGAGACAGGTGGTGAATTAGAGATAAAAATCCTCAAATACTACAAAATGATTAACTATATATTATCTTACATTGCAAACTAAACAAACCTATGAAAAACGTCAAATGATAGAATAATTTAAATTGATCTTTAAACGGTCAAACTGACAATGTTTTGCGTCATACGTTAATCATTTTCCTGTAAATCCTTTTCGATCACGTGCACTTGAATAGCTCTTTTATACGACATACGTTTTGGTTAAAACTGATAAACTTACTATATTTGCCTGCCATTTCAAATAATTCTTGTGTTTGTTAAACTTAAACAAAGACATACGCCCGTGGATTAAGGGGGTAGGGAGCTATAATCTATCAAAACATAAGATATATCTTTGGTATATATTCAATACAAGCTAGTTTTAACCTACCTACATGTTTGATGCTGCCTAAGATAATATTAGCTTTTCTGGAATTTCCTATATATAAACTTTATATTTCTTTAACAAAATATTTGTAATAATTAAGTTACAACGTATAACAATTTATATGAATCACTCTTGTTTAACTCTTGTCTCGTATAACTCCTAGTTATCAAAGCTTGGTATTTTGTTGGCTTGATAAATAGAAAAAAAATGCAAAGAAGCAAACCCTTTAGTCAATACAAATTTCATTACATATTAAAGGATGACCACCCTGAGGATAACTCATTGTTATTGGTGGACCTTGTGTCATCACCATGTCTGCATCCCATACATTCCATTTGTAGCCCTTATTGCTGAAATACATCAGGTTTTCAGTGAATCAGCCAGTTAAATTTTTCAGATATTGCAAGCTATATATATATTTATGAATATAACCCAAAGAGCAATATGATTATCTAGTTATTATTTGATTCCATATGAAACATACGAGTATCATAAACCTTCAATAACTGATACAACGAGAAAAAACAACATGCTAAAACATTACTGGAGTTACACTCAGGTTAATGAAATACATCAGTATTTGTACATGTACTTGGTAGTCCGAATTATTCTGACGTTTATCGACTTTTTTCATATCGGTTTGTCGTCGATTAACCGATATGAAAAAAGTCGCTAAAACGTCAGAATAATTCGGACTAATGTACTTGGTAACAGTTCACTTCTGATGGGTCTGAATGTATGAATTATTCAGAGCATAATCGTTGTATTTGTGTAATAAATATACATATACAGGTAATTCCAGTATATACTTCTTAGGTATCAAAGCTTGGTAGTATATTTGAAGTTTACTAAGACATTTATTCTTAGCATTGACAAAAAACACAAAATAAAAATAAAAAAGGGGATAATACAATCAATTACAGAATGACAAATCAAAAGATAAAAAAGTTATAGTGGAAGCAGAATGTGTGCAGCGAGATGAAATTGAAAATTTGAAAGTAATATAAACCTTTTTTTGGTCAAAAATATTAAAACGTCAAACTTTGCTAAACGCTACAAAAGTTTTATAAGTTTACTTTCTTGGAGGCTCTAAGTCAGTTATCAAATTAGAAATGATTGAACAGCAGATACAAATGTACTTAGATATATAATTACAATCTTATTGATTGACTTTCAAAAGCAGACACATACCATGCATGAAATGATTACTCAAGTATACAGAGTATAATTCTCACACATACTTTTAATCAGTATGGAGATGTGATTGAATTTAAGTAAATTAACAAGTTCATCCTGGAAATGTCGACTTTAACTCAAAACGTAATTCGTCAAACTAAAATATAGCGTTTATCATGAAACCTCATCTGTTGTCTCGACCCCGCAAGGTGCCCCGAAGTTTTGAGCTATTCCTGTAACTGCCAATCCGGCTTTATCATTTCTTTGAGTGTGAGGGTCAACATGGTTGTTTTGTGGTGATGAATGGAATGAAGACGGTCCATTCACTGCAATACAATATGTACTGATTTAAAGCAAACAATATCACTTTCGTATCATTGTATTTTCTTGACCTCTGCAGAAAGATGAACTCATTAATGTTAATTTCTAAATTATTTGTAATTCCGCACACTTCCCCTTTTACTCTGTGCACAATGAAATAAACACAGTCACGACAGGATCAATTTCAAAAGTGTCGATAATCGTTCATTTCAAAGTATTAAGTAATCACTTTACGGAGCTAATGATATCGTGACAATATGAAATAATAAAATTATCCACTTTCAGTATACATCTTTTACTGACACCCTGTACTAATAAAAAGTTTGTAACGTTTCCTTCAACTTCAAAAGATGTTTTAATTCCAAAGAGTTTACAGCAAGCTATCAATTGGAGGTGTCAACAGAATCACTACAACACCTTGGTCAATACATACTATCAAGCATACGTACCTGTTGTTCGAGATACATCAGACCCTACAGCACTGTCAGCCTCCGACGTAGAACTTTCACTAATATTAAGATAAAAATTATTTACTTTTATCATTTCAAAAATGAAAATTTATTTCAACATTTTTACATGAAACATCGACGTCAGTTAGTTTTGGTAACATATTTGATTACATTTACTTGAAAGACTTCAGCATAGTGGGTATATATATACATCAACAAGGTTATGTTTTGCTTTATAAAATCAATCTAAATTGTGTTATTACAATTTTGAAATTATATTTATATTTAATCTAGTGAGCGTCGTAGCGTTAAATAAATACTGCATATGTACTCCTTGTGTGATATCGAGATTGAACACCCCTCTCACAATCCCAAAAGTTAGAGAGTAACATGTAAGCTTAAACCGGTATTAATTGGTCTATTAATCAAACTTACCCATCTACGAGTAGCACATGTGTTTCGTCTTGATCCTTATCATTTGTCACTGGAGGGGCACTGGCATTAACGATGGCAGGACTAGGATTCTTGTTACAGTTCTTGAACCACATGTATACAATCACCACAGACAGGATTACCACAAGGCATATGGAGACACCTGATACAGTCTCCCATACAGGAAAAGTTTCGTCTGCTTTAACTTCTCCTGTGGAAAAAAACCCCATATAAAAATCATTGCATAATGATATTTTTACCAACAACTCTTTCTATTAGGTCAAATAGCCATCAATGTAATTATGTATTTACGGTTATTTAATCACACAATGTTATTATGTAGATATGTGCTTTAATTTGTAAACAATGTAATATGATTACATCTCTTACTTATTGGAATTAATCTGGATCCTGATCAGACGATATGTTTTTATAAATAATAAAAATAGAAGTGAAATTTGATAAATATAATACCAGTGAAGTCAACTTCGGTGTCATTTAGCTGAAGCGTCCATTTTTTGATGTCTCCACAATAGAGACCACAGGCCTGTCGTTCCCATGTATTCTTCTCCATTAAGCACATGGATGGATCACAATAAGCAGTGTATCCATTCCTTTTGCAATATTTCACGTTTGGATCATATACGAAATGTTTGGTTCCACAAGGAAACATCTCAATCCTTAAAAATAAAACAATTAATTACTAATAATATAATTTCTCTCACAACCACTACAGGTTTCCTCACTACCAACTCATTATTTTGGATAAACTGGCGAGGAGTAAGTAAACTGTGGTGACAAACTAGTGGGCAACACCTGGGACGTTACTTCATTTGACAATCTTCTAATTATGACGTCAAGTAATAATGCCTTGCGACGTCATCTTCCAATGTGACGTCACATGTACAGTTCATTGCAACTGAAATAATGCATTCCCAGGAGATTATATGGTGTCCTAGATATGTGAACATTGTGGAAGTAAAAGGTCCCAAAAACTTGTGATGATTGATAATCATGTGTATCTTACTCTCGTTAGTTAGTTTTCAAATTGTAAAAGTCTCGTGTCTTTTAACAATTTAAAAATTGCCTTACTTGAGTCAGATAAAGATGATAACAATATGCCACTCGTTGGAGAACCTATTATACCTGTTACCTAATGTATACCGATCCTTAAATTAACAGGATTTTTTTATAATCCAGGCCTTCAGGCTTTGTGTGAATGGAAAATATATGAGTTCAAGTAATTAATCACATACAGTTGGAGGACTTAGCCTCATATTTTACTGGAATTTGATGAATTAGAGATAGCGAGATATAGAAAGTTGTATTTCAGCAACTTGATCTACGTAAAATTGTTACCGTTTTGAAAAAAAAAATCTTTTGTTTATTTTATAATAATATGAAATTAATTGAATCAGTTTCCTTTTCTTGAAAGTTTATTAAAGTATATATAAAATAAATCAACATCAGCAGATTTTATGCTGATTTCTCCTGAATCAGGTAACCCTTTTTAGGATTGAGACTCAATTTTTTCCAGTCCATTTGTTTGTAATAAATAATATAAAAATAACAAAAAGCTCTATGTTAGTGTGTTTGATTATATTTGACTCTACTACTGTACTTCTGTAAGTAAAATCACGGAATTAGATAAGTCCGTGGTAAAATTAACAATTTATATGATGGTATTATTCATCATTGTAAGAGGTTAACTATAAATTAATACGTATAATGAGTAAAAAATAACCAGTATTTATTTTCGATGATTATTACATTCAATCTTTCAGTTAAAATAGTTAAATAAAACTCTCAAAATATGAAATGCGAATACGCGCCATTAACAAAATCGAAAACAGCATTTGGTAGTATAAATAGCAAAGGGGTTTTCTGAAAACCTCTAAATATAGATTTGATTCGTTTACTGCATATTATTTCATGATACCCCGTCCATAACGTAACTTCTCCGAGCATACAATTAAAATAGTATATGCTGCTGTTAATCCCATTACAAAAGATCTAAAATATAATGAAAAGTAGGTCGATAAGCTGTTAAAATATAATGATACCATACGCAGCTAATAATAGTCTGTCTGTAGAAGTAACTGCCGAATGTACACAAGTTAGCGATCAATAAACGTGGCTGATCCTATTTATTATTGTTTACACCTAAATAAGAATGTAGACTTGTTTCAATCATCTTAAATACCTTTTAAAAACCAACTTACCTTACACTAAACGTTTCCTTCAGTTGAGATGCGGTTTATGAGCTCTGATAAAAAAGGAAATGGTTCTAATTATAGACATGACAATCAACATATATCGGAACTACTCGGGCGTTTACTTGGAGCTAAGGCATCAAATGCATACGAGCATGTTTCATCATCTTTAGATGTATATAAATAGCAAACACTCCCACTCCTAGATATATAAATAGAAAAGGGATATGGGTTCAATATCCTACTATATCCGTACTGCTGAAGTATCCATGTCAGTTGTTCATCCAAATAGCGAAGAATAAAACGATCTGTATATTAGTGCATTAGTTGTTTTTTTTATTCGCAATATATCTGTACAAAGCTGTACACGATCTAACAGTGGCTGTGCTGAGATATCATGCAGGTACATGATTAATAAAATGTTACTATCTATACATTTACATACATAAATAAATATCAGACTGCCACATTGTAGTAAACTGTAAATGTTTATCAGCACAGTTTAAGTTTAAGTATATCATGGTATATAAATCAGTATTGCTGTTAACAGTGATGGCTGTTCAGATATTGTACACGCTACCGGCGTGAGTTTTGTATTCATATATATACATGTGACGTGTGTATATCCTGAAATTAATTCTATATTCCGATGTAAACTGCTTCATAGTGTAAGACGGTATAAATCCTTTCTGATTCACTTACTTTTTGTGCTGTTAAACGGTCAAGATGACTGCTCGGTATAATAACACGGATGCTGCTTGCCGCGTGGTTTCTAAAAATAGATCTGACGAAAGAACAGGGATGGGTAGAAAGAAACGCCTTTGATTGGCTAACTATCAAGCGGCAAGCAGCATTACAACGACCAGAGAAACTTAATTTGATAAAAAGGAGTTCAAATCGATAAATTCCGGACAATCTCAGTTTTTAGTATTTTTGCTCGACAGGATAGCAGCATGTATTTTCGGTACTTTGTAAATAACACCGTGAATTGTTTATATGTTTAAGGTGATTTCAATTGATTTCTGTGTGATTTTCTGTGTGATTTTCTGTAGAAATCAGCTAGCTCTTCATATCTGCGTACAATATTTACTGTCATGATATTTTGTGTGCGTTCTGACTTTAAAGATGTTTCAATTAATTATGGACAATACAATGCGGCAATCGACGTTTGGTATTAATTTTGTTTATGTTCTAAGATAATTTTTAATGGCGATGTTTGATTAGGTTGTAAACAAAACATGTCTGATTTTAAATTCCTTCCTCTTGCCCTTTAATAAAAAAAAAATGAATTGAATTGAATATTGATCCACTCGCTTATTGATCCATTTAAGTATGTGATTGATTGATTGATTTGCCTTTTATTCTAGTAATAATTAAATATTATCCTGAATTTTTAATTATAATTAAAATATTCCTAATGATTATTTCTTACTACAACACAGGCATAATTATAAACGATAACAATAATCAAATTAAAAAAAAAAGGTTAAATATAAAGGTTTGGAATATGTTTACATTTTAAGGAGATATTCATCAGTTGAATTTAGCACTGGACGATATGTAACCGAAAAAGAGTAGATTGAAACATATATTTCTGCTAGTAAAATCAAAATCTAGCAATACCGAATATGACACAAAAAGAACCAAAATATAGATGATAACTGTACCTCCGAGTCGGAATATTGTCCATAAACAAACCTAGCCTTATGGTATGCAAATTGCCTTATGTAAGACGTTCAAAGGGAAACTACTCTTGGTCATATCATGATATATTCTATCTTTCTTTTCTTGTGCTACATGATAAAACGAAAATAAATAATACAATAAAATAAATTTTAAAACTAAACAAAGTGATAATTAATATGATTTGTTTCAACTAATGTAAATATCAAACCAAAAATGATGCACATTAGTAATATCTCTTTCATTGTTCATTGGTTTGAATAAGTTATCTGTAAATATTTCATTAAAACTATATGAAACAAACTAAATATTATCAAGATATTAAAGTCATCGTCATTATACTCGTATCAAATTTTGCTTGATGATTGTATGGATCAAAATAATTTTAAATGACGACATTTATGTTATCAGTATTAAAGAAATTTAATCGCTTGCATCCTTTGCTGACTGTAGGATCCACTTTGTAAGTATGTTGAACAGGAATTAACAAGGCAGCAACCTTTTAAACACAAAAGTTTGGTTTGGTTTGTTTGTGTTTCACGTCCTTTTAACAGCTATGGCCATTTAAGGACGTGCCAGGTTTTGGTGGTGGAGTAAAGCCGGAGTTCCCGGAGAAAAAAAACCCGACCTACGGCCAGTACCTGGCGACTGCCTTACGTAGGTCACGCGACCAAGTGGTGGAGGGCTAATAATAATTTTGCAATCAAAGAAATTATTTTAGATTCATAATAGAATAGTTTTTTTGTTAAATGTTGTGTTATAGCCTTCCTATTTTCCATTTCAAACTATTTTATTGTATAAGTCTTACATAGAGAAGGAGTTGGGCCACTTTCAGCCTTCTATGCTAAATGTATCTACCTTTATATGCCATAGATGGCAATTTGCTAAATATAGCCAAACAAGAAGTTAACTCTTAAGCGTGCAATGGGATATAATGTTATGTCCGAGATCTTTCTCTTTAGTGTTTTGAAATACATGCCAATGCCGTCACCCTGTTTTCAACGTAGGGTTATCTGACGTGGCTTACACATGTATGTCGACTTTTTGTGTGTTTTCAAACGCTTACGTTCATTTCGTTAAGTTTAAATTGACGTGTTAATGAAGTATAACATCAAGAAATACCAAAAAATGATAAAGTTTTAACGATAACGCGCGAATTATGGTCGTGGTAGCGATATCCCTACAGTAAAAAAATCTACATCATTGCTGGAAAAGCAAAATGCGTTTATACTATAAATTGCGACTCTAGCTGGAATATGTACTTATTAGGATATAGAAGAATTATGGCCAACTAGATTTATTTTTCTCGTCTATGACCCCTGGCGAGTTTTAAACATGGTTTAAATATTAACGACATAATATGAACTCTATAAATTAAATTTAACAGACCGTGATGATCGAAATTGTGTCTGAATGTTTTATGAATGGCCTAATAACATGATGTCGCACATCACGTGACCTTGTACCGCTCTCAAAATATGCATATATTTACAAGGCTGATAGAGGAGCGGTTATCTTTTCTGTACCTAGAGAAACGGGGCGACGGTTACTACATTATGTGTTATTTCATCATATGGACGTGGCCACAATGCTTCAAATATGTGTTGTTAGCTATGCAAATGAAAACAAAATAATTGATGTAGTAATACAATTAACATGTCAATATACAATACGGTAGGTACAGATGTGTGGTTCACTTAAAGAAATAAACTAATTCTTCACCATACATTTATACAAATAGATCGGACGGAAACGTTTGCCAAATATTTGCTATAATAGACATTTACGCACTGAAATACTTATTTAATGCTTATAACTCGGACCTTTAACAATAACACGATATCAAAGTTGTATGATTCCTGGCACATCCACCACCACTGGGAACATGACGCATGAATAGCACCCTTGAATTGTAGGACATATAAAGAATATTCAAGAACTGAAAATGAGACAAGAATACAATCTCTGGCGACTGTTTACATAAATAATATCATATTTTGAGAGTTGTGATATTTTTGGGACCATGATACTCCTAGAGAAAATCTCCATGTGTTAATGTAACTATATAGCGGACTGTTCTACCCTAGGCTTTACTTCATGTAGTTACTGAATTTCACGAGTTATTCCCTGTCTAGTATTGAAAATCTTGTACCCAAATAATAATTATAATACAAAGCGGTTCACAAATTTGTATCCGTGGTTATAGGGCCTTTGCAACCAGCCAGTATACCTTCTCAACTCCCTGGGAAGCATACAGCAGGAGCTGCCATTTCGGTACTAACAGCTAGCATTCAACAATTCTAGCACTGCCCAACCACGTACTCATTTACAGCTGAGTAGACTGGAACAAGCGGAGTAAAGTATCTTGCTCAAATATACAACACAGTGCCGTGCCGTGTCTCGAACCCGCGACCCTTCGGTCACGAACCCGGCGTCCTACCACTAGGCTACCGTGCCTACTTTTGAAGGTTAACAAGCCGTCAGTGTAATAATATTTGTTGTGAAATATGCTCATTGGTGCCGTTAATTTAGTCAGCTATATCGTTTATCCCGTAACGATATAGTGATATTCGCTTTTTTGGATCAGAATCCTGAAAAAAGAACACGACATATTACTAATATACAATCGAAAGAATGAGGTACAATACGAATAGCAAATAAAGCGGCATATATCTATTTGTTTAGAACGTTTTGCATTTAATCAAAAGTTTGAACAAAAAAACACGATTCGCTTGCAGTTAACATTTACACATATAACTACAGATCTGTATTTGAGCTGTAGTGTTCTCAGTTTTAGTTAAAATGAAATAAGAACCATTTTAAAATAAAATACTATGCTTACTCCTCTTGAAGCTCAATATTGGTGATCTATCGTTTCATTTTCTAGTGTCGGCCTTCTGCCTCCTGTTGTATGTATCACTGTTATATAGTAAACCTGTTGCTAAAAATAGATCTTCGCGTCATAGGTGTGGGCGATACCCGCTACGCGTGTACGTGTAAAGCGGATGTGGGCGGTTCCCTGTATTGTGTTAACGTTAAAATCACAAGATTATGAATCATATTACGATGTTCTAGGAAAACACAATCATTCTAGATTATTGTGTGTTGAATCGGTAAGAAGCAGTGTATTGCGTAATCACAACTTTTTATTTTGTTTAAAAACGCGTTGTTGCTTGAATCATTTCGATACCATTATATTTTAAAATGAATTTTACAAACATATTTGTGATGATGGCCGATAGTATTGTCATTTCTATACTATTCTGCCTGGTATGTGATCTTCATGTTGCTAAGAGTTGTTATTTTAAATTGTCTCAATAATTTGTTAGTGGAAATAAATGAAATTGAAGATGAATACCATTGTATGCCGAATTGTCTTCAATATTTATGACAAATTTGGACTGCAATAAAACAGAAATTATATATATAAACGAATAGATTTTATTATCAAAAGGAACAAAAACATAAAATATATAAATAGATAAATAGAAGCAAAACGAAATATATTTTAATATTATTTTGTTTATTCATAGGCAAACTTTAATAGTAATACTGCAATGGTGAGACATTATGAAGTGCAGATATGTGGTGATAATGATAATGAAGCATAATGATGTATGGTTATCATATATCAGTATTACTACATTGTGGCAGAATACTGGAGTAAATGTATACAGGAACCAAGATAAAGCTGGAATCTGAACATGGGTTAATCAAAACGCGTTTAAAGACGTTTCAGCGCTAAAATTACACAATAAACATACATATGTTCATGGCATTAAAGTAACCTATAACCATATGTGTGTTACTACGGCAGGAAATAATGAGAAAGATGATCGCTTTGATAAAATGCACGATGAGCGATATAATCATCATTAAAGGCAATACTGGACTTATACAATATACAAACAGTAAACATTACAAAGTGGAGAATGAGTTACATTTGTTTCTTATATGCTTCAAAAATAAGTGACGTCTTATTCACGTAAGATAATCGTATGCAGTTGCACGAATGACAAATAAAAAAGGAGAATTTTCTATAATGCCTCTAAACTAATATTGATCGTATAAAAAAAATTGTTTGACCTACAGATGCATACATGGTAAACCTGATTTTACATTTGACAATAATTGGCTCATCCATTCATTACAAAAACCCAAAGCAAAATAATATGTTAGATGATGGACCCAGTAGAACAAAGCACACGCCCAATCTTGAATACTAAATAATTTTGTATTTTCTTTATTTAATTGTTATAGATATTTCTACATTTCCAGTAAGCCACAGCATTACGTGTGGAAGTTTAACTTTCAGCAACCTCTTACATAAACAAAGATGAACAATGTCGAGTCCACACTTCACAAGCGTTACCAAATATACTACATGTATAAAGATATGTATCAAACAAATGCAACATGGTCTTAACTTTTAGACTTCATTTTGAACACCTTAATAATACGGTATTACGATCCTTATAAGATGATGGCTCCTGAATTATATTAAAATGATTATTACACTTAAAGTGCATACTTAGATATTTGTCAGTTGATCAACATAGAAAAGTTGACGTCATCAAAAAAAAATATCAAAATTATATTTGGTTATTTGGTCATTGTAGTTACAACAGATTTGAAGTATTTTTACATAGATGGAAAGAAGCATCAAAGAAAGCATTTCACACTGCATCAATCCGAAATCATTAACAACAATCTGATAAGCCACCTTCAATTTTCACAAGTGACATTACATGATTATAGATAAATGTTATACCGTATTGACGCTTAAACCTACCTCCCAATTTCAACCCTTTATGACATAAACGAGTGCATCCTTCATTGTTAAACGCCTGCCTTATGTCTACAAAGCAGCGTACAACTGTTTATTTCACTTACATACTGTATCATGTAGAATGAAAATATCACCAAATGTTCGTAGTCCTGGATGAAAACCAGGCTGAGCAAGATTCTGGCTAACCTAATATTCAAAAATGCATACACATTTTTCCAAGGCAACTTAAAAACTTATAACCTCTAAGACTATTGCGATTATATTTAACTCTAGAAGTTCTTTGTGTAAGTATGATCACGTTTGTATGTACAAAGTTAGAAAAAATCCAACAAAAAATGTCGCAATCACCGGAAGTCAAACCCACGCCTATCAACATACCGGTTTCAGACGATTGTTATCAATATCAGACTAGATAATTTTGTCATAAATGTATATATATATATATATTTGCTTGTAACAAGAATGTCAATGGTATATGCTCTATTTGCTCATTGAATATGGCATATTTAGAAAAGAAAATTTTACGAAAAAAAGACACGACATTTTTTACTGATATTAATAGCTTTGAAATATGTGGGTTTGATATTGTCTGCCTACATGGAATTATTGTGTTTTACTATACTTAGTCACACTTTTCTATAGTTCATAGTTCAGGAAAAAATGTCATGTCAAAATACTTCTCCTTCTTTTTTGCAAATGTTCGAAATCGATAACGCGACCTTACTGTTTTTGCTATAGTAACACTTCATTAATTAACGGCGTTTGATAACGGTATCCCAACATGGTGGTGACATATTCAGAATGCAGGAGGCTTAAAGCATGTATTTCTCTTTTCTACCTTCAATACCCATTTACACGTAAAGCTAGGCCAACGTTATTACTTCCTTTAAATATTTCCTATTTATTATTTAATCATACATCTACAACTGGTGATAGCGGTGAGGGAACCAGTTCGTTCTTTCCTTCTCTCTCAATACTGCAGTCAGGCGGTACCACACTGGTACAAGGGCCTGAAAAAAAAAATGAAAAAAATGAATGCATTGTGGTATGAATATTAGCGATATAGACCTGTATTAGCAATGTTATACAATAATACACAGCTGAGGAAGTCCAACAGAAATATATATCTAACAAAATAGTTGTTATTGCGCAGGTAGTATTTTTATTTTTTATTTGTTCAGATTTTTCTATAATGTCATGGATAATACATGAAGTTTAAATAACACAAATATTTCAGATTAAATGATTCAGATGTATTGATGCCAAATCGTTAACTTCTAAGTATTTACTTATGTTAAGATAATAGAAATCGAACAACCAAGAAATGTGGCTTCTTTGTCAGTAGTTGTAATTTGCTAAGTAATTTCTAGAATACCTGTGGGTTCCAGTAGTAACATGACGTCAGTTTCTATTGCACTGTCTCCCTGACTGAATCCACTTGCGTCCGATTGGTCATCTGTTTGAAAGGGAGCTGTGGGGACTGCGGGCTGATCAGGGTTAGGGTCAATAGTTGGACTAAAAACATACGAAAACATTATATACATACAATCTGAATTACACAGCTTACTTAATATGAATTAAAAAGGAATTGTATGTTGTATTATATCAAGGAGGTCCTCATAAAAGATAAAATAATTCATTTTATAGAAGTAAAATATTCAAAGATACATATGTTTTTTTTTTTATTAATTGAAAAAATCAAACTTAAGCTGAAAAAAGACGATAGGAAAACGAGGACATTAGCTAAGCCCTACATACCTAGGTTCTGCTGTGTTATCAGATTCTGGCTTTCTTCTACTTCGACGTATTTTACGGCATATCCAAAACAATACTCCGGAGAGAGCCAAGAGAACCAGAATAGCAAGGGAGATGAATAACACTTGGTAGACCAGAGTTTTCTGTTCCTGTGTAGCCAGTTCCGTCTCTAGTGCTTTATTAGCTAGTACTGAAATATATAAAATTAATATTTGCACGAGTGTTTGCCTCATCATAAAGTATAATGATGCAAAAACAGTGATTTTTTCAGAAAAAACACGTTCATGCTGATATTCAATTTTTCGACCCCAATGCTGTAATTAGGTTAATTACCAATATAAAAAATTGCGCTGATAAGACCTTAATTATTGTCTATGTATATTTAGAGAAATGTCGTTTCGTGCAGAAACAAACAGCTTAACTTACCCTCCTTTGTTAGCTGCGCAAGTTTATCTGCAACTGAAATTCAGGAAAAAAGATATTACAACATTAAAGTGCCTAAATTGTAAAAATAATTATTCTTAACAACGGTTTGATAGGTAGTATAATACAAAACACGTCATTGTCATGCAATAAAATAAACACTAGTATATACTAGGTATATAATAGGCATAATCATGGTGTACCATGCCTCAGATGAATGCTGTGTGTTCGTAAGATAATTAAATATTAAATAAGTAAAACGAAACTATTATACACAGGACGTTATCCTTGCGATTTGTCTATAAGTGTCTACATTTTCATACATCTATTATTTCATGTTAACACAGAGCTATCCTATAAACAATCATCCTCGCTGTCCTGTCTAGATGTTAGTTTTACAGATATTTTAATCGGTGTCCAGATATTCAGTAAACACATTACTATAATATGTTGTCTTTCTCCTGTTGTCTTTCTCCTATTGTCTTTCTCCCACAACTCCAATTTAGGTTTCGCAACTGGGAGATGTTCCTTTAACACGTTTACCAGCGACATATTGAGACTTATTTATTAAACAAAAGTATTATTTATCGATGGAGAGACATAATCAATATATTATATTACATTTATATTATTTATTATCCTTATTAAAATTTGAAAAGTGCGTGTTCAGCATTGTCCTTTATCGGGACGACCTAGAAGAGTAGGACATTGTGAACTAACTTACTGCCTACAAGTGTAAACATATATCTTAACGGCCTGAAGTCATTTCGCTGTTTGTTACAATGTCTTTTGTTGCAGAAATTGCAATATTTTAGCCGTGGTGGTGCTTTTGTGAATATATTGAATGATTCTGCCTCACTCATTTAGTATAAAAAGTATCAAAACGGGAAACACGTAAATATTCTAGGTTTGTATTTTTGTATTATCTCGGGGAATAGATTGAGCTGCTGAATTCAAATCTCAAAAATGCTTTTTCAAACATATTTCAGCAAGTCACATATCTAAAAGCACCCATTTTGCGAATGATTGAAAAAATCGTGTGCAGAACAACCATACACTTACTAGTTTTTGATGATAGTGCTTACCCTTTTCACAATACAGCTTGCACTGTATTCGCCGGTCTTCCTGTTCAGCTATCTTACAGATATCACCGTCACATGGTATCCTTGCTCCATTCCAACAGTAATAGAGGAAGGCGTTTATCACAAACCTCCCACACTTTACAAGGAATACGTCGGTCATCTGAAACAAAAGTAATAGATAATACGTTATAATGATAACTCTACCGACTAATAAGCTAGATAAAAGAACGGAAATGAACACAAAGTTCGTAATTGTAACTGAAGATCTTTAAAACTAAAAAAAAATATGAACTAGGATATTATGGTGAGTAAGACAATGTGTTCAAGGAATGGTAAGTGTTTTCTGCTTCACCGACGACAACGATCATGTTAGTATCTAGATCATATTCAAGTAATGTTGCGTCCTCAAAGCTACCACTGAGGTAATGACAACGAAACAATAATGTACACAAATGAGTATAGTAAAAGCATCGAGTGTCATTTCACATAAAAGAAATAGAACATTTCCCCATAAGATCATGATGGCGGGCATTTACCTTTCTTTATCATTCCACATCTAATGAACGTATCAAATACACGATTCCACCGTCCTGTGCGAGCTAGCAATATTACAATAACCTGCTGTATCATGCGAGGAGGATAAGGTTTTGCCTCCTACAGAATAGGGAACATTTGTTATTTTTATTAGAGTGCAGTAAAGCTCTTTGAATCTGTATTTATTATTTTAAATATCAGGAAAATATTTTGATACATGTCAATATGTCTGTGAAATGACACCACCTTTAATATTGTCCATTGGCCGTAAACATCAAGCAAGGTCGTTGTGCACCGTCAGATATCATAACAAACGTTAATTACATTTTGCCTGCATCGATCTTATGTTTAAATATGTGTTTTCTTAAAAGCACTTTTTGTTAAGAGTGATTCGTGAAAATAAAAGACCCATAAAAAATCCCTGAAGTATTTCAAAACTTAATATTGTTGAAATACACTTTTGTTACATCCTGAAGACAACCGAGTATGTGTCGGTTTTATGTGAAGAAAATGATGACGTCAAAAAAACATAATAAATCGTAATAATAACAATGATAATAATAATATACAACATTTGATATAGCGCCCTATCTAGCTAATATAAGCCACCCTAAAGCGCTTTACAGTACATAGATATACAATTTTATACAGTCAATACAATTAGCATATATATATTAATCAATACAATATTGAGGAATTCGCAGGAGCTGCCTTATCAGGCGCTAACTACTAGTCCTATGGCGTCTTCGGAGATCGAACCCCGGCCGCCTGCTTGGAAGGCCGGAGTGTTAACCACTCGACCAATCCGCCCATGAATTATGAATTATCTAAACAGAATATAGTAACTTGTGATAACTGACGAACGATACTTTTGTAAAAAAATGAAAACGGCACCAGAATCATGTATATGTCACTTCATAATGAAAGAAACAAAATGGTGATTAAATGATACGAGCGAAAATGGTCAGGGAAATGGCAGTATAGTATTTAATTGTAAATGCGACAACCAGATTAAATGCTGTAGATGATAAGGAAATGCTACTGGAGATTTGACGCCCGCATGAAGTGAAAAATAATACAGAAATACTAATGGCGATGTCAAACTCGATTAAAGCGGAAAATAAGAAAGAGCTGCTTTTGGAGATGTGACGCTCGAATGAAGTGGGAAATAATGAAAAGAATACTATTGGAGATGTCACACTCGATTTAGTGGAAAAGAATAATAATAATAAATACTATTGGAGATCCTACGCTCCAGTAAAGTGGAAAATAATAATTTAATTCTTATGGCGATGTGACGGCCTTTTAAAGTGGAAGTAATAATAAAGTATGCATCGCGTATGTGACGCCCGAATAAAACGGAAAAATGGTGACGCCCGAACATGGCGGGATAAACGACAGAGGAATACTGTGTTAGACGCGACGCAAGAATGGCAAGGAGGTAAATGACACATAAACATATGTTAGATAAGACCCCAAAACTACAGTTGGAGGGATTAACAAGTAAATTCTTTGCTAGATGAAACTGCTGAATATCTTAAAAAATGCCTATGCAGATGTGACGCCCTCATAAAGAGGAATTAATATTAAATAAATACTGTTGCAGAGTTGACACCCGAATAAAACGAACAATAGTTAGGAAATACTATTGGAGAGATGACAGCCGAAGAAAGTTGAAAATATTTAGGAAATATTATTGGGTATGGTTCACCCGTAACAAGTGGAAATAATAATAGAGAAATCCCACTCCCCTCTGAATATAATATGTTAAAAGATAAAAAAAAAACAACCCGGCAACGCCGGAATATCATTGCAGTAAAAAGCACATGGCACAAAGAAATACTGTGTAGGATATGACACATGACGCCCGAATGAGTGGGTTCATATGACACATGACGCCCGAATGAGTGGGTTCATATGACACATGACGCCCGAATGAGTGGGTTCATATGACACATGACGCCCGAATGAGTGGGTTCATATGACACATGACGCCCGAATGAGTGGGTTCATATGACACATGACGCCCGAATGAGTGGGTTCATATGACACATGACGCCCGAATGAGTGGGTTCATATGACACATGACGCCCGAATGAGTGGGTTCATATGACACATGACGCCCGAATGAGTGGGTTCATATGACACATGACGCCCGAATGAGTGGGTTCATATGACACATGACGCCCGAATGAGTGGGTTCATATGACACATGACGCCCGAATGAGTGGGTTCATATGACACATGACGCCCGAATGAGTGGGTTCATATAACACACGACGCCCGAATGAGTGGGTTCATATGACACAAAATTACTATTAGATTTCTCTATTGAATATGATGGGAGCGAATGACAAAAAATACGATGAACTATGATTACATCCAAAAAAAAGTTGGGGTAAATGACAACAAAATTCAATGTAAAATCTGACTTCATAATATCTTTTGGGTAAACAAGAAAAGGAATTGTAGTTGGGTATATAACACAGAAATGCAACGGTAAATTTAACGCCCGAATATAACTTGAGAAACAAACGAATACTTTGTAGATTCGGCGCTCATATAAAGTGGGAAGTCATTAACGAAGAAATAGTGTATTATATGTGACGCCCGAATATCGTAGGGGTAAATATTGCAGAGGTGACGCCCGAACATGGTGAAATATATGACAGAGAAGAATGGCAAAGAGGTAAATGACACATATAGATAGGTTAGTTAAGACCCAGCAAACATATAGTTGAAGAAAATGACAAGTCAATTCTTTGTTAGATGTTACTCGTGAATATCGTATAAAAATGCAAAATGCAGATGTGACGCCCGAATTTAAAACCTGGTAAAATGGCAAAGAAATCTTATGGTAAAAACTCCTCCCGAATTAAAACTGTGTTAACTGTCAAAGGGATACTTAGATTTAACTATCGAATATATAAGGAATAAATGATAAAGCAGTATTATACAAGATGTAACCGCCTCATGTAGCTATGACGGCCGAACATATTAGGGGTGTAAATGACAAGGAGTGGTAGATACGACGCCCGAATTACTTGGGTACATATTGTGGAGATAAACAGGCGCGTAAATAGGACCATAGACATGTGTAAGCCCGAGCGGAAATTATTTTAAAGATAATTGAAATATGAAAATTGTTATCCGGTTATTAGAATATATAATTTAAGTGACCAGTGACCTTTAACTAAGTAAATCACATAACTTATGTCCCATCCAGTTGTTTTGTTTCAGCTAGGCAGAGTTTTCCACAAATTAAACTGGCTATATGATAGTCTAACTTACCGTCAGTACAGCTAAATGTGTACGAAATCAGCCGTCCTTGCGTTGTTTTAATTTTTTTGTTGGTAAGTAGGTAATATTTTTTCAGAAATATCGGCTATCTTTATAAAAAAAGAAACCCGTTAAGTTTCAGTAGATTCTCTTTTTAGTGTGTCGATTTGGAAAAAAACAACAACAACATTTATTTAATGCATTATTGTTCCTTAAATGGAAACGAACCAAATATTATTAAACTGTCACCTTTTACTCCTTTGACTCCTAGTTACACGTTTATTGATACAGTCCGGAGTACTCGATTTTATCAATATAACTTTTTTGTGTGTGGAGAGAATCAGAACGTATGCCATATACAAATATGAAAAAGTTCCCGGACTCTGTACCAGGTTCGATGAGCAGTGAATCCCGTGATTTCATTTATTCATGTGTTGGTGTGCATCCATTCTACACATCGTAGATCATTTTAAATCACAGCTATGATTTATTTATCATGTACATGTAGTTGAATTGGACTAAGTCGATCGACGGCGACCAAGTAGCTTAATTGTTAGAGCGTTCGTCTAGAGTTTGGAGGTTCCAATTTCGAATCTCTGTCTGGCTCATAGCAGTTTTTTTCTTTTCTTGTTACATGAATTTTACCGAAATTTGAAGAAACCTCGTTCGTAGACGGTCATACAAAAAAAAAATAAGGCTACTGGTTAAAAGTGTTCACGAAGGATTGTATATTCGTCGCTTAATATCGATAAACATTCGTGTAATGTAAACGTAAATATCCTAATTTTCACTTGTTAACATGTATCACAAAAATGTATTTCTGTATTTTAGTTATAGTCCTGATATATAAACACACACGACTCTTTCCAGACCAGTTTATAAAAAGCGTGCGCTAAGATACAGAATGCAAACCAATGATATACCTACCCACCGCACGTGTGGTTTTCAAAACCACGTTTCGAAGGAGACATCTCCGCTTCGTTTGACTTCATTTAAGATATTTTGCGTTTTAATATGATGTAAAACTTCGGGAAATGATAGACCTGATATTCTGTTCGCGAGTAAAAATCATTTAGTAAATTGATGTTTTAAATTTAACGGGCCACAACATATCACCGGAAATACCGGATTGAGAGTAATGGACGAACATGGCATCTTAGATATTCTGGAAAGAATACCATTGTATTATTAGTATTCTATTGATAGATAAATACAATTATGATATTGTCCTAATGAGATGATATCATTTGGTTTTGTTTTTGTATAGTGGTTACTGTTTAGACATATGGCAAACATAGATTATTTACGTGTAAGCACACTCTACGCCCCCGGTACATGACAAAAAAACTTTGTTAGATCTAATCCCAAATATTGTTGACTCAAATTACCAAAAATACTGTAAAACATGTTCGATGTCACTGACGAATATTGTGTGAGTAAATGACAAAGAAATACTTTGTAAAATGTAACGTCCGAATATTGTGTGGGCAATAGCAAAAACATACTCTGTTAGATGTGATTTACGAATATTGTGTGGGTAAATGACAAAGAAATACTTTGTAAAATGTAACGTCCGAATATTGTGTGGGCAATAGCAAAAACATGCTCTGTTAGATGTGATTTACGAATATTATGTGGGTCAATGACAAAGAAATACTTTGTTAGATGTGACCCCAAATATTTTTGACTTAAATGACCAAAATTACTGTAAAATAATGTTAGATGTGACCCCCAAATATTATAGAGAAAAATGACAAAAAATACTTTGTATGACCCTCGAAATATTATGGAGTTAAATGACAACGAAATTCTTTGATAGATCGAATAATTCTAATGGTAAATAAGAGAAATCTGTATCTGAAAGGATCACATCAAAACACATTTTCAAAACATAACGACATTCTGCAGTTAGAAAGAATGATTTTACATTAAATATTAAATCTGGTATGACCTAAAATAATAGAAGAATTAAATGACAAACTAACTTATTACACAACTTAACATAGTGGAAATCCGAATAAGGGATATGCATATATAAGGAAATATGATTGTCAACGACAGTGGATAGCAGAAAAACATTTTTTTAATGTGGTTATGTGGTTTTCAAAAATGATCGACAGTAGTGTATTAATACAAATAGTGGCACAAATACTTAGCTATCGAATAGTACCGTCAACAAAAAGATATTTCGAGTATTTTGTAAATTATGACGTCTGGAAAGAATGAAGTCGTAGTGAATATTGTTAACTCATTCACCTCCCTTAAATTTCATAATGAACTATTCCAACTTTTGAAATTGATAAGTTCAAATGTGTCCTAAGGGGTTATATAACCGGCGAAGAAAGTTCAATATGTAACGACCGAACGTTTAAAAGAGATTTATAAAATGACGAATATCTTGAAAATTGGATCGATATGTATAAGAATAAAAAGAGATAAAAACGATTATAGCATGTTCGGAATTCGGATGTCAAATAAAGCATGCATAATGCGATCGGTCATAACAGTCTAATTTGATGGGCATGCGTAAAGAGATTTTTTCATTTCAGCACAAACCAAAAATAACAATTTGGTGTGAAAGATATTCCTTAATGAAATTCTTTCAATACGGATATACTACATGGAGTCATTTATGAGAAGTTCTGGTGAAGATGGTTATTTAATGTTTAATAGAGGCAGTTCGGAATGTAATGTTTACGCTTACCTTACCGCAGTGAACTGGCGATAATACGTCACGACCAAAAGTTTCAAAGAAATTTATAAAATGTCGAATATCTTGAAAATTGGATCGATACGTATTAACATGTTCGGATATAATATATATTTATATATTTTAGATCGCCGCCTCCTGGAATGGGATCAGTCATAACATTGCAGTT
This sequence comes from Mizuhopecten yessoensis, assembly GCF_002113885.1. NCBI lineage: Eukaryota > Metazoa > Mollusca > Bivalvia > Pectinida > Pectinidae > Mizuhopecten > Mizuhopecten yessoensis. The sequence continues at coordinate 1,061,813 of NW_018480078.1, read as the reverse complement.
TATTACGCATTCGTAAAATATTAATTTGAGAAAAAAGGAATTTCCATTCGCTAAAAATAGAACAGTTCGATGTGGAAGATATTAGAATTTCTAAATGAACGTCTTTCTCTACGTAAATAGAACATGAATTCATATACAAATGTATTAGCAAATTTTATACAAAGTAATTACGAGGATATAAATTAGCATGTGTATCTGTGTTGACCAGGAAGCTCCAAAGTCATACTGTGCAAATTAGGTTACCTTGTTGTAATCTTACGCTGAATGTATAGGTGAAGTCACCAAAAGAATGCAAGAAGAGCTGAATGGAAATATATAGCTACATAGCTCACCTCTGGGTGTGTTGACTTTCAATGCAAGGTAACATCTATCACGTCCAGCGTCTTCTAGTTTAATAACGCGTATCGTCGTACACAAACTTCTAACTTGGCTTGCTTGTTCCATATATATATATATAAACGTATCAGCCAATCAAAAGCGAGGTGGGCGTGTCTGTATAACACACGTACAGTAGTTTTTAATTTTATCAAATAAACTTTAATCTCCAAGATCTGATGTTAAATTCCAATACTACAACAATTCATTATATCATCGTTTAACTTAAAGAACGGATTTGCGATTTAATCTAGGAAGTTTAAGATGTCATAATTACAGTTGTATATTAAAGAATAAGGTTTTCTTGGTGACTTTTGAAATTTCTTAAATTAGCCCCAACCCTTACCTCTCAATCCCCCCATATAATACAAAATAAATAAAATAAAATAAAATTAGATATAATAAAATAATTCCAAACCAACCTACCCAATTTTATTCAGTTATGTTACTTAAAACATCCATATTTTTTTGTTTGGCTTAAACGTTCTATTCTAGAAAATTATAAACAACATTAAACTGTCTTCTTAACACCTCCATCATTATTGTTACTGAATTATTGTATCATCTGATTTTTCCAAAAACACTAAATATATGGCAGAAAGGTAATTACCGTTTATTAAAAAAAAGAACACTGTCTTGTTAACAAAACCATAATTTAGTTCTTATTTAGCATGATTACCAAAATCATGATTTATGTAACTTAAAATATGGATATAAAATCATCTAAACATTTTTATCTGGTATGGAATTCAAACAACGTGTTGTTACAGTTGTTTTTCCGATTTGTTTCTGTATTCATATATCTTTAATTTAATACATTACAAACAATGGAGTGAAATTGAAAAGTTTTCATTTCAAGTTTTTTTTAACTTGTGTCTTGTCACATTTGTATTCAGCAAATATACTTTTAGTATTCAAGATGTATTTTATTTTATTTTCAAAATCTAAAAATAACACTTTTAAACCGAAGAAAAGGCACGACAAAGTCATTACTCTGTAAAATCTGCAGGTATAGTATTGTTTCCTAATCCTCAACCATATATGAGGCACTTGTCAATTAACGGTTTCTGGATTTTGTTTATAAACATCATATATGTTGAATTACTGCGGAAAAAAATAATATGCACACTCCAGCAACTCCACTGCGCCAACCGACATTATCATAGACAGTAACAGGGGTTCAAGTTCAATTTCCTTTGCTTTGTTAAAAGCTTCTAAACTCATCTGTATGATTTATGAAAAATTAAAATATGCAAAATATGATATACGGACTATTATGCATAGTGTATAGGAAAATGGACAAAATATATTTTAATGACTAATGGTGTGGTTATATGTATTTTTCATTTAATTTTACTTAAAAGTTGCACTGTCAAAATGGCTTATTTTTTCAATAAGAGTAATATATATATATTTTTTTTACATTTTTCATATTGTTTTACATGGAACAGTCTGAAACGCGTCGCTTGTTTTCAAAAAAGTTATTAGAGTGTTTGATTTTACATTTACCTTCAGATCAGTTATTATTTCATATGCCGTCCTGTCCCCAGGTACCTTGTTGTATGTATGACCTGGTAAACTCAATGTTTTAAATGCACATTTTTTTATTATACTACTTGGTCATATATGGTGCATCATGATATGATAAACTAAGTGTTTATAAGGGTGACAGATTATAACATTTTTCATTGTTTAGACTAATTCTTTACATAAATAAGTATTGGTGGTTTAATTAAAGATAAAGCGTGATAACAATTTACACTGTTTTTATATATCAAAATATATCCGAAACGAAAACCACCAAGCACAAAATCAACATATTCGATGTAATTAAATCATTTACACGCTTGTGTAAGTTTATATGCAGTTTTTCATAGTCATAAGTACATGAATTGTTCCAAACCAGATTTTTATCAATGTACAGTAGGAAATCTTCCAAGATCATGTTTTCTATTTAAAATTTAGTATTCTGTTTTGATAGAAAATCAAGTTGTACCTGAACCACAGACTTCAGCTGTTTCACATACAATACTTTTCATATGTATATAAAATACTTTTAAACGTATCCTCTACCTCGATAATCTCAATATATAAAAGCCTGACATTGGTTTAACGTATTCTGCTATTTTGTCGAAGTTAGCTATTTTCGTTTTATTTTTTTCTCATTCAAATTATCAAATTGGTTCCAGATTTGGGAATAGTTAAATAATTCGATAAGATATCCTTTATTCTATTAGTCGCTGGTGGACTTGACCAAAACAACTAAATCATCTGTCCAAATTTTTAAAATTATTTTTGAAGTCGTTAACATGAATGTTTAATCGGATCGGTTACATGAAATTTCCTTTGGTGAGACTAGTGTACTATCTATGGAAACATGTACTTGCCTGTACATAGATTTCATTGCTGCAACTAGTTTCCTTTTAATACTCAACTGTCATTGTTTATCGAAGGGCTTCACTTCACTGAAAGAGTTATTTTTACATGGGGACCACAGAAAAAGAACCAGGTGTTCCGGAAAGGAAAGCGTCTTCTGCTTTATCGGCGACATCTTGATCAAACCCAAGTAATGTCATGTCCTCGCATACCGAAGTAGGGTAGTTCGAAACAACAAGGCAAATAATTAACATAATCAATAAAATCGTCCTTCATGCCTCACAAAGAAATAGCCTATGTCCCTGCGAGACCCTGATGGCAGCCATTACACTTGTCAATAGTCTTCATTAAGCTGCACTCATGTGTTGTTAGTCTGTCCGTCAGATTCCAACATCTATCTCAGAAGTCATGATATTCGAACCAAGCTCTTGAACATCGACTCAACTGCGAAATATATATATCCAATATAACTAAAAAAAAAAAATTTTTTTTTTATTTTTATTTTTCAAATTTTTACATTAGTATATACAATACAGTAACAATATATATACATAACATGACATAACACAAACATATATATAAAGACACACTCATTCATTATCATACAAACATCAATACAATTATCAGAAAGGAAAGGTAGGATTGTTGAAAATTTGTATTACATTTTGAATTTCTTAGCTAGCTGTCAGTGTGAGCGTAATCAATATTTACATTTACTCAATATAACAATTATATTTATAAATTGATAAGTTACTTATGGTAAATCAGTCGTAATTTCAAGTTTGGGTGTTTCAAAAAAAGTTTTGCCATTTGGCCCATTCTCTTTGAAACTGGTCTAAGTAGCTTTCTTCCTGACTTCTAGCAATGTATTTTTGAGGTGTATATGTATCTTTCAGTGTATTTTTCAGGGCAATAATGCAGAGTTCGTTCTTGAGGCACCTTGATTTGCAGATATATTGTTTTATTGTAAAGATGATCATATTATCCACTTTTCTGTTTATTCCATTCTGACGATATGTACCAAAAAGAAAAGATTTCTTATTAAATTCAAATGGAATGAACAGTGAATTCAACAAATTTTCTAAGTTAACAAGTAAAATTTGAACTTTTTCACAGTTCCATAGCGTATGCTCTATCGTTTCAATTTCTGTTTTACAAATGTTACAATAAGGGCTGTCTACTAACCCAACTTTAAATAAATACGAATTCGTTGTTAGAATATGGTGATTAACCCTAAATTGGAACCATTGCAATTTTGTACTTTTTGCTACAGAAAAAGGGAGTTTAAAAATCATTTTCCAATCACCTTCATCAAATTCAAATTGTTCATCCCATTTTTTTGTTCCACTTGCAATTATATCATTTTTACTAAGCACATTATAAAAATCTTTTGTACCTTTCTGCTTTTTAGCAAATATTTGTAATTTTCTTGGAATAAAAGGATAGTCTATTTTTGGATGGGTCAAGTTACACCAAATGCAAAGCTCTTTTATAGCTGTAACAATGCCGTGATATTGTAAGAAATTTGCTCTAACACCATATATTTCTCTTAATTCAAAAAACTGAAGAAGTTGTTGTTACCTTTTTAAGTCAATAACTACTACAACTCCCTTCCTATACCAATCCTTATAAAAAACACTATTATTATCTATTTTGATTTTTTCGTTTAACCATATAGGCATGTCAGAGATCTGTTTTGAATCTGTAAATTTTTCCTCAAGAATAGTAAGATTTTTCCATGCAAGAAAGACATCTTTCCAGAAAAGATTTTTACAGTTATTATGACAAAAGGAAATATAGTCTGATCCACAGTTTACAAGAAGGTTGTTATCAATAGTTGAATTAAAAATAATTTGCCATGTTCCTGTTGTTGAGAGTAATCTTCTAATCCAAGTTAGTTTTAATGAGTCTATAAATGATTTAATATGAATCATTTCGAGACCACCATCAGAAAAGTTTTTAATAATTACATCTCTTTTAATTTTATCAATCTTACTATTCCAGAGGAAGTTATATATTTCTGTATTTATCTTTTTGACAAATGTACTATCAGGATTTGGTAAAGCGATAAATAAGTGATTACATTGAGAAATTAGGATAGACTTTATTATATTTATTCTCCCTATTGGTGTAAGAATTCCCCTACTCCAAGTCTTCATCAAAGCTTCAAGTTTTACTAGTTTTTTATCAAAATTTATTTTTGGAATACGATGTAGATCAACATGAAAATCAATGCCCAGAAGTGTAAACCTTGTATGCCCCCACTGTAAATTCCATTCATTAGCCATAACCTCATCACTATATTTTTTACTCCCTATCCAAACTAATTCATTTTTAATCCGGATAATTTTCCAAAGTATTTTAATTCTTTTATAGATTCTCTAAGTGATGTTTCTGATCCGTCCAGAATTAAAGATGTGTCGTCTGCATATTGTGAAAGTAAAATAGGTTGTTCAGCTTCAAGTACTTTTAAGCCTTTGATATTCTTGTTATTTCTTATTTTGATTGCCAAAATTTCCGAACAGAGGATAAAAATATAAGGGGATATCGGATCACCTTGTAGGCAACCCCTTTTTATATCAAAGAATTTTGACAGATTCCCCCCCTGATTAATTGCCGAATTAGATTTTTTTGAGAAGTTTTTACCCATTTTTTGATACTATGTCCAAAATTAAAGAAATCCAATACTTCATCAATAAATTTCCAGGATACAGAATCAAAAGCTTTTTCAAAATCTATCATGAGTAACATCGCTGGTATATTATTTTCCTCTGTAAATTACATTATATCATAGATTAACCTGGTGTTTTCCCCAATGTATCGCCCAGAAATAAAACCTGTTTGATCTGTATTAATAAGTTTATCTAAGACTGTTTTTATTCTACCTGCTATTGTTCCAGAAGCTATTTTATATACTATATCTAAAAGAGAAATAGGTCTCCAGTTTTTTAGGAATTGACGTGGCTTATCTCCCTTTGGTTAACAAGTAATTATGCCCTGTTTTTGAGTTACAGATAATTCACCATTTTCATAACTATTGTTAATAGATCTTACTACAAAAATACCTAACTGTTTCCAAAAGCACTTAAAAAAATTCGACTGTGAATCCAACTGAGCTAGGACTTTTATCATTTTTCATATTTTAAAGAGTTTTTGATGCCTCAGTTATAGAGATAGGACCTTCCAAGTTTTCAGATTCTGTAAAATTTAACTTTGGAATATCAATATTTTCAAATAGATTGTCTAAGTTAACATCCTCTATAGTATCATCATTATTATTTTTCATAAAAAATGATTTCGTTCAAAATGTCTACTTGATCAGAAATTAAAGTGCCACTTTCTTTTACTATTCTTGGTATAATTTTGGATGTAAAATTTCTGTTTTCTAAATTAAAAAAAGAATTAGTTGGTTTTTCTCCTTCTTCTATCCATTTTGCTTTAGACCTGATTATGCTTCCTTTTAGTTTATGGAGTCGAATACTTTCTAGTTCTCTTTTCTTCCTTTCCAACGTTTCCCAATCTATTCTTTCTGAATCTTCAATATTCTTTATCTCATCTTTAAGAGTATTTCTCGAATGTTTTTTTTTTTTTCCTGTATGAAGGGTATGATTTTGTTTTGCACCTTATATCCATCAAAAGTGTCTCTAAAAACAGCTGTTCATTAATTATAAATTGGATATCTGTATCAGGAATGAGATTAATGCTATCAATTTGGTACACTGAAATAGTATATTTCACTTTAATTTCCTCTATAGACTTTTTGACAAGATCTAAGTATTCAAATTCCTGTAGTAAAGAGTTATTGAACTTCCAAAGGCCCTTTCCTTTTTTGAAATCATTAAATTTTAGAGAAATAGTTGGTAACGAATGATCTGATCTATATCCTGGCTCAATAGTGGATTCATATAAACTGGATAATAATTTCTGATATAAGGAAAAAATCTAGACGTGCTTGTTTACAAGGGTTGCTTTTTCTCCAAGTATATCTTTTAATTTCTGGGTGTTGTTCCCTATAAATATCTACCATGTTAAATTCCTCAGTAAGTTCCTGAAGTTTATCTCTAGATTAAGGTTTATTTATTTGTCTGTAGTTTTCATCATAGTCTTTTCTTGGATTAAGTACTAAATTAAAATCTCCACATATGCGAAAACACTCCTTATTAAATTCATTTATTGTTTCTGCTTTTTTATCATAAAAAACTGGGGTATCAATATTTGGACCATATAATGTAATCAGCGTTATCTTTTTGCCTTCTACCTCTAAATCTAATGCAAGAAAATTTCCTGAAAAACACTTTTTCTCTATTGTTACTTTCACATCAAAGTTATTATTAAGTAATATGGATACCCCTCTAGAATTATACTTGTAAGAATTAAAATAACAGTGAAATCCCCATTCTGCCCTAATCAATTTTTCTGGTTTTTTTTCTGTGAAATGTGTATCTTGAATACAGTAGATATAATATTTTTTTGTTCTCAGGTATGAAAATACGTCCTTACGCTTATTGATATCACCCAAACCTCGACAGTTCAAGGACAATACTCTAGTTCTTTCTACGACCAAGGCTCAAAAAGGACAAATTATTACTCACACTAAGACTCCTACCTTTCAAGATGGTTACAAAAATATACACACCTACAAATATAAAGAAAAAAACCCAACAACATTGGTACAAGAAGTACCTACAAGAGACAGAGACACAAAAAACACATAAAATGAATTTGATGCGAGAAAAAATAGCGTATTGGCAACACACATATTCCTACTCATGGGATAGAACATGTGTGGTGCTCTGACAACAATTGCATATATTACACTAAGCTCCATTGATTTTTATTACAAGAATAATAAAATACATTGTTACGTGTACATGACAATAGTGTACATGTGTGTAATACCTTTTAGACAGTTATCTGGTAAAAGTTAATTGACACATACACTTTTTCATTTTATACCTACAAGTATTTACAAAGATTAGGCTACATAGATATACACATGTGTACATACACCTACCCTCTTACATCTATTTACCATACATTTAAATAATTACAACTTACAGGCACTCTTATTACATTTTACCTATATACATATAGATCCAACCATATCCATATGCACATGTGAACCTGCTTTTACAGATCATACATATATCTACTCTATTAATTCATATGTGAAGAAGATACACACAAATATCTACTCACTGGCTAGACATGATAATGTTTGTATATAGTCCTGATGATATTGAAATTTTAATCTTATTTTACATATATGAACCCATGTGGCATGCCTGCAATTACATATTACAGTCTACAAATGAATAACAAATATGTACATGATATATGAGCTTATATATATAACTAATCTTGCTGCCAATTCGTTATGTTGCATATTACCTTTATCATGTAACAGTACGTAGCTGAAGTCAAGCTTTCCAAATGCCTCTGCTTAGCGGTGAACTATTACTTCTTCGCTCTACCGAATGAGCTGAAGGCAAATTACTTCGTGTAGACTCAGTAACAAATCTATTAAATGTTACACCACTGTGAATAAACACCAAACGAAATGAAAACAGTTTATATTAAAAGCTTTACTAAATCGCACTAGTACCTATGCAGAAAACAAACAAGCACACTGAACATAACCGAACAATCATTATTACTATACCGACAGACATCATATACAGTCAAAACCCATTGCATCTGTAATAAGGTGTTGTTTCATCTTGGTTAAATATGTACTACTGTTTTAGTGTAAAAAAATGTTTAATCGTATTCAATGCATTTTCATGGAACTTAAGCACAAAACATGTCCACAAATTCATAATTAACATTAGTACTATAAAACGTTAATTCACTATGAATTTTTAAGTTTGTGACTCAAGTAAACGTATCTTAGTCAGCAGTATGATGATCAACTAAATCAATATCTATGATGTACGGGCAAAATCAATTTGTGAGGGCCAAAATGTCAAAGGTGAACAAAATAACACAATTCCTTTTCATAGATATACAAAAAAGACGGATAAAGGTAAAAAATTGTAGTTCGAGGTGACGAACTGAATAAGTTGCAAAAAGGATACTACTGTAACAAATTGGAACTCTATCAGATCATTTACTTATTGAGCCTTAAACCGACACCCAAATAAGTAGAAATTAGGTCGTTAAATGCAAAATCACCAGTTGTATCTGGTTGTTCCAATGATTTTGTTCTTTTGTGGATTATCTACATTCTATATAGAATTATATGTATATGAACTTCTAGACAGAAATTACAACCACAGACCGACTATTTCTAAAAACAAGAATTCCACGGGAAAGGATGCTCAGCGCTTTTAGTAAGAATGGTTGAAAGTCGACATTAAACCCGTAATATTTGTTGAACATTAATGCTTCTAGCGTTACCGCACAAATTTGAAAGGAATTACTTCAAAAATAAAAAAGTTCTTGCATTTACTACACATTACCCTTATTTGGCAATAAAAGGGGCATAACTCCACCAAAAATGCACGACATAATTACATCTACAGACCGACTATTTATGGATAAGTGATTTTTTTAAATAGTGAAAAATTCAACGCAATTGAACAATTTGGGATTTCTTTTTTTACATAAAACAGTGCAACATCTTGTGAGAAACGACGAATATGCTTGTATGTATACAATAAATACTTATCACCTTTTCCGTCACATTCAGAGGTAGCATAATTTAGTTTGCATAAGACTACAATCACTTCAATACTTCATAATATACAAATATATCTCTCCTTTTTACATTAACATCATCGAACAGTTTAAGGTATAGTACATAAACTTAATTATTGAAGCGCACATACAGAGACAACCAACCAATTCAAGAAACATACATTAATCACAGACATACACTTCGGTTCTGATGTAACAATGTTCAAATGAATATCGCATTGCTATGAACAATTCGCCCGAGGCAAGGGGAAGAAGGAGGTCATCCCTGGTAATAGAATTCACAGTTTTTATAAAGTACGTTAAACATTTAAATCAATGCAATGCATGTGATTCAAGCGAATCTTGGTCTGAAGAATTCATTGGATGAAATTTAAGTTAACTTTTCCAATTGGAACCCCCATTACTCTAGAATGGATCAAGGTCTTACCACGCACACACTGTCATCACATGATTATATTAAATCCTACCAAGTTGAATAATTTCCCAATTGACGATAAGGAAAATCTGTGGAAAATTTTTAGTCGCGATAGAGTTCGCAGTGCCGTAATGTACATGGACAAACCCAGATATAACAATTGGAAAAGTTTAATTTTGACTTATACATGTAAGAAGCTTCCACTTGTCCCTTTTGAAGGAAAAATGCGTATTAAAAAAAGTCCACAAACTTTGTTTGAGGAAATCATAAACTTAAGTACAATAAGTTAATTCTTCATAATAAAATTAATGTATAATAACACCGGGTAAAAAGGGAGACCTTTCACTACGACTTAATGTTTCTAGGGCAATTATTGGCCTTCGTATAATCTCAATAGGTTAAGAACATTTATAACTCCACTACACATGTTCTCACCAAGGTATCTGCATAATAACGTGCGAATGTTTTATTTTATACGCAGCAATCTGAAGCCTCTCGAAAGACAATGTAGGCATATTACTCTACTCCTATTTTCAAATTAAACAAAAAATCCACAATACCTATGTTTTTACTAATACGTTGTAAATATAAAAGTACAGAAACCTAGCACTCGGTGTCGTATCGCCAATGAAGAATACTTCCAATTTTGAGGACATGGAGTTGCTTTCCCTTTTATTACTGCACAAAACTAGGAAAGATATGTATTAATGATAAATTTCCCTTTTACAAAAGCAAACGTCTCCGCCAGAATAATGCAATATTAAAGCAGGGAGCTTACGAACTGTGCTACAGGTGATGATGTTTGTCAATATGTCAACATCTTCCTCTTACATTACTGTGAATGAGTGTATGACTCTCTAACTCCGGTAAAATGAGCGCAGTCTTCCCTTTTCTACGTATGATAATACATGTATACTGTAAACTACATATTTCAGAGGTATCATAATTTTAGCGGTTTCTGTGTTTGAAATATTGCGCTAAATTATAACTGTGCTAATTGAAGTTTGTAGATATAGTTTCATATAATGTATAAATTGTTAAGTGCGCCCATTCATCAATGCACTAATCTGTCAAAATTCTATCATACGTCAAAATTGCACCCTGCTAAAAATATATATATTTACAGAAACATAAATGATCAAAAGATTTTTAAGACCGGTTTATAGCAGAAGAAAATGGTAGGAGTATCAACCCTAACACATCGTAATTACATACCTCCTTCTTTCTCTCCCTTCAAATTCACGATGGATATTATAAGTACATGTACCAGTAAGAGAGGTGCTATGCTAATGGTGTTTATAACTCCTATAACAAGCCAAGCAACACTGATGAAGCTTCACAAATCGTCAAAGACTAAAAAACATTATTTCTACACAGAAGGCCCTGTGCAACAATCACACAATCCTTTATTCGATAAGTTAAATCAAATGACTTTTTGGTTCAAAACAATAATATAAATCCTTTTTTTCCCCCAAAAGATGAAAAAGAAATGCTGCCATGTTGGTTTACAGCTGCTTAATTGACGGAATTATAGTGACGTCATGATCGCTGTTCTTGCATGATAACCCACTGATTTTTTTTAACGCGAATTCAAAATCGATACAAGGTAGTTCCTGAAACGTACAGAATGAAGTAGAATGGCGCCAATTTTGTTTGAAGATATACAAAAATCTCAGTTACTTTCAACAGCTTATAACAAACCGGGGTTCTGTCACAATCAAGCACGCTTGATGGGGCTGGTAGAATACATTTTTTTGAATAATATCCAATACTAGTAGAGAAAATTTCATCTGAAAATCTTTTACGATTGCATAACCTTCTATGTAGAATGATATTATGTACAAATAATACATGTATATTCACATTTACAAAGTTGTCTTTATCCTGGGCTTCAGTTTATAAGAAAAAATCATCACATTTTTACTCCAGAAAAAGCAGTTATTTTTCCAAATATACCTATCAATCTTAAGTTAATACTTAGAAATAGTAAAGGAGCACAAGACATTTATTCAATATTAATTAAAAATAATGTTAAACCTACTGCTTAAAGAAAATGGATCTTAAATGATAATATAGATGAAGAAACATTGAAAAAAAAAAATTAATGTCCTTTTAAAACTACCACCAACTCCAAACTACAGTGGCTACAGTACAGAATAAACCAGAATCCTCACTACAAACTGATTTGTATTCAAAATTGGCAAATCACACAATAACCTTTGCACTTTCTGTAAAATCCACCCTGACACACTAGTTCATGTGCTATGGGATTGTGGAAAAGTTGATAGGCTAATTGAGGAGCTGAAAACAAATATTATAACTAACAAAAGATCCCAGAGGGATCTTGGCACCCACCTTTGTACCATCTTCATTAGTTCTTTGTTAGTTCGATCTTTTCTCTTCTTTCCTCTAATCTGTTTGATCGAGTCATGTTAACAGTAAATGCACCTTGAGGTAACTTTTGATCTAAACTTAATACTGATGTGTATGAAAGCCAACCTTCAAAGTGAGTTTGTCATTTCACATATTTACTAGTACAGTACTTAATGTGAAAGAAATAGAATCGATCATTGCAATATGAGAAAGATCTGTTTAGTTCTTCTTTTAATCCATTTTGTTTTTATGATCAGTCTCAAAATATAACATACACAACGAGGGATCAAGGGGAACCTACATTTAAAATTTGAGAAAGATCCCTCCCGTACTTCCCGAGAAATAGCGATAACAAACTTTCACTATCAAAATCCAAGATGGCTGCCTGTCGGCCATGTTGTTTATCCGATCAGTCTCTAAAATTGCCCTGCACAGCTAGGACCAAGGGGAACCTACATATAAAATTTAAGAAAGATCCCTCTAGTTCTTCCGGAGAAATAGCGGTAACAAACCTACAATATCAAAACCAAAGATGGCTGCCTGTCGGCCATGTTGTTTATCCGATCAGTCTCAAAAAAATGCCCTGCACAGCTAAGGACCAAGGGGAACCTACATATAAAATTTGAGAAAGATCCCTCTAGTACTTCTTGAGAAATAGCGATAACAAACTTTCACTATCAAAATCCAAGATGGCTGCCTGTCGGCCATGTTGTTTATCCGATCAGTCTCAAAAGTTGCCCTGCACAGCTAAGGACCAAGGGGAACCTACATATAAAATTTGAGAAAGATCCCTCTGGTACTTCTTGAGAAATAGCGATAACAAACTTTCACTATCAAAATCCAAGATGGCTGCCTGTCGGCCATGTTGTTTATCCGATCAGTCTCAAAAGTTGATCTGTACAGCTCAGGACCAAGGGAAACCTACATATAAAATTTGAGAAAGATCCCTCTGGTACTTCTTGAGAAATAGTGATAACAAAATTTCACTATCAAAATCCAAGATGGCTGCCTGTCGGCCATGTTATTTATCCAATCAGTCTCAATAGTTGCCCTGCACAGCTAAGGACCAAGGGGAACCTGCATATACAATTTGAGAAAGATCCCTCTAGTACTTCTTGAGACATACCGATAACAAGAATTGTTTACGGACGGACGACGGACATCGGACGGACGACGGACCACGGACGCAGGGTGATTTTAATAGCCCACCATCAGATGATGGTGGGCTAAAAACCTTCCACTAAGATTTGATAAACAAGAATTAATTTTTGGTAAACATGCATATAAACATACAAAGTTTGATATAGAAAACATCAAAATAACCATATGACATTTGAATTAAAAGCACAAAAGAGCCTTGTGTCTAAACAGAATATATTAATAAATAGAGATGAGTTAAACCATCAAATAGATAACTGGATGCAGTTCCAATATGACTATATATATATATATGACATATTTGTTCTATACATATATACATCTATTGTACTTTATCGTCTCCTCACTGTAATAATTAATCATCAAATATTTCATACATTTTAATTCGCCAGGCTTATAAGTTAAAATAGAATGACCTAGGATTGTTCCCCCATCCCCTATAATGTTTTGTATTTTGTTTTTTGTTGCTTTTTATGTTTTTGTTTTTTTCTGTTTCAGTTTATTTGGTATTGCTCTTGTGCGTTTGATGTCATAGGTTTATATATATTATTTTTGCATCAGTGTCTCCGTGTATATGTCTTTTATATACGTTATCCTTATTGACATATCTAAAATCCATTTTTTTTTTACACATAATAGCATATTAATGCATTCATCCAAACGATTCTGTTTTTTCAGGTGGTAACATGTTACACGAGCAAATATGTCGGATTTCTTGTTTTTCTATTCGTATATGATTACAATTTTGAATCTAGCACCCCTTTCATATTGACAAAAAAATATATATTTTCAAGTTAAGCCTGAGGTTTTCCGAGTGCAAAATTTTAAAAATCTTATCCAGAGGGGTTAGACTTCTGTCTGCATCACACGGGTGTTAGTAGTGATTTTTTTCTTCCAAAATTTGCTACCGTAAAAAAATTTGTAGAGGTGAACTCTCTTCACTGCACCAGGCTTTTATCTAAGGAGCACGAAAATGTGTAACAAATTGATGACTTTACCCTGGTTTCGTGACGTTTTCAGAATAGCAGCGTGTATGAGTTGTCTTTCTCTAGTTAGGTAACGATTGGTTTAGTTTTCCCTAGCAAAATTGGGAAAGATTGAAGTGAAGGATAAATAGCTATCTACCTGTCAATCTGAAGGATATCGAATTGTCAACCGGTGATGGTCAATTCCATATCCTTAGTGTGATCTCACAAATCAACGGTGCCTAAACTGTGATGTCACAATCAAAACTAGAAAGTAAGTATTGCACGGCATTCCATAGTCCCCCATTGATAATGATTTCTTTATTTACCGAACTATGTATTTCAGCAACGACCTACAGTAAAAAAACATAACCTGATACACAATAAGGTAAATTTCGCCAATGATTGATATCACAGGTCAAACAAAAAAACCCCAAATAAATCACAGTGACTTCTCGGGATTCATTTGCACACCAAATCGGGTTATTCTGGGAGAAACGGTATCAAAAATATGCTTTGGACAAACCTTTTCAATGACTGAATTTAGAGGTCAAAGCAAACATCAGTGATCTACTTCTCATAAACTGTCCTTCGCCATCATGATATATACCTGCATACTGAATAAGGTAATCCTGGTGAAATAGTATAGGAGATATGCCATAATTTATCAAAGGGTAAGGTCATAGGTCAAAGAACAGCTTACAGTGACCCTCTTCTCATACTATGCACTCAACCATCCCAAGATGAACTGGCACACCAAATATGTTCATTCACGAAACATAGTATTTAAGATATGCTCCGGACAAAACCCCTGGAAATATGGACAGATGGAGTGCAAACTTGTAGTCTCTCCAACCCCGGAACCCGGTAGGGGTCTATAAGTAATGTTTGTCAATTTAAATGACACTGGTTTTCGAAGTTTTTTGTTTTTGCTCTTTGATCGAAAATGTAATCAAGAAACACTCTTTGGATAAGATGTAGATACATAGATGCATGTAGATAATGTAGTCTATGAGCCCTCCTCTGCGACTTAAGACGAGTCTATGAGCCCTCCTCTGCGACTTAAGACGTGTCTATGAGCCCTCCTCTGCGACTTAAGACGTGTCTATGAGCCCTCCTCTGCGACTTAAGACGTGTCTATGAGCCCTCCTCTGCGACTTAAGACATGTCTATGGGAGAATCAGCAGAAGTGGTTCGCAGCAGACGTAACTACAGGAGCCTTCACATTGTCGTCAGTGGGTTTAATCAGTTCATCGCCTGTAATTCAAACAAAATAATGTATTCATGATATACTGATAATCGTTCAGTTTCCACTCAGAAAGTAATGTTAGCATTACATTTTGTTCTGAAGATTGATGATTTGATAAAATACAGAATGTTTTTATTCCCCCTCAATGGGATTTAAAGGCAAAATTTTCTAAAACATGCAACAGCCTAATCAACAATATATGGTAAAGAAATGCACCGGTACATGTATGTTGATTAATCAGTTACGTCCAGCACAAAGTTGATGCAATTCCACACGAATATATTTGTACACAACACAGCCTTTTGCTACTTATTACTGTTGTTTAGGAACTAATACTTATATTTACTGTGTAGCAGTTATATTTAGTGTATAACAGCTATATTTCCTGTATAGCAGTCATTATAACAGTCAGTGAATGACACTTATATTTACTGTGGTGGTTATATTTACTGTATAGTGGTTATATTTACTGTATAGTGGCTAAACTTACTGTCCATCAATTATATTAACTGTACAACAGTTATATTTCCTGTATAGCAGTTATTATAACACTCACTGAATGACGCTTATATTGACTGTGTAGTGGCTAAACTTACAGTCCATCAATTATTAACTGTATAGCGGTTATATTTAGTGTATAGCAGTTATTATAGCACTCATTGAATGACGCTTATATTTACTGTGTATTGGTTATGTTTAGTGTATAACAGTTATATTTACTGTATAGCAGTTATTATAGCACTCACTGAATGACGCTTATATTTACTGTGTGGTTGTTATATTTACTGTGTAGCGGTTATATTTACTGTATAGTGGCTTAACGTACAGTCCATCAATTATATTGACTGTATAGCGGTTATATTTATTGTATAGCAGTTATTATAACACTCACTGAATGACGCTTATATTTACTGTGAAGTGGTTTTATTTACTGTGTAGTGGTTATATTTACTGTGTAGTGGTTATATTTACTGTTTAGTGGCTAAACTTACAGTCCATCAATTATATTGACTGTATAGCGGTTATATTTCCTGTATAGCAGTTATTATAACAATCACTGAATGACGCTTATATTTACTGTGTTCATTCATATCTTTATTCCTCCAAATTTGAAGAGTTACAAATGACATATATATGGGTTACAAAAATAGATACACAAAATACATAAGTATAACGCAAAATGAAAAAGAAAAATCAGTGGAATCAAACAAAAAAAGTTGCATGATTACACAATATATGAGGTACACAACGATAAATAAAGACATACACAGGACTATATCAAACAGCAAGGGAACATGTATGTAACGACAGGACTGTCAAATTGCCAGGATGAACCAGATATAATACGAATGCATATGATTTACATGTCTGGCAGACTATCGTCGTTAATTAAATGTAAGAAGGGATACTTTTTCAGCATAAATACAACAATCTCTTGCAAAAGATGCGAAAAGGCTGTCCTCATTAACAAATATGTCTTTCATGGCAGCAGATGGACTGCCGAGGAATGTCGCAATTTGCACCTCCCTACATGAGTTAGCAAGAACAACATACACATTCACCGGATAATCGTTGACTATCTTGGTGAAAAGTTCATCACGTAGAGTTAGCAATGTGGGACTACGGCAGTCTAAAATACAATGCGCAACTGCATCTTCTGCAAAGATATTGCACTGGGCACATGATAGTTCACTATTAGGTGGAATACCCCATAGCTTTGCAACGTTTTTACACGTTGTGTTGAGATAAGGGAAACATTTAGATAGGTACCATAGTGGCGAAGGGCTGATCTCACAATGTAGGTGTTTAAATCTTAAGAACTCATCACAAGCATTGAGACGTTCACTCCATTGCGAGGAGTACTCACCTAATACGACACCTTTTGTGAAGTGTTTCCAATAGTTTTTAACCGGGACAAACCCAGTTTGCAAAAATTGGTACAAAAAGTCTTGTAGATCATATTTGTGAAGTATGTTCCAGATGTCTAGAACAAAACCTTTTTCGTTACAACAAATGCCAAAATATACATGAAAAAGTCTCAGTAAGAACAATCTCTTTGCTGTAAAACGTGCATCTGTTCTGCATAAAGCAGAGAAGAATCGAAGTTTCGATAGTTCAATGTTTAGACGTATGGACGTAAGTCCAAGCATACTAAGGACAATATCTGATCTAGTGCGCCGCGGAAAACCTTGAATGAGCTTTGCACACAAATGGTGAACTGTTTCAATGCGATTCCATTCGGTCTCGGAAAGTGAATACCAGAGTTCACCGCCAAAAAGGCTACTTGGCATTACAATTGTTTTATACAGCTTAGCACCGGTCAATGGGTTGATTCCAGTACCAAATAAGTTGCAGTTAAGCAAAGCAAAACATTGACCACGTAGCTTGTGAACAATCTCATTGACATCTGGACAGCCTGGTTTGAACTTATTCAAAAAGATACCGACATGTTTACAATGAATAGATTCAGGGAGTGCTTCGCTGCCGAGACTCCATCTGCGTGTTATCTTTGAAAAGACACTTTTGCTTTCATTAAAAACAATTACGGTAGATTTTGATGCGTTGTAACTAAATCGCCACTTACAACTGTAACTGTAGCAGATGTCCATGAGACAGTCCAAGCCATGTTTACAAAAAGACAGAAGGGTAATATCATCTGCTTGAGTTGGACAAGTAACATTTACACCATGTATAAGTAAAGAGTACTGTGAAGCACATAACTCATCCAGTAAATCATTAATAAAAACTGTATACAGCCAGGGAGAAATAATGCTTCCCTGACGCGTACCTTGGCATATCTTAAACCAGTTAGAAATAAAACCTTGGTGCAATACTGCGCTGTACATATTTGAGTATAATGAAACAATGATATTGATATACTTTGAATTTAGACCTAAACTGTGAAGTTTGAAAAATAGGCCGTTATGCCAAACACAGTCAAATGCTTTGGCAGCATCAAGAAAACATGTAAAAAGTTTACTGTTATTATCACACGCATATGTGATAGATTCATGGACTAGAAATGACGTGAAAGTACTACTTACATTCTTTTGAAATCCATTCTGTAAGGGGTTAGGTATAAACAAGTTTGTATCCTCAAGTCTGATAAGTAATAATTTCTCAAAGACTTTCAGAATCACTGGCAACAGAGAGATAGCACGATAACTATTGGGGTCACTCTTTGGCTTGTTATGACCTTTGTATAGTGTACAGATCAGACCCTTTGTTAGTACAGGAGGAACATACTCCAATCTTAAAAAAGCATTAAAAAGAACATACAAACAGTTGTACACAGTGTCGTGGGCATAGAGTAAATGCTCGTACACAATTTGATCGTGCCCAGCTGCTTTACCTTGTGGTAAACTTTTACAGACCTTTTTAACGTCAGACATAGAAATTTCAACAAAACATTCATTGTTTACTATATGATTGGATAGAATATTGGCAACAGATGTATTGATTTGGTCTGCAAAATTAGCATCAAAGTCATTAAGAGACGACTGGGAATATATGTCTTCAAAATATTCACCCCAATGTATGGCTAGAAGAGCAGGGTCTCTAATGACCCTCCCGCTAAAGTTCATTTCAGCGCCAACAGCACCCGAGGATGACTTACAGCGACTTTTGATGAGAGACCAAAACGATTTTTGATTTACATCCGCACATTTCTCAATGTCGTTGTTGAGGTTTACAATATGGTCTTCTGATACCTGACGATGTCTTTTCCTAAATAGGCACTTTGCATTTTTATAGAGCCTAAAGGTATTGGAGAGGGGGTCCCGAGGTCGTCCTTGAGAGATCCATTCCAGACGCAACCGCCACATATTACGATGGAGTTCCTTTAGATGATTATTCCAGTACGGTTTAAGGAATCTACAGAATTTACGCTTCGGTAACACACGTTCTGAAGTCCGCTGAATGCAATTCACAAGCTCGTTGGTGTAATTCTCAACATCGTCCTCAGAACAAAGCTCTTGCATGTTCACTAACGACGAGTTACTGATGCATTCATCCAGGCTATCGCGATAAACATCAACATTCTTAGAATCTCCAGAAGTAATCCACTTATAAGAGACTCGCGTCAGAGTATTACAACACGTTTCCCTAGGAACAGGAAGAGGAATGTGTAGCTCGCATAACAAAGGCCTGTGGTTCGAAACATCAAGGAAGTCACGATCTAGTACAGCGCATTCCCAGACGAGATCAACTTTTGACGAGTTGATGATAATGTGGTCTATAAGGGACGACGATCCATCCTCCGAATGAACATACGAGTGCAACGGACCGACACATATATCAGCTGTTGACAACGCGCACAACTGATGCCGGTCAATGAGTCTCTGGAGCGACTGACCACGCTGGTTTTGATAATTAGGGATACGTGGACCGCTTAGGCGAGCATTGAAATCTCCCATGAGAATTACTGATCCTTCAAGGGAAAAAGTTGTGCACAAGTCATCAAGTTTCTCAACATAATCCGTAAATATATCCACGCCATACCGAGAAGTAGGAAGATAAACCTGGATGAAATAAAGAATATCACTGTCCGTGACAAGCTTAATAATGGCGATCCTGTCGTCATCAGACTCCACGACAGACACACGATCGTTAAGTCTTTTGTGCCACATTATAGCAACACCGCCTTTACGAGATCGTTTATCCGCAAACGGATGTAGGGAAAAGTCAGATATGGCTATCGACTCGTAGTCTTTATGAATACTACAAAATAGGTGCCTATTTTCTTCGAAAAGCCAGTGCTCCGCTATTCCACAGATATCGACGTGTTCCCTGTTTAATGCGTCATGCAGATGAGAAGCAGCCGACATTATGCCGGTTACGTTCCACGACATTAACCGAATGTTCATCGACATGGGTAGGCAAAACCAAAGCAAAAGGAGTACAAAAATAAAGCTACTAGTACTCATCATCGTCAAATGCTGTGTTTTCCTTGTTACCGTAGAACTGGTTATTTGATAACCACTTGCGGCAGTGGATGCCTTTTGGCCAAAACCCAGCTTCCTTTGTCTTTGGAATATCGGACGAGATCACGTTGACACGCGCAGACACAGAATATTTCCGTTTGCTTTTAAGCAGACGAACAAACGTAACATTGACGTTACGAGATTCCAGGTATGATCTGATATCATCCACGGAACACCTGGTGATTATATTTTCTGTGTAGTGGTTATATTTACTGTGTAGTGGTTATATTTACTGTATAGTGGCTAAACTTACAGTCCATCAATTATATTAACTGTATAGCAGTTATTATAGCGCTCAAGGAATGACGCTTATATTTACTGTGTAGTGGTTATATTTAGTGTATAACAGTTATATTTCCTGTATAGCAGTTATTATAACAGTCAGTGAATGACACTTATATTTACTCTGTGGTGGTTATATTTACTGTGTAGTGGTTATATTTACTGTGTAGTGGCTAAACTTACAGTTCATCAATTATGTTAACTGTATATAGCGGTTATATTTAGTATATAATAGTTATATTTACTGTATAGCAGTTATTATAGCACTCACTGAATGACGCTTATATTTACTGTGTGGTGGTTATATTTTCTGTGTAGTGGTTATATTTACAGTCCATCATTTATAATGACTGAATAGTGGCTATATTTAATGTATATCAGTTATTATAACACTTCTTTCTTATAGAGGGTTAGTTAGGAATAATGACATCAGCGGTGTTGTGCGAAACTGAAATAATGCCAATATCTTTCAGAAACAAAAAAGGAAAAATTGACCCCTCTGCAATAAGGTCATAAATGTATGCAGTCGTCCTAGTTTCTGCTATGAAAGTGACCTAATATGACATCATCAAATGATATAAAAATAATATAATGATATCACAATGGAAACAATATATATCGTTTTCGTATTAATTGCAAAAATTCTTGATAATTTAATAAAAAGGATCTGAAACACGTTCCGACATCATACAGAATTTGTGAACTTGACATGATTATTTTTTCATATTGGCTTGCCAGTAGCTTGTTTTAAACATTCGTTATTAAGGCTTACACCTAATACCTTCATAGAGCTCATACGAAATGGAAATTCCTGTAAAATCCAATATGAATTTACCGCACGAACGTTATCATGTGACATTTATGTATAAAAAGTTGAGAGATACTAGAGAAAAGTCAATGACTTTATTCACTAGGAATCGGTCTTAACACTTTCCCACTGCCAGTGTTATTAATACATTCAACACGTGCACAAGAAAAGATTTGAACTAACTTATCTATGTTTCTGAGTGGTTCTTAAAATATCGATCATGCCTGTCAGGTAACTATAAAATATTGTCCATGCAATGTTAGTTTACACATTAAATTGAAATTTGTTACTATCTTTATTGCTTTTTTAACATTATAGAGTGAAAAAGGATATATCGTTCAAAATGTGTGTTTTTTTAATACCAAAATAGAAAACTCATAACCTTTAAGGAATATAGAAAGAAAACTAGAACACTGACAGGTCAGTAAGGGCCCCGTCTTGTGGCAATATATCCGCCATAATCATCAAGAAGCAATCTGCCCATATAGCTGAGCTTGACGTCTGATATTTGGACTTCAAAAAGAATCGCAAGGAAGCAAAATATACAATTAACATGTACTATGATGTGAGTCTTGTTTCCTTCCACCTCAATATTTGCTAGGCTAACAGAAATGTAAATACCGGTGCAATACTCATTTGTTAGATTTGATATGTTTTATTTCACTTTAAATACCTCCTCCATCAAGAGCCATGGGTCAAAGTCAGAGATCCACTTTGTCTTTGACCTTTGGACCCAATGACCTTGACCTTTAACCCAGTGACCTTGATCTTTGTTCAGTTGAATTATTCTTTGATTCCTACCAACTTTGCTTCATAATATCATAACAAAATGTTCATCAGTAAAAAATACAAAACCTGACCTTGACCTTGAACCTTTGGACCCCGTAACCTTGAACTTAGGTCATTTGACTCGGTGTTAAGTTCTGAACAACTTTGCTTCAAAAATCACATACAAATAATGTTCATCAGTAAAATGATACAATGTTTGACATTGACATTGACCGAGTGACCTTGACCTTTCGTCAGTTTACTCACTTCTTGTTTAATTCTGACCAAGATTGCTTCATAGTGTCATAACAAAATGTTCATCAGTGAAATGATACTAAATTTGACCTTGACCTTTGATCTAGTGACCTTGACCATAAGTCAGTTGACTCTTTGTGGAATTCCGACCAACTCTGCTTCATAATGGCATAACAAAATGTTCATCAGGGAAAAGATACAAAATTTGACCTTGACCTTTGACCCAGTGACCTTGACCTTTGGTCAATTGACTCCTTGTTTAATTCTGAGCAACATTGCTTCAAAGCATCATAACGAAATATTCCCCAGTGGAAAGATACAAAATTTAACCTTGACCTTTGATTCAATGACCTTGACCTTTGTTCAGTTGACTCCTTATTTAATTCTGACCAACATTGCTTCATAGTGTCATAACAAAATATTCATCAGTGAAAAAATGCAAAAATAGACCTTGACCTTTGAACCTAATAACCTTGACCTCGACTTTTTACCTCAGTGTCTCTTTGTTTAATTTCGACTAACTTTGCTTCTTAATGTCATAAAATGCTCATTAGTGAAAAGCTACAAAATTTGACCTTGACCTTTGACCTAGACCTCTGACCCGATTACCTTGACCTTCGATCAGTTGACTCCTAGTTTAATTCTGATCAACTTTGCTTCATCATGTCATAACAAAATGCTCATCAGTGAAAAGATGCAAAATTTGACCTGGACCGTTAAACCTTATGACCTTGACCTTTGACCTTGACTTTTTACCTGAGTGTGTACTTTTGTGAACTGAACATCTTGACCAAGTTATTAGCCAGGAACAAAATGTGTGGACGGACAGACAGACAGACAGAGTGATTACTATAGGGCACCCCTAGAATCAGTTTGCGGTTCAAAATTTTAATATTTTGTTCCATATTGGTTGGTAATTAATGGACTGAATCTTTCGGTCACTCAGAAGGGCATGTACTTCATCTTGGTGCTGTATTTTTGATAGTCAAAGACATTTCAAATGTAAAAATGAAGATCATCAAAATGTAAAATATGCTGTTGTAGTATAAGTAACTTCTGTTTGTTAATGTATTTTGTATTGTATCTCATGGTGACTGTTTTTCTCTGTTTTATGTTGTGAAATGTAAATTTTCATGTCTTGATAAAGGAGCAGACCGCCCTGAAAATTTGACAAATTTCTTCATCTGCACTGTCGTTATTACTTCTTTGCCCAAATACCTAATACGCATCAAACCAACATTTGTTTCCCTTTGATTTTTGTTTAAATCATCATATATATATCTTACACTTGTGTTTTTGTTGTTGGTCTTCGGTCGGCTGAGATGAACCAGAGCTGGTCGTCCCGAAGGCACTATCAGCTGAAGATTCATCATTTGTCTTGGATTTGGTGTCTGGTTGTTTTTCAGACAATTTTCTGGAAAATTTCAAATTCATGGTATTAGTTTGTGACACTATTAGAATTAAACTGACATGACAATTCAATGCATGACTATACTGATATTAGTGCATTGATATTATTTTCCATATTTGAAATTTATCTCCACTTCGCTAGCCACTGGTTACGAACTGGTAGGATCTAGTTTATCGGATTGTACCCTTGTCTAGCGAAGAAGGAGCTACCTGTGAAACCGTCGATACCATTTATACAATTCCAAATGAACTTTAGTCAGTCTTTCTTCTTTCAGACACTTTCCACTGTCACTATGGTCAAATAGATATTATATGTCCGTACAGTTGACAAAAAATGTTTTTATTGAGAATGCAGTAGAGAATTCTTCCCACTCCTATGAAATGCCCAAGGATCACATTACACCCTTTTATTTAAAAATTACCCCAAAATTTGACTGGTTCCTTTAAAACCGGGTCCAAAAATTGCAGCACCAAACATGAATATTTAGCTTTATAATTGTATAAGTCGATATCAAATCCAATGAATATAAATACATTCAAAACGTATCAATTTTTTTTTTGATATTATGTTAATATTTGGGAAATAGATACCTTCACATTTAAATGTAATAATAGTTTCATACATTATTTATTAGAATACTTACACTAAAGGTTGTTCCTCATCTACACCCGAGTCCTTTGGCTTTCCACATAATTTACCACGAAATACCAGTATTATTATTAGCACAACTATAATTGCTGACTCTATACCTACACAGATCATAAAAGCCTTGTTCTGATTTTCCAGGTCGTTAACGCGTTTTTGTTGAGAAGTAATTTTGTTGTTATTTTTAATGGTGGTATTTTTTTGGAATCGTGTTTGATTTGACAGTTTTGAGTTCTCTGTCTGAAGTCCTGCCACTATATGATACTGAACATTCAAATTCTGCTGTTTTGAAGCAAGCTCGTCTTGCATCATTTTCAAAGCTGCATCTGTAAAAGAAAAATGCAAAATAAAAAATATTTTAAACATTACTTATGCTACATAAGTATTATTCATAATAATATATGACAATATCTTCTGTATTTGTGTTTAACAGCAGGAAGAAACATCTGGGTAGGATAAGATGTGAGCAGTGTGCATAATACAACAGCTCCTACCCTTCCGCTCGACAATTAAAGTTTAAGTGTCTCAGCCAATGTGTAGCCATATGACTAGCTTGAATCCCAAATTGTAACTATTCCCTACTTATCACTCTCAGGCAGTATCAACAAAGTTGATTCCATAGACCTCAAGTTATAACTGTTATAATAGCTATCTATCAGAGGTCAAGGCCGCCATCTTTGAATCCAAAACAATAAAGGCTGGTTATTTGATATATGGTATACATGTACCCTATGTATCACTCTCAGAGTGTTTCATTGAGATTAATTACATTTTTTGGAAATATTTGTCTGGACAGGGCTTGAAGCGAAAAAAAGACCTTTCAAGATAAGTCGACCCCAAAATATTAATATCAGATGCGCAACTACATGATTTACTGAATATACATATAAAGTTTTGTCTAAATATGTTTATAAGTTAAAGAGAAGTTTATACGGACAATATTTTATCAATGCTCAGACACAGTGACAGGCGGTCAGGCTGATTCCAGTATAACCCACTAGCATCACTGCAGGGGAGGGGGCTTTAAACGCAAAACATGGTCATCAGTAATGTTCACCACTGTCTCAATCCACAAGGACAAATTCCTACTACAATCTAATACGATAACGCAACAAAAATAAATGGGGAAACAAGAAATCGAACGTAGATGCATCTAAAGTCACCATAACAACGAGGTTAATGTAACAATATTTCAGGCAAACATAAAATAGGTCAATATAATTAGGATTTTTACAGTTACGTGAATATTCTCACACTGTAATGCATGGTACCTACTTTTTCTGGGAAGTTCTTGCAACTTTTGCAGGACTGAAAGAAAAAAACACAATTGTATAAACTTTTTGAATCAAAATAAAACACAATGATTAAATTGTTGCCCGATATATACATCACACTCGTGAAACATTTTGAGCATTAATTGCAACACAAATAAATCATATACAGTACTCAATAGGAAACCTTGATATATTGTACTTCATAGTGATCATAGTTTCGTATTTGTGATTGAAAAACTGTCTCTCACGTCTCATTTGTTTGTTGCCAGTATATTTGGATGATTATTCCCACTGGACAAAATCATGCACCGTTTGCTTCTTTATTAAGAAATATTAATTGTGACCAGTTTAGTTGTAGTAAATAGCTTCAACTCCAGATTGGTATCATATGTAATAGAAAGATGTCGCGTTTCGTAAATATTTATTATCATATACTTGTCCGCGATAGGGGGGGGGNNNGGGGTTGCATGTATGATACTGTTAGCTGTATATTGGCCATATCCCGGACCAACCCGTATCTGCCCGACGTGCCATATCTGCACGAACCATATCCGTTAATAAATTTCAGAAAAATCAAACCTCAGACTGGCAGTGTATATCCATATGTATTTGCTAGGCTGTTCATCGTGTTCTATTTTAACTAGAGTGTGATGATATTTAGCACATGGGATATACTTTTTCTGTTATGTTTTGTTGCTAAAATTATTGACGTTACAGAACAGTATTTGATAAAAGGTTAGCATATGACCATTTCCATATCCTCCGTATCAGCCCTCGACCCATATCAGGCTTATATGGAGTAGAGTATGAAAATGGTCATATACTGATCTCCAGTGATAATATAATTAACACACACTGACCCTGTCCACAGTAGAGGGCACATCTTTTGCTCGAGTACTCGGTTCGGCTTACTCGGCAATGACTGGCGTCACACGGAACTCGTACACCATTGTGACAAAAATAGACGAAGGGATTGATCTCGTAGTCACCACAGTCTATCCGACAATAATCCTCGGTTGGAGCATCCTACAAAAACCAAGGTCCTAAACAATGAGTACTCATATATCATACACTGTGTATATATTATAACTTTTAAGGGAATAAATAACTCTTTATTTATTACTTTAATAGATGCCGAATGTGTGCCCTGTCTCGCAACAAGTGAATAGCACTAACTTCGTGACAATCGCTTATGGATCATGGAATCATGTTGTTATCATGTTCTTTTATCTTTTAATTTCTCTGTTCTTTTCTTGAACAAGCATAGATACATGAAGGTACTCTGTTCTTCTGGACTTATTATATGCTTGAATTTCCTATCAGCCTCGAATGAGTGCATAACAACAAAGGATTAAGAAGACCAAGCCCATGCACAGGTATCTGACAGGATATCATGTAAACAAGGTACCTGACATGATATCATGTAAACAAGGTACCTGACAGGATACTGACTGGATATCTTGTAAACAACGTACCTGACAGGATGTCATGTAAACTGACAGGATATCGTGTAAAGAAGGTTCCTGACAGGATGAAGTGTAAACAAGGCACCTGACAGGATATCGTGTAAACAAGGTACCTGACAGGATATCGTGGAAACAAGGTTCCTGACAGGATGAAGTGTAAACAAGGTACCTGACAGGATGACATTTAAACAAGGTACCTGAAAGGATATCACATAAACAAGGTACCTGACAGGATATCATGTAAACTGACAGGATATCATGTAAACTGACAGGATATCATGTAAACAAGGTACCTGACAGGATATCGTGTAAACAAGGTACCTGACAGGATATCATGTAAACAAGGTACCTGACATGATATCGTGTAAACTGACAGGATATCATGTAAACAAGGTACCTGACAAGATATCATGTAAACTGACAGGATATCATGTAAACTGACAGGATATCATTTAAACAATGTACCTGACATGATATCATGTAAACAAGGTACCTGACAGGATATCGTGTAAACAAGGTACCTGACAGGATATCATGTAAACAAGGTACCTGACATGATATCATGTAAACAAGGTACCTGACAGGATATCATGTAAACCGACAGGATATCATGTAAACAAGGTACCTGACAGGATATCATGAAAACTGACAGGATATCTTGTAAACAAGGTACCTGACAGGATATCGTGTAAACAAGGTACCTGACAGGATATCATGTAAACAAGGTACCTGACATGATATCATGTAAACAAGGTACCTGACAGGATATCATGTAAACCGACAGGATATCATGTAAACAAGGTACCTGACAGGATATCATGAAAACTGACAGGATATCTTGTAAACAAGGTACCTGACAGGATATCGTGTAAACAAGGTACCTGACAGGATATCATGTAAACAAGGTACCTGACAGGATATCATGTAAACAAGGTACCTGACAGGATATCATGTAAACAAGGTACCTGACAGGATATCATGTAAACAAGGTACCTGACAGGATATCATGTAAACAAGGTACCTGACAGGATATCATGTAAACAAGGTACCTGACAGGATATCATGTAAACAAGGTACCTGACAGGATATCATGTAAACAAGGTACCTGACAGGATATCATGTAAACAAGGTACCTGACAGGATATCATGTAAACAAGGTACCTGACAGGATATCATGTAAACAAGGTACCTGACAGGATATCATGTAAACAAGGTACCTGACAGGATATCATGTAAACAAGGTACCTGACAGGATATCATGTAAACAAGGTACCTGACAGGATATCATGTAAACAAGGTACCTGACAGGATATCATGTAAACAAGGTACCTGACAGGATATCATGTAAACAAGGTACCTGACAGGATATCGTGTAAACAAGGTACCTGACAGGATATCATGTAAACAAGGTACCTGACAGGATATCATGTAAACAAGGTACCTGACAGGATATCATGTAAACAAGGTACCTGACAGGATATCATGTAAACAAGGTACCTGACAGGATATCATGTAAACAAGGTACCTGACAGGATATCATGTAAACAAGGTACCTGACAGGATATCATGTAAACAAGGTACCTGACAGGATATCATGTAAACAAGGTACCTGACAGGATATCATGTAAACAAGGTACCTGACAGGATATCATGTAAACAAGGTACCTGACAGGATATCATGTAAACAAGGTACCTGACAGGATATCATGTAAACAAGGTACCTGACAGGATATCATGTAAACAAGGTACCTGACAGGATATCATGTAAACAAGGTACCTGACAGGATATCATGTAAACAAGGTACCTGACAGGATATCATGTAAACAAGGTACCTGACAGGATATCATGTAAACAAGGTACCTGACAGGATATCGTGTAAACAAGGTACCTGACAGGATATCATGTAAACAAGGTACCTGACAGGATATCATGTAAACAAGGTACCTGACAGGATATCATGTAAACAAGGTACCTGACAGGATATCATGTAAACAAGGTACCTGACAGGATATCATGTAAACAAGGTACCTGACAGGATATCATGTAAACAAGGTACCTGACAGGATATCATGTAAACAAGGTACCTGACAGGATATCATGTAAACAAGGTACCTGACAGGATATCATGTAAACAAGGTACCTGACAGGATATCATGTAAACAAGGTACCTGACAGGATATCATGTAAACAAGGTACCTGACAGGATATCATGTAAACAAGGTACCTGACAGGATATCATGTAAACAAGGTACCTGACAGGATATCATGTAAACAAGGTACCTGACAGGATATCATGTAAACAAGGTACCTGACAGGATATCATGTAAACAAGGTACCTGACAGGATATCATGTCAACAAAGTACCTGACAGAATATCAGGTAAACAAGGTACCTGACAGGATATCGTGTAAAAAGGTACCAGACAGGATATCATGTAAACAAGGTACCTGACAGGATATCATGTAAACAAAGTACCTGACAGGATATCATGTAAACAAGGTACCTGACAGGATATCCTGTAAAAAAGGTACCTGACAGGATATCGTGTAAACAAGGTACCTGACAGGATATCATGTAAACAAGGTACCTTAAAAGATATCATGTAAACCGACAGGATATCATGTAAACAATGTAACTGACAGGATATCATGAAAACTGCCAGGATATCTTGTGAAAAAGGTACCTGACAGGATATCGTGTAAACAAGGTACCTGACAGGATATCATTTAAACAAGGTACCTGACAGGATATCATGTAAACCGACAGGATATCATGTAAACAAGGTACCTGACAGGATATCATGTAAACAAGGTACGTGACAGGATATCGTGTAAACAAGGTACCTGACAGGATACCATGTAAACTGACAGGATATCGTGTAAACTGACAGGATATCTTGTAAACAGGGTACTTGACAGGATATCATGTAAACATATCACCTGACAGGATATCATGTAAACAAGGTACCTGACAGGATATCGTGTAAAAAGGTACCTGACTGGATATCATATAAACAAGGTACCTGACATGATATCGTGTCAACAAGGTACCTGACAGGATATCATGTCAACTAGGTACCTGACAGAATATCATGTAAACAAGGTACCTGACAGGATATCGTGTAAAAAGGTACCTGACTGGATATCATATAAACAAGGTACCTGACAGGATATCATATAAACAAGGTACCTGACAGGATATCATGTAAACAAGGTACCTGACATGATATCGTGTCAACAAGGTACCTGACAGGATATCATGTAAACAAGGTGCCTGACAGGATATCATGTAAACAAGTTACATGACAGGATATCATGTAAACAAGGTAGCTGACAGGATATCGTGTAAACAAGGTACCTGACAGGATATCATGTAAACAAGGTACCTGACAGGATATATTATAAACAAGGTACCTGACAGGATGACATTTAAACAAGGTACCTGACAGGATATCATGTAAACAAGGTACCTGAGAGGATATCATGTAAACTGACAGGATATCATGCAAACAAGGTACCTGACAGGATATCGTGTAAACAAGGTACCTGAAAGGATATCATGTAAACTGACAGGATATCATGTAAACAAGGTACCTGACAGGATATCATGTAAACCGACAGGATATCGTGTAAACAAGGTACATGACAGGATATCATGTAAACAAGGTTCCTGACAGGATATTGTGTAAACAAGGTACCTGACAGGATATCATATAAACAAGGTACCTTACAGGATATCATGTAAACCGACAGGATATCGTGTAAACAAGGTACCTTACAGGATATCATGTAAAACAAGGTACCTGACAGGATATCATGTAAACCGACAGGATATCATGTAAACAAGGTACATGACTGGATATCATGTAAACAAGGTTCCTGACAGGATATCGTGTAAACAAGGTACCTGACAGGATATCATATAAACAACGTACCTGACAGGATATTATGTAAACAAGGTATCTGACAGAATATCATGTAAACTGACAGGATATCGTGTAAACTGACAGGATATCATATAAACAGGGTACTTGACAGTTTATTATGTAAACAAGGTACCTTACAGGATATCATGTAAAACAAGGTACCTGACAGAATATCGTGTAAACAAGGTACCTGACAGGATATCGTTTAAACAAGGTACCTGACAGGATATCATGTAAACCGACAGGATATCATGTAAACAAGGTTCCTGACAGGATATCATGTAAACAAGGTATCTGACAGGATATCATGTAAACTGACAGGATATCATGTAAACAAGGTTCCTGACAGGATATCATGTAAACAAGGTACCTTACAGGATATCATGTAAACTGACAGGATATCGTGTAAACAAGGTACCTTACATGATATCATGTAAAACAAGGTACCTGACCGGATATCTTGTAAACCGACAGGATATCATGTAAACAAGGTACACGACAGGATATCATGTAAACAAGATACCCGACAGGATATCGTGTAAACAAGGTATCTGACAGGATATCATGTAAACTTACAGGATATCGTGTAAACAAGGTGCCTGACAGGATACCATGTAAACTGACAGGATATCGCGTAAACTGACAGGATATCGTGTAAACTGACAGGATATCAGGTAAACAGGGTACTTGACAGTTTATCATGTAAACAAGGTACCTGACAGGATATCATGTAAACAAGGTACCTGGCAGGATATCATGTAAACTGACAGGATATCATGGAAACAAGGTACCTGACATGATATCATGTAAACAAGGTACATGACAGGATATCATGTAAACAAGGTACCTGACAGGATATTATGTAAACAAGGTACCTGACAGGATATCAGGATATCATGTAAACAAGGTACCTGACAGGATATCATGTAACCAAGGTACCTGACAGGATATCATGTAAACTGACAGGATATCATGAAAACAAGGTACCTAACATGATATCATGTAAACAAGGTACATGACAGGATATCATGTCAACAAGGTACCTGACAGAATATCATGTAAACAAGGTACCTGACAGGATATCATGTAAACTGACAGGATATCATGAAAACAAGGTACCTGACATGATATCATGTAAACAAGGTACATGACAGGATATCATGTAAACAAGGTACCTGACAGGATATCATGTAAACTGACAGGATATCATGAAAACAAGGTACCTGACATGATATCATGTAAACAAGGTACATGACAGAATATCATGTCAACAAGGTACCTGACAGGATATCATGTAAACAAGGTACCCGACAGGATATTATGTAAACAAGGTACCTGACAGGATATCATGTAAACAAGGTACCTGGCAGGATATCATGTAAACTGACAGGATATCATGAAAACAAGGTACCTAACATGATATCATGTAAACAAGGTACATGACAGGATATCATGTCAACAAGGTACCTGACAGAATATCATGTAAACAAGGTACCTGACAGGATATCATGTAAACAAGGAACCTGCAAGGATATCGTGTAAAAAAGGTATCTGACAGGATATCGTGTAAAAAAGGTCCCTGACAGGATATCATGTAAACAAGGTACCTGACAGGATATCATGTAAACTGACAAGATATCATGTAAACTGACAGGATATCATGTAAACAATGTACCTGACAGGATATCATGTTAACAAGGTACATGACAGGATATCATTTAAACTGACAGGATATCATGTAAACAAGGTACCTGACAGGATATCATTTAAACAAGGTTGCTATAGTACCTGACAGGATATCGTTTAAACAAGGTACCTGACAGGATATCATGTAAACAAGGTACATTACAGGATATCATGTAAACTGACAAGATATCATGTAAACTGGCAGGATATCGTGTAAACAAAGTACCTGACAGGATATCACGTTAACAAGGTACCTGACAGGATATCGTTTAAACTGACAGGATATCATGTCAACAAGGTACCTGACAGGATATCATGTAAACAAGGTACATTACAGGATATCATGTAAACTGACAAGATATCATGTAAATTGACAGGATATCGTGTAAACAAAGTACCTGACAGGATATCATGTTAACAAGGTACCTGACAGGATATCGTTTAAACTGACAGGATATCATGTAAACAAGGTACCTGACAGGATATCATTTAAACAAGGTTGCTATATGATCTTTAAGGAGTTTCGTCTGTATAAGATTTTCCTATCCATCTCAAATTGGAGCATGAACAAATGTCAAAGGGAAGCATGCAAACCAGGTCTTCCCATGATCCATTGAGCAGTTCAGCAATGAAGGAATAATGAACTGTACATACAAAATCCAGGATGGCTACATATGGTGGCCTTTTTTGCTTTTCCTATCAACCTCAAATGTACCTGATTTCAAGATGGCTTGATAACCATTTTGTTTATCAAGTTAAAAAAATTGAATGCGGTAAGGGAATCATATCTTTCCCATTTTTTGGTCATGTTTCCTTTAATATTTCCTGAAAATAGAGGCATCAAACTTGATATGCAATATCCAAGGTGGCTGCCTGCCAGCCATTTTGCTTTTTCGATCCACCATTAGCATTGCAGCACTGCAAACTATTAACCAAGGTGACCTCGTATAACATATTGAATCAAGTTCCTGAAGTATTTTCTGAGACACAACCATCACAAAACTATCTACAGACTGACAGACAGATTGATAAACGGACGAACGAATGCTGGACCACAGACGGAACGCAATTGAACAGGTCACCATTTTGTGATAGTGAGCTAATCAAAATTACATATGTACTATATGCAACGGAAGCCATGAAGCATGGAGTTGAGGTGGTTGTAGTTGCAAGCGATATTTATCTTTAAATGTAAACATACCGTTCCTTTAACGACAACTATCAGGCAAAGTGACAGCAATACCACTACCAGTCTCAATTTGAGGTACATGTCTCTGTAATATAAAGAAAACTAACTTATACTATGCATATGTTTACATTTCACGTTTTACATTTGACGCTTACAGCACGTGTAGAGAAATATCCTTGTCCAGAAAAGATAATTTCAACATAATAGAATACAAACAGTTGAACTCAATACACGAAAATCTTAAGATTTAATAGAGTGATATTGTTAGCAATGAATTACATGAATTTTGCAAATGAGCACCTTTAATTAGTCATAAATTGAGTGTGCATAATAAATTATGGTAGATAAAACAAACACATTGTATATATTTTGGAATTCCCCCAACCTGAAAATAGCAAAACAAGTAGCCTCTATAAATAGAAATGATGCAATATTACAAATTATGTTTAAAAGTTATAAAAATGAATTTCACATTCATATAATTTGGCAAATATGATACTTAGCATTTAATGTACAGGACTGTTGTGACGAGCAGTGATACATTTGATAAAATACAGGTGTGTGTGTGTGTGTGTGTGTGTGTGTATGTGTGTGTGTGTGTAACTGTATGTATGCAATTCCTGGCTAAAATTTGAACTGTTTGATCTGTTTAAGCAATTTCATATGGAATAAATACCTGTTGCTCCATTAAGTTTATATATACATGCAGATATATACTTTCAATGACAATGTCAGATACGCATGCTAATTGCTTTCATATAGAATGAAGACAATTACCGAAATGTAATTAAATATTGCGTTATTTACGGTAGGGCGGCGTCAAATACTCAAATTATACAGCTTACTAAGTTAATATGTTTTTGTTCGACACCCCCCCCC
>NW_018480078.1:1024027-1026421 GCF_002113885.1 Mizuhopecten yessoensis | reverse complement strand
TGAGGGACACGAGAGGAGAAATTTAGTGGTGCGTAAAACAAGTAAGCAAGTTTGTTTTGACCTTATCTTTGAGTATACAATGGTTTATTAATGTTACGTCGTCCGCTATTCTGTGTACCGAATGAAGAATTTGTTTCGAAAAAATGTTCCGGATCGTGTCCGAGGTAACACAAATCGGTGATTTTTGCAAGCTTCGAAACTGCTTACGAAATAACTACACTGTTTTGAAGATATATAATGGGTGTTATTTAAAGATTAATGTCCCTACTTTCGATCGAGACTACGCTGTGGGAAGGATTTTAGCGGATAAAATTTCTGTGACACTTCAAACAAAATTACCTCAATTTTGCCAGCCGCTGGTAGGGGCTGAGTTCCTCACCTTTCTAGTTTTATATATTCAATTTATTTTTTTGATAGACGTGCCCACCACCTATGATTCAGGTCTCCGTGGTCCCCGGCGTTTGTTAATTTGTGCAGAACATGCAAATAGAACTTTATGGCAGAAGTTCCAAAGGTGCGTTGTTCAAACGATTGTATCATAATAAATTTACACATGATAATTTAATTTAAGACACCGTTCGAAATAAGTGGCCGGACTACAAAACTACGTCAGCTAACTTTACAGTAGGCCTATAAATAGCCTGTTTTCAGCTTGCCGACACGTACGTACTGCAAATTACTAAAACTAAAAGTATTCTCTGCTGATGTTTTGTCCAATAACTGCATTTTTTGAGTCAAGTAATTTTGTAAAAGTATGGACAAATCTAAACACTTACCTCCTAACTCACACCGATACGACCATCTAGCTAGAGCCCTCTTGTTAGACTAATGTGTCATCTACTATATACATATAAGTATACGTCATTGGAAATCCCCGGTACTATATATATACATGTAACACGGACTACGGCAGCACTGATAAACCAATACTACGGATTGCAAAAAATTGCTTTTCGTTATCACGTGTGTAATTCATCTGTGCAGAAAACCATTTTTTAAAAGTGTACACATGTGTAGGGTATGTATACCAAAATTATGTGTTATATTCTTGATTGTTTTTTTTATATCGTAAAAAAGCGTCAACTTCCTAGCTGTGTTCTTCACAGAAAATATTTTGGCCTTCGTCTTTATGTATGGCTCCGGAAAAACATCACAATAAACTGTTTCTGATATCTGTATACGTCGAACAATAGTTTTACCATCCACAAACGGAATTTGTATGTTCAAAGATAGTTGTTTAGCATGAACTCACATGTCGAGTCGTTTTAGTTTGCAGTTTTCGCGCCACACTCGTTTGCTGTCACCCGTGCAGCATCACACTGCATGATCGTAAGAGGCGACTAATATACGTACGCACCCCTGCAGAATCGAGATGGTTTCTCCCTTGTCTTTTGTTGAGGGGACGTTGAAGAAACCAACAATAGACATGCTGTATCCCATAACATGTGTATCAATGTGAGTCCCCTCTCCCCCTCGCAGAATCGGTAAGAGGACAGTATATATATTGAAGATACCACAATTGAACTGCAGTTCCCATTGTAGCACTTTGGATCTGTTTCGTTTCTCATATTCTCCCCTAAAATCCCCCCGGGGCAGTGTGTCCTTAAGCATTCGTCGTGATATGACCCTAGCTGGCTGCTGCGATCGAGGACTCGGTGTTTTGGGTTTTGGTACATTGGTATGTTCTTGTCATTCAGTAGGTGACCGGATGTGTTGACCTTACTCCGTGATTGAATATGTAAATGTGCTAATTAATGACCGAATATGTAAATGTGTTATGACTGAATATGTAAATGTCTTATGACTGAATATGTAGATTTGTAGTTGTTTTCGAATGTGAAGCAGGGTATTGTATTTGTATTTGTATTTGTTTTCATATTTCTGTATGACTGAATATGTAGATGTGTTGTGGTTGAATGTGAAGATGGGTTCTGACTGAATGTGTAGATGTGGTGTGGTTGAATGTGAAGCTGGGTTCTGACTGAATATGTAGATGTGTTGTGGTTGAATGTGAAGATGGGTTCTGACTGAATATGAACATTTGTATTTGTTTTCGTATTTCTGTATGACTGGATACGCAGATGTGCGTTTTTTCGTGTTATGTGGTTGCACGCGCTGAATATGAAGTGGCCGTTATCGTTAGGAATACGATGATATATCGATGAAGGTATTTGATGTGGTATGTGAAATTTAACACCGTTTATTTCGTATAATTAGCACTGCATATAAGTACCTTCAACAATGCCGTTTCAATGATAGGTGCACTAAAGGAGTAGTTAAATTAAAAGTAATATATACCTTTGTCCATGCAAAATAATTTCCACACTTGAAAAATCTGACTATGCGCTATTTGTGCTGCTCCGGTCATTGCTACATCAACCCCCTAACCTTGCC
>NW_018480078.1:1022473-1024013 GCF_002113885.1 Mizuhopecten yessoensis | reverse complement strand
CACTCCTCTAGAGTACCCAGTCTATCTTTATACCTGATAAATGTTATTCTATTGAATATGAATAGTTCACAAACGATTGTTACATTTCGTTAAAGACATAATCAAAGATAATTTTTCGAATCACTTATTTTGGCTTTAAGAATTAAAGAATGACTGTATACAGGGATGTGTACTACACACAAGTATATTGTGCAGTGAATACCTCATGTCATACCAGGCACATTAATATTGTCGTAGTTAATTTGCAGCAACGAGGCAGGAAGTGAAAGGCTATTTCAAAGAAGATCCCCAAAACTTCGGACACATTCTTTATAAAGTTATCAAATTGTCTTCTTTGTTTCCAGTTTATATGTGAGAAAATCCTCCGATTTTTTCTTTAGATCATCGATCCACAATAACTCAATTGGCAACATAGTGTGATTAAAGGGGAATAACTCGTCTTTACTTATTTTAGAGTGTGTTGTGTGTCACAGGGACCTCAGTTACAGAGCTTTATTTTGACACTGAGGTGTTTAGTGTAATCCACATTCGGTAATAATACCACCCTAAATGATGTTAAACACGGGAACCTAATAATTTGTTACAGCTATATCTTGACATAAACTGCATGAGGTGTTCAGAATAATTTTACAAGTTTTAGAGGTTTAGATCAATGTTGGGGAAACTCCCCCCACCCCCTCAAATGATCGTAAATACGGGAACTCGCAAAGAAATTCAGTTAATGTATATTAGAAATATAAGCTATCACCTTGCGACTTTTCTACATGTACCTGTCTATGTATGTATTTCACTGTGTTTCATTGTTTTGCCTTCAAACTACTTTGTAGTTACAAATGTGCAAATACAAATTTTGAATCTTTTTAGAAAACAAGCCGTGTTTTTTATGTGCCATAACATAATGTTACATTCTAATTTAAATGACAAACATACATTAAGCATTCATAAATCAATTCGATAATTTGTATTCACACATAACTAATGAAAATGACCTGAAATTAACAACATAACATCTAGCATGTTTAGTCGTCACTAGATAAATTTAATCTCAGCGTGATGATTCAAGACAAAAAAACACCCCACTTAATTGTCACTGATCTCAATACATTCACAAGTATTCTCTAATCGGTTATTTCACGTAGAAAGAGTGACACCATAGACAATGCAATAGTAATACTTTTTGTAAGCGGAAATCTATTGTTTAATCACAAATTATGTGACCAAAAAACTGTACGGTGATTTTTAGTATTTTGGAACTTCCCCTACCTTATAATAGCACAAGGAGTGACCTCTATAAAAAGTAATGAGACAATATTACAAATTATGTTTTATACCTTTGTAAAGATCTTAAAAGTAATTTAAAAAATAGTCATATATATATTAAACGAAAAGGCAAATATAATACCTCTCTACAATATAATGAACGTGACTAGGCCCTAGTAGGGGTACACATCTGTGTTACCGTGCATTCTAGACCTTGGACCAGTTCCTTAACGTGGTAAAGCAGGTTGTTGGTTTTTTTTTCTTTTTTTTTTCTTTTGGG
>NW_018480078.1:1021521-1022381 GCF_002113885.1 Mizuhopecten yessoensis | reverse complement strand
GGGTATTTTTTTTGGGGTGGGGTGGGGTATAAAAAAAAATCAGGGAAACGGCCAATAAAAGTAAATTCAGAAATTTCTGTCCCTATTTCAAAACCGATTTTGATAAATCTTTCAGGGAATGTTAATTCATTAAAAGCATATACTGTAGCTTGGTTTGTTATTATGTCTACACAAATTAAAACGCTGAAACATACTGAAACGCTGAATGTCTCTTTCATCATTCCCTTTATCCTTACTGGAAGTAATTTTCATGCCATTGTTTTTATTACAAATCGACGACGTCATATACATAGGCATGAATTATGTTGTATTTAGTCCGACACGTACCTGATTATTTATTAACTCGTTGGTTACGAGTAACTGTGACCCCGGCGTCACGTCAGTGTCTCACTTGAAAACTGAGGTTGTTTGCTTCCCACACCCTTACACAGAATGTGATGTGCATTTATGTGAGGTTTGGGTGTGACATAGTGACGATAAACTGTCTGAACGGATGTTGTATATTTTTAACGATTTCACAATGCATGCTTTTGTATCCACCTCTTTACTGCGATCTCCCAATTAAATGACATTTAATTCACAAAAAATATAAAAATTTTGAATATCACAATAAAACGATTACGGTAAGTTGACAATACTGACAATGCAAAAACATCTTAATATCCAATTTTATAGTTTCAATGATATGTGCACTAAAGGAGTAGTTAAATTAAAAGTAATATATACCTTTGTCCATGCTATTTTTTCCAAAACAATTTCCAGACTTGAAAAATCTGACTATGCGCTATTTATGCTGCTCCGGAAATTGTTTGTGCTGCTCCGGTCATTGCTACATCAACCCCCTAACCTTGCCCCCCCCC
>NW_018480078.1:934560-1020830 GCF_002113885.1 Mizuhopecten yessoensis | reverse complement strand
TTGGGGGCCCCCCCCCCCCCCCCCTCAAATGATCGTATATACGGGAACTCGTAAAGAAATTCAGTTATCCAAATGTTTGTATATATACTATGTACTAAGTACTTAGATGTCTAAACGAGAGATGAATGCAATGGAACCTGGGAAATATCTAGGAGGCAATGGGATCAAAATATCATCCACAAATATACAAGAAACTTACATTTCATCACAAATTATGTGTGCATCATAAATCATGATAGATGAAACAAACACTTTGTATGCATTTTGTATAATTGGAATCCCCCCAGCCTAATAATAGCACAAGGTGTGGCCTCTATTAATAGGAATGATGCAATCTTACAAATCATATTTTATACAAAATTCTACAAAAGTGATGAAAAAAATATTTTAAGAATAAAAAAGCATTGCCCCCCACGTTTATCTGCTTCCTTAAACAGTACATGAATTTTAAATAGATATATGTTTATTTTGTTCATGTTAATGTATATCAGAAATATAAGCTATCACCTTGCGACTTTTCTACATGTACCTGTCTATGTATGTATTTCACTGTGTTTCATTGTTTTGCCTTCAAACTAATTTGTAGTTACAAATGTGCAAATACAAATTTTGAATCTTTTTAGAAAACAAGCCGTGTTTTTTATGTGCCATAACATAATTTAACATGCTAGTTTAAATGACAAACATACATAAAACATTCATAAATCAATTCGATAATTTGTATTCACACATAACTAATGAAAATGACCTGAAATTAACAACATAACATTTAGCATGTTTAGTCGTCACTAAATAAATTTAATCTCAGTGTGATGATTCAAGACAAAAAAACACCCCACTTAATTGTAACTGATCTCAATACATTCACAAGTATTCTCTAATCAGTTATTTCACGTTGAAAGAGTGACACCATAGGCAATGCAATACGTATTACGTTTTGTAAGTGGAAATCTATTTTCTAATCACAAACTATGTGACAAAAAAACTGTACGGTGATTTTTGGTATTTTGGAACTTCCCCTACCTAATAATGGCCTCTATTAATAGGAATGATGCAATTTTACAAATCAAATTTTATACAAAATTCTACAAAAGTGATGAAAAAAATATTTTAAGAATAAAAAAGCATTGCCCCACCCTTTATCTGCTTCCTTAAACAGTACATGAATTTTAAATAGATATATGTTTATTTTGTTCATGTTAATGTATATTAGAAATATAAGCTATCATCTTGCGACTTTTCTACATGTACCTGTCTATGTATGTATTTCACTGTGTTTCATTGTTTTGCCTTCAAGCTACTTTGTAGTTACAAATGTATAAATACAAATTTTGAATCTTTTTAGAAAACAAGCCGTGTTTTTTATGTGCCATAACATAATTTTACATGCTAGTTTAAATGACAAACATACATTAAACATTCATAAATCAATTCGATAATTTGTATTCACACATAACTAATGAAAATGACCTGAAATTAACAACATAACATCTAGCATGTTTAGTCGTCACTAGATAAATTTAATCTCAGTGTGATGATTCAAGACAAAAAAACACCCCACTTAATTGTAACTGATCTCAATACATTCACAAGTATTCTCTAATCAGTTATTTCACGTTGAAAGAGTGACACCATAGGCAATGCAATACGTATTACGTTTTGTAAGTGGAAATCTATTTTCTAATCACAAACTATGTGACAAAAAAACTGTACGGTGATTTTTGGTATTTTGGAACTTCCCCTACCTAATAATGGCCTCTATTAATAGGAATGATGCAATTTTACAAATCAAATTTTATACAAAATTCTACAAAAGTGATGAAAAAAATATTTTAAGAATAAAAAAGCATTGCCCCACCCTTTATCTGCTTCCTTAAACAGTACATGAATTTTAAATAGATATATGTTTATTTTGTTCATGTTAATGTATATTAGAAATATAAGCTATCATCTTGCGACTTTTCTACATGTACCTGTCTATGTATGTATTTCACTGTGTTTCATTGTTTTGCCTTCAAGCTACTTTGTAGTTACAAATGTATAAATACAAATTTTGAATCTTTTTAGAAAACAAGCCGTGTTTTTTATGTGCCATAACATAATTTTACATGCTAGTTTAAATGACAAACATACATTAAACATTCATAAATCAATTCGATAATTTGTATTCACACATAACTAATGAAAATGACCTGAAATTAACAACATAACATCTAGCATGTTTAGTCGTCACTAGATAAATTTAATCTCAGTGTGATGATTCAAGACAAAAAAACACCCCACTTAATTGTAACTGATCTCAATACATTCACAAGTATTCTCTAATCAGTTATTTCACGTTGAAAGAGTGACACCATAGGCAATGCAATACGTATTACGTTTTGTAAGTGGAAATCTATTTTCTAATCACAAACTATGTGACAAAAAAACTGTACGGTGATTTTTGGTATTTTGGAACTTCCCCTACCTAATAATAGCACAAGGAGTGACCTCTATAAAAAGTAATGACACAATATTACAAATTATGTTTTATAATTTGAAAATAGTCATATACATATATTTAAAAAAATGGGCAAATATGATACCTCTCTTCAATATAATGCACGTGACTAGGCCCTAGTAGGGTTACAAATCTGTGTTACCGTCCATTCTAGACTTGGGTCCAATTCTTTAATGTGGTAAAGCATTTTTTTTTTTTTTTTTTAAATGAAAAATTTCAGGGATACGGCCTGCAAATGTAAATTCATATATCAAAATTCTTTGCCGAGGCTCGCCAGAGCGCAACATAAAAACACAAGTTCTGTCCCTATTTCATAAACGATTTTGATAAATCTCTCATTGAATGTTAATTCATTACAAGCGTATAACTGGGGTTTGTTTCTATATATCTACACGAATTGATAACTAAAACGCTGAATATCTCTTTCATCCTGAATTAACCCTTACCAGGGGCGGATCCAGGATTTCCTAAAAGGGGGGGGCCGAGATTTGTTTTCAATAGTCAACGGTGTGCTGCCAAAGGCAGCACCCCGAGCGCGTAGAGCGAGGAGGGGGAGGGTATGGGAGTGGGTCTTCCCCCTCCCGTAAGGGGGGTTTGGATGATCCCCCCCCCAAATAAAAATGTGTTTTCTAGAACGTCTCAGAAGCGATTTCCCGTGTTCTGAGGATTGTTTTTATGTTTAATTAACAAGAGAAAATTCCTGGTCAGTCAAATATGTGTGTTGCCTAGCTACATATTATATGTATACACAAAAATGTCAATGCAATTTGAAAAATATTTCTTGATCAGATTAAAAAGTGGGGACCAGAAAAGTTAAGTCACTCGACACGTAGTATAATCTAGTTTCGCATATATGAAAACAATATTCGGTTTTAAAAACAAATTTTCATTCTTAAATTGCCATTGGCTCTGACCNGCCATTTTTTTTTTTTTTTTTTGGGGGGGGGGGTGTAGGGAGGAGGGCTGTTAAAACTTTAGAAAAAAAATATTGTGTATGAAGTTAACTGAAAGATTAAAACCAAATAAAATAAATGGTCTGCGCCTGTTTAAAGAATACCTCAGCATAAAAGGAAGACAGCTACTAACCTTTCATTAAAATGGAAACGCTGCTGTAAAGACAATCGCCATTCCCTGTAGCTTTCATGGCTTTCCATAGGGTTTTGTCAATATCAAGCACGACGGCAGTAATTAGATTTGTGGATAGAATATCCACTCCATTTGTTTCTACAGCCATAGCTGAACTAAACAGTTAGAAAGCCCTGATACCAGATGTAAATAATTTCGAATTTTTAAAAGTATATTTCAATTTAGTTTTACTATTAATCACTGTGAGTATC
This sequence comes from Mizuhopecten yessoensis, assembly GCF_002113885.1. NCBI lineage: Eukaryota > Metazoa > Mollusca > Bivalvia > Pectinida > Pectinidae > Mizuhopecten > Mizuhopecten yessoensis. Next base: position 1,016,993 of record NW_018480078.1, on the reverse strand, counting down.
GACGGACAATGTATTTGTTTTAAAAACAAGAGTGCGGCACCTTTTGATGTCCGCGTTGCATTTGCCTGTGAAATATATCCACGAAACACTGTATCAGTTCTTTAATGCATTGTTAGGTTTACACCTTCCATCAGATAAAAAGCGTTTACTGATATGATTAATATCGCCCGGGCGTTAGGAAGGTTACAATAAAAAGTATTAATTTTCAGATCATCTATAACGAGCGGTCATTAATATAATTATGCAACTTATGATAGTATATTTCCGCCGAGCGTTGCAAGTTGCAACTTGGGGTTTTGCGGAGGTGGTAAAATAAAAAACACACTTTAGGGTCAAGATACGAAGTAGAAGAGCGAAGCGATGCCAACAAATATTGTTTTAATAAAGAAAATATAGTAAAAATATCAGATAACAGAAACCCACAATATTTGCTAGGATGCAGATTTTTTTTATACAAGCTCCGTGCATTATTTGATGCATTTTAAAATGTTAATATGTTCCCATTCCCGGCAGATCAGACCATTTCGGGCTGGCCCGGAAAAGGTCAGTCCGCCGCCAAAAAAAAAGGGGGGGGGGGGGGGGGGGGGCCCCCCCCCCCCCCCCCTAAATCCGCGCCTGCTTACTGCAAGTAATTTTTATGCCATTTACAAATGGACGACGTCATATACATAGGCATGAATTATGTTGTATTTAGTCCGACACGTACCTGATTATTCATTAACTCGTCCGTTACGAGTAACTGTGAGCTATTGCTGTGCCCCGGCGTCACGTCAGTGTCTCACTTGAAAACTGTGGTTGTTTGCTTCCCACACCCTTACACAGAATGTGATGTGCATTTATGTGGGGCTTGGGTTTGACATAGTGATGATAAACTGTCTGAACGTATTTTGTATATCTTTATAAATTTCAGCCATGCATGATTTTGTATCCACCTCTTTCCTGCGATCTCCCAATTAAATGACATTCAATTCACATTTTTTTTTTATATATTTTGAATATTACAATAAAACGATTACGGTAAGTTGACAATACTGACAATGCAAAAACATCTTAATATCCAATTTTATAGTTATAAAAGGTCACTGACAAAGATACACGATCTAATTTCATTACAGAGAGAAACAAAAATGTAGGTGTGTCTCAAATTCTATGTTTTTACAGGAAGAGGCCAGTTTTTTGTCTTTGAAAACATAATTCTCAACGCCGAGCGAGGGAGGCGAAATATTTATTCTTAGGTTGGACCTGATAATATCTACATAACATTTCCCATGTTCACTAAATACAACATTACACCGGCGTGTTATACTTGATACTTATATCTCAATGATTTACAAATGACAAAGGTTTTGTGCAGTTTTCTTCATGGACATCTCGATATCCAAGGGTTACGCTCACTTTCGCTCTCTACAACCCTGGAATATGTCAGGTCCCTATAGGGCCCCGCCCCTCTGCCCCCAGGGGGCCACACCCACTCTATAAACAAAATTGAGCCGCCTTGGCCTAAGAATGCTCCAGACCAAATTAAGTCAAAATCTACAGGGCCTTTCAGGATAAGTAGCGGTTTAAAGGAAAAGTTGATGGACGGACGTCGGACAGACGGACGACGGACGCTGCGGTATGGCATAAGCTCACCATGGTCCTTTGGACCAGGTGAGCTAATAACACTATGGATGTGTACGCCATTATTTTAATTCTTTTCCAGTTTATTCTTCTTGAAATTATGATTTTGCTTCTGTGCATGTGTCAGACATTGCTTGTTCATGGATAGTACTTCAGTCAATGAAGCCATATCTGAGTCTGGAGAAAAGCCCAAACTGTCACAGTATCAAACTGTCATTTCGAAGTTATAATGTCTATCAAGTTTCAATGATTTCCAATTGGAAATGAACCAAATAACCCCAAAAGTATAATTTTCTATATAACTTTAGTAAACTTTACCCCATCCCCAGGGAATAAAGTGCTTTAAGACCTTTCTATCTATGTAGATCATTTGTTTCCAGCATATCTTGGTCTGGATAAGATTTTTTAATTTAAGCCAATTTGACCCCATCTATGACAAGTATTGGTTTCCATCCTATCTCAGTCTGGAGAGGTGACTGTTGAAATTTCTGGCTATATGACCCCATTTGGGCTCAGCCCCTCAGCCCCTGGGGATGAGATAGGGTTAAAAATGTCAAAGTATCAAACTGTAATTTCATTGTTATAATGTAAATCAAGTTTGAATGATTTCCAGTTGAAAATGAACAAAATATACCCAAAAGTTGGATTTTCCTACATAAACTATAATAAATTTCACCCTCTCCCCAGGGGCAAAGTATCAAACCATCATTTCATAGTTATATGGCTGTCAAGTTTCAATAATTTCCAATTGAAAATGAACCAAACATACCCAAAAGTATCATTTTCCTATATAAAGTATAGTAAACTTCGCCCCCTCCCCAGGGGCAAAAATGGAGTCGGGGGGTCATGAAATTCACAATTTTGATAAAGCACCTCAAGACAATTCCATCTATGACGAGTATTGGTTTCCAGCCTATCTCGGTCTGGAGAAGATGACTGTTGAAATTTCTGGCTATATGACCCCATTTGGGCTCAACCCCTGGGGATGAGAAAGGGTTAAAAATGTCAAAGTATCAAATTGTAATCTCATGGTTATAATGTAAATCAAGTTTGAATGATTTCCAGTAGAAAATGAATAAAATATACCCAAAAGTTGGATTTTCCTACATAAACTATAGTAAATTTCATCCCCTCCATGGGCAAACGTGAAGCTCGAGGGTCATGAAATTCACAATTTTGATAAAGTACCTCATGATCAAGACCCTTTCACCTCTGAAGAGTATTGGTTTTCAGCATATCTGGGTCTGGAGAAGAAGATTTTAAAAAATTAAGCCAATTTGACCCCTTTTAGCCCTGCCCCTTAGAGCCCCTGGTGGTGGGAACCATTTAATTTACATTTTTTGAGTATATTTGACCAAGGAAGGTTCCTGCAAAAGTTTATTGAAATGGTATCAGCGGTTTCTGAGAAGAAGTCGAAAATGTAAATTGTTTACGGACGCACGACGGACGACGCATGATGACGGACAAAAGGCGATTAGAACAGGTCACTTTAGACTTCGTCTCAGGTGACCTAGAAACCATAAACTTGAATGATTTTGACCAAAACATCAATGTAACGAAGATCAATCAACAGTAAACTACAGTATCACTTCTCCCCAAAGGCAAATGAGTTATCCTCAATAATGAAGAGTATTTGATTCCAACACCTGAACCCAAAGAAAAAATGTTGTTAAATGTAAGAGAATTTTACACCTGCAAAGTATATAAGCCACGCCCTAATTAGCCCCTGGAGGAACCCCAGGGTAATTACAGTCATACAACTTAGCAAATGTTAGACTTAGTTACAACGTAATATACCCGACTACTAGAAAATTAAGGATATTTAGATACTTGCTTAAAGATGAAACAGAGTGCACGTGACAACTGTATATTAAAATCATGTTATGATGAATGTGTTAATGTAAATGATGGCTGGATAGTTCATATTAAGCATGAGTTGTCTAGTCTTGGTTTGGAATATGTTTGAAAACAAATAAATGTATCAAGGTCATCTAAAGGCTATTTATTCCAGCACCTTATTGATAATTTTGTCTTCAATTTTACTTATGTAAATCTATAGAACCAAAGTACAAACGTTTTATTACATGTTTTAGATTGTCGTTTCGTAACTTAAATATTGAAGTGGGTAGACGGAACATTGTTGTTCGACAGAATAGATTGTGTACACACTGTGCTTCCGGTAATAAAAGATGAATTTCACTTTATCCTAAAATGTTCATTATATCAAGACCTGAGATGTAAATATATCAAGCGATTCCATCACAGAAGTCCTAATGTTTTTAAATTAACGAAAGTATTGAGTACTAAAGTAATACTGTAAAAGAATTATGTAATCGCGGAAAGTATTTATAATCAATGTCTGATATGGAAAACCACTTATGTACTTTGTAAGCCCACTCTCCACTTAACTTAAATTTGTTTAATAATTTCTTATACATGTACTACATGATGTAATTGTTCGACATTTAACCTAAAAGTCGGATGGCGGTGTCTCGAAAAGAAAGAAACTGAAACTGGTATTAATACACGCGTTTGTGTAACATGTATGCAAACCCAGCTGTGTATCATCCCCACTTTTTACACCTGATTTAGCAATCTCATAATTGGAATCAAAACTCATTGAACATGTTGTTTATATGTTTGTATTGTACATGTCTGCATATATTGACAAAAACACGTCGGGGGTACAAAACGTGGGATATATAGTCTAGCTGTTGTTTTTTAATAAATAATTAACAATTATTGTGTTATTTACAAATGAAAGCAGTCATGTACACATACCACACAGCTAGTAAAGACATTGAATAAAGCTAACTCAGTTGGTATATATAAGTTCTAGTAAATTAATAAATCCTCTGTTCTTGTTCGCCCCCCATGTAAAAATGCTTGCAACAAAAAGGATTTAAACTAACCGAAACTAAATCGTGCCTTCCGTCATCCAGTTATATTTTATTTATATGAGAATTATCGACGGAATAGTTTCGAGATGTATATGACCGTGACTCGGTCCATCCTTATTCTTGAGTAGCTATTTATAGGTAATCCTATTTATAGGCTAAATGAAAACCCCCCCAGTAGACATGTAGTTACAGTACTCAATCGTATAACATATCCAATATAACAGGCATTGAAAATATCCTAATCCTAATCCTAACAGAAATTTCATAGATGTACTTTCCAAAACAACATCATATAAATTAGCGCAAGATTTCAATTCAGACAACGATTATGTTAGAAATTTCGGGATTACAAAACTGTGTAAGCTATAAATAGAACAGTAGTTCTACCGGCATCTACGTATATATATACGTACTGTAAATTATTCTCTGCTGATGTTTTGTCCAGTAACTGCTTTTTCATGTGAATTAATTTGGAAGTAATGAAATAATCCAGATATTTACCTAGTAAATCACACCGATCCGATCGTCTCTTCTTTCCAACACGAACTCAAGTCCAGGTGTGCCAGCCTCTTTGCCAGTATACTACAGGGATTTGCAACTCGCGCATATCGAGACACGTCGCGAGACTTGGGTTGCGGTTGTCCATTCACTATGGGCGGCACCACGTTTTAGGATAAAATACATGGCGACGATGGTCTGTGCAAGGTATTACCTGTGTATTTGTCATATCGGGTCAACATGTCATCAATAATTTGGGTAAGTGTAGTGCTTTTGAAAGATAACTTGTATTTTATAGATTTTATTTCACGACAGTAGATCGCAAAATAATCAGCAGTGCATTATGTGTTTTGTAAATGGCATCATCAGATTTTTTTATCGTGGGATAACGATATAGATTTAGACTTTCTATTAGAAGAATATACTGGCAACGAGAGACTCGATCGAAATAGAAGTGATAGTGAGTTTGAGGTAGTTCAGCAAAAGAAAGCCAAAATCGGTTCCGGGTTGTTTCGCCCCAAATCCCGTTCTCCCTAGGTTGTTTCGCGCCAGGCTGTTTCGGCCTAAAACAAAATTATTAGGGCGAAACATTGTTTGGTATTTTCTTTTCATTTTTATTTGTTTTAAGTCACAAATTAAGTCTTCTTAGTGTTTCATATCATTAAAATCAGTTTTATTAAAAAAAATGTGTTTGTGTTGTTGTTATAAAGTACATTGTAAAGCAAAAAACGGATTGCATTATTTTCTTCACGCCGACACACTTTATAACATATATATTAATTTTGGAAATAAATAAGAATAGTGAAATGAAACAAAAATGGTGTAATTTTATTTACACTGCGGGATATACAACAATATTATTTTCCCATGTTAACACATTTACTTATAGAAATTAATTTAGTTTCATTATATGTCCATATCTTATCATTATATTCTATTTTGACAGGTATTTCCTTGGCCATGTACAAGGTGGCACGGAACTACACATCGTTTGTAGACCGTGTTAGAAGTTGTATAAGTATTTACTATTTTACATTTTTAACGGTAAAACATGTAAAGGTGCATTTTATAAAGAACAACCTTACTGGTTGTAATGTGCAGTATATTCCGAATATTAGTATGTCCGTTGTCGCCGCTGAGTGTCGGCTTGGGTGATGAATATATACAGGTTCGTTCTTCATCTTCCGGCACGTAATTATACGTAAATTATATCTGGATTCACGAGAAAGATTTTTTTTTTTTTTTAACTTTTAACATGTATTTATATAATATATAGATTCGGGTAAGCATATACATAAGGGGCACACATATTTCACATCTCTTGTTAAATATATAATAAGTGACAAGTATTTGATGCAATGTTGTTCAGAATTAAACAACTGAATAAAATAAGAAAGTGTCAAGGTCAAAATATTGAAATAGAAGGTCACTGAGTTCATATGTCTTATCTCCTTAAAAGTAAATATTTAACAATTGGCATTTTTTTGGTTTCCAGGGTTCAGTGTTAAAAGATTTTGTAATGAGTAAATGAAACATTACATGTTCTGATTTTTTCCAGGAAATGTATCTTCCTCTTACAAATTAAAGAAAAAATCATAGAGTTTAATGATAATCAATTAACAAATACAGTACCTGTATGTAGTATATTTTGCCATCTTTGAATTAGTCTTGATCATCATTAGTTTGATAAATTTTCATAGAAAAAAATGAAGATGTAAATGAAGATTTCTTGTTTCCTGAAAGTGAGGGAATTACATAGTAGAGGAAAACATACATGAGTCATACCAACACTTGTGCATACTTCTATTTCAGCAAGTGATCATCGACTACAAGATAAGAATTCTGCTTCAGCATCAGCATCTGATACTCCACCATCTTTAAAGAAGTCAACAGGGAAACATTTTCTTGACAAAGATATCTTCTTTTTAGTTTTTCCACTACTTTCGAGGAAAGTGTAAAAGTCATAGAGAGTGATAGTTTGAATAATTTATTTGCACCTTCAGTTGTTGAAATTGCAAATTTTGTGAAGAGTAACTCTAATATAAAATCTTATTTCCAAGACTTATTTGCTTCCTTGTTCACAGATAATATTAATTTGTGTTTAGCTGAAGACCGCGAGTCATTTTTTAACAAGTTACACTGTGTTCGAGTTCGTGTTAATACCGAAAAACAGTTGCAGGATTTATTTACCAGCCAAGCGTGTGATAGCAGTGGTTGTGATATAAACAACTTTGTTCAGCAGTTACTTTTAGGACTTGTGGAACAATTATTAACTTTACAAGTTGGGTACTATAAAGATATATCTGTAAATCAGCAATCTGAATTTTCAGATTCTGATCAATCCATTGATATCAATTGATATAACTTTAATTGACATCCCTAACTGTACATGTCATTATCCCTAACTGTAACAGTATAATAATATAACTGAAATTTACATCCCTTATTGTTTCAGTACACAAAAACAATTTACATCCCTGACTGTACAAATCAACATCCTTAACTGTACCGGTACAATAGTACAACTTATATTTACAACCCTGACTGTACAGGTCAACATCCTAGCTGTAACAGTACAATAAAACAACTTAAATGTACATCCCTGACTGTACGTGTCAACATCCCTAACTGTACCGGTAAAAGAAAACAACTTAAATTTACATCCCTGACTGTACAGGTCAACATCCTAGCTGTAACAGTACAATTATACAACTTAAATATACATCATTGACTGTACAGATTATTCCCTGACTGTACATGTCAACATCCCTTACTGTACCGGTACAATAGTATTAACTTAAATTTACATCCCTAACTGTACAGACCAATATCCCTAACTGTACCGGTACAATAATACAACTTAAATTTACATCCCTGGCTGTACAGATCAACATCCCTAACTGTACCGGTACAATAATACAACTTAAATTTACATCCCTGGCCGTACAGATCAACATCCCTAACTGTACCGGTACAATAATATAACTAAATTTGACACTCCTGACTGTACAGGTAATTATCCCTAACTGTAACAGTATAATAACATAACTTAAATTTACAACCTTTATTGTTTCAGTACAATAAAACAATTGACATCCCTGATTGTACATGTAGAATAATATAACTTATGCGTGTAGAAAAAATTAAAGATCATAATCTGTATGAGCATTTAGCTCGAAGTCCGAATGTGGGTCATTGTTAAACCTATCCAAAACTAGATTTAAAACAGTTGACGGAAACAATTGGTATCAAGAACTGTGGAACGATATGGGACAAATTAATGGAAACAAACTACGGACTTATCGAACGTATATACTAGTATTTAATGTGGTCAATTTTAGACATAGGCAGTTGTTAACTAACTTCCGTTGTGGTGAATCGTCCTTTTGTAGCTCTTAACGATAACAAACAGTCATCCTCGATTTCCAGGGGTTACGATCACCTACGCTCTCTACGGAGTGTAGAGAGCGTAGGTGATCGTAACCCCTGGAAATCGTGTAGAGAGCGTAGGTGATCGTAACCCCTGGAAATCGAGGATGACAAACAATCAGAATCGGTATAAGATGAACTTCATTCCTTGGTAGACTGTGCATTTTATTCTGACTAACGTCATTTCGTTGTGAGGTGTATATTTACTTTTAATTTGACAGATGTAATTGTTATACAGGTAAATGAATAATGATACTTATCACCAACACCAGAAAAAACATAATGGGCATATCTTCTCATACAGTGGTACCCTAGACCATCGGCTAGTTTTAATAGGTAATGTGTATTAAATGTTCTGAATTAACACACAGTTTTCTATTTTGGCACTTGAGTTTCACATAATATGGTCTAAAATTCAAATTGAGATTTGAGTATAGCGTATGTTTGATCACGTAATGAATTTAAAAATACACAGACAGGTCAATAAAAACCTATTTTCAAAAGGCATTCGATACTGTTTTGCATACAACATATTTCCGTATCATTGAGATGGACTGAAACATAAACGGAGAGAGATCTTAACCCTTGACCCTGCTTTACCCCGATACTACAGAAATCAGATGTAGTATCCATGTTTGTAACCTTCGATTTTGTATTCGTGTAAATGTTATACATCACTTGAAAGATTTCCCTGTAATGTTGCTTTTTATTACATTTGCCCATAAGCCTTTCTTCACGGCAGTGTTATATGCTTTATTATCATCTTTATTTCCTCCAAATGAAGATCATAATATATTTCATATCAATAAAAACAAAATAATACAATAGCAAAATCAAAACAATGGATAATTACATACATGTCACAAAAAATTGTATATATGTTATTTATTGGACATATGGTAAGGTATGCGTACATTGTACAATAAAATTCACCCTAACGGTGATATGCGCATGTGAAACAATAAAGAAAGTGTCATAAATAATTTTGTAGTAACTAATTAAACATATCGATACATGTATACAGAGTTATTTCAAATCAGCTGCTGTAAATTGATAACATTTTATAGACATATGCCACAGAAGTAATTCTAAATTCTTCCAATTAATTATTTTCTAACCTGAAGTTAACTTATCGGAGAGAGTTTCTATATACAGTAGTTTATGCAACAGGAAGGGATAAGTGACTGGTTAGTTTGATTTTGCTATGAGTCCCTCCAAGGGATAACTGTTGTGATTCTGTCGGTACTCGGGGTCAAATGAGATACGTGCGCTATTAGATTTACTAACTTATATTATTCACGGGTTCAGTAAATTGGTATGATTTAATTATATTGGTGAATTAAACGATATTTTTTTTGAATTTACATGCAGGATTTAATTAGTACTATGAATACCATCCGGCCTCCTCTGCCGTGACGACGCAATATATATAAAAAAATTATATCAAAATGACGGGCCAGGATGAAAAATTGAGGAAGATTTCTTAACATCGAGCAGCTAATTGCATATAAGGATTTTGTTGTTATTGAACGGAGTAATAAGTATATAGAGGACACATAAATATATATGCATGGTCTAAAAAAATAAATGGCCAAAGACATTGAGTTGTACGATGTTATAAAAAAATCACAAACGTTTCTCTTTTTTATATACACTTTATGAATACATTTGAAAAGCGATATATTCCTTTTTACAAACAGGTTGGTCTCATGGTTGAGGGAAGCCAAGGTGTTAAGCCCCGTACCATCTGTACCGGTCATATTCCGGTAATAAATATGATATATATTTATATATATCTACTTTATGTTTATGCCTATTATCATTGTTGACATTTAATTGTAAATGTATGACGGGAGAAGGCTGTGATAAGGTTTAAAAACTTGTGCCCAACCCCTTGTTCAATTTTATTGGCAATACATATGTTTAAAGTTAAATAAATTTAAATTCTGAATATTGACAAGTGTGCAATTAACTTCTGATGATGAATAATTACTGTCCAATAAGTTTCAAAACGAACTTAGCTATTTTAAACAGGGCTTTCCCGAACAATTCAAGTGGTCAAACTGGACATTTGGAACGGACTATGAATATGGGGGATAGCGAGGTAACATAAGTGGAAGTGCATACAACACATAATTTCATTAAAAAATTACGGCTCTTTACGTGATGTCCCTTTAAGCAATACAAATATTTGCGGTTTGAAAATCGCGGGCTTCAAAATTTGCCACATTTTGATTGGTTGAAAAAGTCCGCAACAGAAAAATTTGCCGGGAAGCACGCATTATCACACACGAGAGGATAAAGGCCTATCCGATATCAAATGATCAACAAGAATACTATGGAGTGAATTTTACAAGTTTTTAACCTCCTTACAGACTGGTATTATGTTTGACACAATGGTCTACTGATTTCAATATATATGTGTATGTCACTCTATCAACAAGAAAACAATTGTCAGCTTCACAAAAACTAGGCCTGTCCAAGTCTAGGTCTAGTTGCTTTCAGTGCAAAGGAGAACAAGTCAGATGCAGAGTTTCGTTGTTTATCAACGACAATGCTGATGGGCCGCCAGTACGCGCATATATGTGTACTTTTATGTGGGTTAAAAGTAAGTCAAATACATTGCCATAACGCACAAACTGTATTACACGTGTTGAAAAAAGTTTCTACATCAGTTTTGTTTCTTCTATTTGATTAAAAAAACCCACCGAAACTTCCAAATGATGACAAACATCATAAACATTGCATTAACTTTACCTGTACACTTTCCTTTATCATTATTATTTCTAATACTTGTTGTACCCTTTAATTGTATCTATGTAATGAAGGTGTTAATTGCACTTTATTTTTTGTAAACAAATGATATATACATGTATGGTAATGTTAAATACATATTTGCCAACCTTTTGAAAGTTTTAATGGGGGGAGAAGCCTTGTGCTCAAAATAACAAAACATAAATAATTATAAAAGATGTCACGTGTATATGCTCCCTAGGTAAATTGATTTTAGAGTATCGATCATCGGTCTTCCACTATCATAATAGTTAAGCAAGTTTACTGACCGAAAAGGTCAATTTTAGCAAGGCAAGCCTAAAAATCAACTAGTTCACATTGTATGTACAGTAGTAGCTTCTAGCCAGGCTATAACTTCATTAACTAAGCATTCATGTTGGAAAATTTCCTACACTGTAGATATTTTTGAGAAATCTTGTCTTCATTTTGTCTTGTTTGTCAAAAAATAAAATATTAAAGAACAAAGCAGCCTCAAGATTTTCGAAATGAAAATAAAACAAAACATAACAAACGAGTCAACATTATAACATAACTTATTTCTTGCACCTGTGTCAATGTGGTATCATTTCACCATTTTGATAACTAAATACTGATTTATATGAGATATCTAAAATTGAAATATATTGTATGAAGGTTCTTATTATGGGAATTTAAGGGGTTTCCCCTGTCAACTACAAATAAATGTAGGGATTTCAACTGGGAAGAACCGTGATAACTTGTCATGAATAACCTTATGTACATATTTAAATTGCATGTACTAGTATATGTGTGCAATTTTATGTTTGGAAATTATATTGCAGAATCATAATCAATATTAATGGAAAACTAAGGATTTTATTTTTTTACTGGTATAAATATTGGAAAAAAAACCCCTCATAATTGTTTTTTACACATTTCAAATTGTAGTTCTGAGCCTGGCATACACTTGGTAAATAACAGTTTATTAATTTCCAATGTGATAAGAAAAGCAGAGGGAGAATACAAATATAAATGCAAAGGTTAAAACATCTTAAAAATGGAAATAAATCTTGAAAGAAAAGGTCAGTTGTGCTATATATATTTCTATAGTGTAGTGGTCATCACACTCGCCACTCTGTGGTGGGAGACCCAGGTTCAAATCCTGGTTGAAATAATAGTACAACTTGAAATTATGTAAATACTGCAAACATATATAAATATAAACAACTAATTATATATTACTCATTTCCCATTACTTTGACATTTTATATAAATATATATATCCTTGTTAATTTGTTCTTTACTGCATTCATACAACAACAGGACATTCGAACATCTTGTTAAGCAGTGAGTATTTCATTTACGATTTGTGAACTTAAGCTAGAAAATGGATTTTTTTTAGTTTTCAAAGTTTTGGTGTTGACCTCTTGTGAATGCCTTTTGTCCGTCATGGTAACCACTTCAGTTAAAGTTTGGAGGAAAGTTCCATGGTCAAATGCAAGGCAAATTTATGAAATACATGTGGATCTAATCTTCCAGGAGTTTGAGCCCAAAAGAGGTCAAACTGACTAAATTTTCAAGTCTTCTTATTCAGGCACAGAGATGCTAGAATGTTTAGGCTAAAACAAAAAATAATGTGTTTCATGCAACATTCCAGAGATTAATAGGGTTTGTCAGTAAGCAGGCAATTTTATCTTATATATATATATTTTATATTCATGGATCAATGACTACTTACAGGGTAATAACAATTGTAAGAAAAATGAATTTCGATGCATTTCAATGGTTAATATTCTGTCAAGAATGTGGTCAGGATCCCATGACCATAACAGGAAGAGAGTGCATGTTATCTTTGCCTGACTAAGTAGGTGATTAAATGTTCCCTAAGGTCCACAGGAAAATTTAAGGTAGGTCATGATCGGGTTATCCGAAGCATATGTAATCTTGTTTTTGGCCTAACTGTAGTTTATATGGGTAAATAACACTTTTGGGTATATTTTGTTTTCTTTCAGTGTGAACAAATTCAAAGTTGGCTGGAATGACTATCATGTGACTGAATTTTGATGGTATGAAAATTAAGAACCTGACCCTTCCCTAGGGCCTGAAGGGAAGGGCCAAAGAGGGCAAATTGGCTGAAATTTCAAAAATCTTCTTCTTCAGATCAAGATATGCTAGAATCAAACAGTCTTCATGGAAGGAAAGGTCCTAAGTCGTTATGTCTGAAATTGTTATTTCATTACCCCAGTGTCATTCATTCCTCCACTATATAATTTGTTTCTGAAAATTGTCAGGAATTATTATATACCGTATGTCAGATAATTATGTACCCGCCATAAATGATATATAAATAATATATGTTGGTCACTCCCAACATGAATTTCTCTCAAGGAATTCAAAAAGCCTTTTAATGATTATAATATGAACTTTTGTTTGTTTTTGTTTGATTTTTACAACACTACAACAAATAACATAATTGCATTACAACTCAGGTCCATTTTTCTCTTGTATAACTTGGTGAAATCACTGTTGTATATTTATCATTTCTGTATTGTAAATGCAATGGTCCTGTTTATATCTATTGCAGCATCTGGCTTCTGAAGATACTGGTACAATGGTATCATGATTAAGGTTCAAAACATGTTCACGATATAATGATTTCTTACATTAAAATGTAAATGATTAAATTGTTTTATCATTTGGTTATTCAAAAGGAATGGATATTGCAGCCATTGCTTCTCCAATATTGGAATATTGAAAAATTGAATGCTGGTTTACAAAATGTGAAGCACAATTATATATAATTAATTGATATTGATTAAGAATCATCTTTCATAACTACTTATAACTGATTAGAATCATCTTTGAGCTAATTTTATTGTCTTTGCATGTCACCTATAGACTAGGTAAAGCTTGTAAAGGAGAGGTGTTGTAACATTATCAGTTCTTTATTGTTTGTCTGTGTGTACTTAAAAATTACCATGCTCTTTGCAGGTTATGAAAAGATTAATACACTTCGAAAAAAACAAATACAAGCCAACAAGCCTGGGTCATTGTGCTTGGCAATTTAGGCAAACATGTAGATTTTCATGAACTGAAAAAACCCACATTGTTTTATTTTTGGTTTAGTTAGTCCCCGAACGGTCTCGAAGGAATATAGGTTTGCACTTCGTTCTACCGTCCGTCCGTCCGAGAAGTTTGTCAGGGACATATCTTCTATACTATTTCACCTGGAGTAACCAGATTTGGTGTACAAGGACATCGTTGGATGGCAGAGTGAAGAGTGCAAGAAGGTCACTTTAACCTCACTGTGTCCTATATGATTTGACATTTGACCTAAACTTTTGAAAAGGTTGGACTGGGGCATATCTTCTTTACTTTTTCACCTGGAGTACCAGATTTAGTATACAAGGACATCTTTGGATGGCCGAGTGAAGATTGCAAGTAAAATATCACTTTGACCTAACTGTGTTCTATGATTTGACCTTTGACTTTAACTTTTGAAAAAAGTTGGTCCGGGGCTTATCGTCTCTACTATTTCACCTGGAGTAACCAGATTTGATGTCCAAGGACATTTGGAGATGGATGAGCGCAGAGTGCAGTATTTAGGTCACTGTGACGTATGACTTGACCTTTGACCTTTACGTTTGAAAATATTTGTACGGGGCAAATCTTCTATGCTATTTCACCTGGAGTAACCAGATTTTGTAAACAAGGACACCCTGAGATGGCGGAGTGAAGTAGGTCCCTATGACATCACTGTGATCTATATGCTTCCTGACATAAGTTTACTGTTTGTGTATAGAAATTCTTACCGGTGGCCATGGGGGTCAATGAATTTACCTTGTTAATAAATATTTTCTATGCACAGTTGATCCTATTTCCTTCATTTTATCTTGAGAACATTTTGCCTATTTCATATTACATATGGAGATTATCACTAGATGTGAAACGATTTTCGTGTTTTGATTGGATATGACGATTTGGAGTTTATTTGGGGCTATTACTATATATGTAGATGTCTACAAATGTATTGAAAATATATCGCTCACCAAACGGTTACCTATGTGTTATTCAAATATAAACAGTAATAAAAGTTTAATGGAAACATATTGCTCTGCAAATGTATACTTCTGTATTAATCAATACATGTATACTGCTCTCCAATTGCATATCTAACTATATTCAACATTATATCTGCAATTTGTACTGAAAATGTGCTTCATTATACATTTACCCGAAAGTGTACTGTAAATAAACACGGCTCATAATGATACTTACTTTGTGTGCATTATCCCATCTTATTTCTGCAAGGCTTATAAAATATACTGACAAACGTATACTTAATGAATATGTCATAGTGAAATTTCAAATGGGCTGAAAATATACTGTTTTCCACTTGCATACTCATTGATGAATAGGAAATTGGGGTTCTGTGCCAGTTCCATCCCCACTTCTTTATTTATAGTAAATCCCTCCCTATCGATATGGATCAGTGAGGAATGAGTGAGGGATGAGATATCAATACACTGAGTGACCTGAGTGGTGACGGACTTTTCCCCATAGGTCAGTTGATAACCTCCATCCGAAATAGTCATCATTGAGCGATCGTCTTGCGTCAAGTCTATGTTTAGTCCAACCGGTTATGGTATGTTTATATATAAAACAGTGAAAAGCATATTATTGATTCATTCTTCGATCAAAGGGTAGAAAGAATACTTTGACCAGATCTACTTTGATTTGAACAACCCTATTAGCTATGCCGGTATTGGAAAAATATATCGGTACTTGAAGAAAGAGGGAAAGTACAAAATAGTCCCTCACTCAATCAGAAAGTGGTTACAGGACGTAGACGCCTATAGTTTGCAACGCCCTCTTCGGCACAAGTTTAAAACCAAAAAAGTGATCTCTCAAGGTATTGATGCTCTTTGGGACGGTGATTTGGCAGACGTGCCGAATATTACAAAGGAAAACGATGGAATGCGGTACTTATTCGTCGCCAGTGACATGGGTCGTTCCATTAAAGAACAAACTTCACGACAGGATTATAGACGGTTTCAAGAATATTTCCAGGTCCGGCAGAAAGGCAAAAGGTGTTCGTTTGGATCCTGGCAGCGAATGGAAAAATAAATGGTTGAATGCCTTCATTGACCAGGAAAACGTGGATTATTACGTCACGCATAACGTCACTCACGCCAATTACGCCTAAAGAGTGATAATAACCCTAAAGGGTCTGATGTATCGATCTTTTACAGACAGACGAATGTGTCACTACCTAGACGTTTGGCAAGACAATGACAGATCAGAGAAAACACTTACATCCCGCTCAAAATTTAGATATGCATAGTTTAGATGTCGAAAAACTTGTTCTGGTAACTGGGACATGCTCATGCATGCCAAATAAATGGATCTTAATGTAGGCTCAGCATAGATTGGTTCGTTGTTTTGGTCATAACTCACGACTTTCACAAAAAGTGTGATGAACCATTTCATACCTTTGATCGTCTTTGATCTTTCTTCTAACATATCTTTCATTGGCTGTTGATTATCGCTGAAGAATTGTATTACGTCCCACAGCAAATATTATAAATCATATTATTATTTAAATACTTGTAGTGTATAGGAGAAGTACAGACGCACGGAAAGTTTGTTTCGAGAACTAGACTGCTTACTGTAGCGATCAATAATTTAATTAAATTTTGTGACTTTTGTCCATAAATCAAAGTTATTCGATTACAGATATTTTATAGAATATGTTATCATGATTTATATAGTGATAGACATCCACGGTTTTCCAGAGTTGTTGGGCTCATGTAGTTTTCTCTCTGGTTTTTCTCCAAGGATGCATTTCAACCTACAAAGTGCAATTTACAAGGTTTAGTTGATAGGATTGTGCAAAGCGAGGGATATGCATGTATGTGATTAAAATGTGTATTGATTTGATGTGATCATGATTTAACGCCGCTCTAGTGGTTCTGTGTGACAGGCAATCTCAGGTATAGTGTTGTTGGTTTATTGTTAGGTAGGACACGGTAAGGTTAATAGAACAGACTATACAAGTACAAGGTCCCTAATACACGCAACTGACTGGTTCTCAACAAAATCGTCTGCTACAGGTGAACTACGTATACGCAATAGTAATGTGTACACCTCGGCTGACGATGTGTAACTGATAACACTTTGCTGTTCCACCAGTTAAGATTTTGTAATACACCGAAAAACATACATGACTTGCTGTTGTTATGTGGGTCTTAAAGAAGCGGTCCGAACCGGTTTTACTAAAAATAAACTTGACGCAAGACAATCCCTCAATGATGACTATTTCGGATGGAGGTTATCAACTGACCTATGGGGAAAAGTCCGTCACCTCTCAGGTCACTCAGGGTATTGATATCTCATCCCTCACTCATTCCTCACTGATCCATTCCGACAGGGAGGGATTTACTATGAATAAAGAAGGAGCGATGGGACTGGCGCAGAACCCCCATTTTCTATTCATCAACTCATTCATATGTTGTTCCATTGAATGTGTGCAAGTTAAATGTAAATGTTCTGCTCTCCAACTATGTATTATAGCATTTTATACCAGAAATAAATTTTGGTCCAGGAATAGAGCAAACGCCGTTACCCTTATTTAGGTTCGGTTGGTTCCGTTCATCCCTCGCCCGGATACCACCCGGTATGCAGGGCGATTGAAGAATAGTGAAAACCAATTGTAGAAGTCAATCGTTGTATTTATTTGGAAGACCTGAAGAAGCCCACTGTTCGGGCGAAACCGGTAGACGTTTCCTAATAAATAAAACCAAACTTATCCAGGGCTTCTTGCGATTAACTTCTATACCAAGAAGTAAATTTTAATGCAAATACATTGCTCTCCAAACGTGCATACTAAGCTATTATTCCAGAGAATATCTGCAAATGTACTGAAAATAAATGATTTTTCTAATGTAAACCCTTACATGTACGGAACATATACTACTTTCCGATATATATATATGTATTTGTATTTTTCCATATTATTATATCTTCAAAGGTACTGTAAAATACTCTTTGCAAATGTATTCACATTAATGAATACATTTTTAATTTGTAAGTTATATTGAAAATAGCAAGCTTTCCAAAGGTATACATATGTGATTAAAATATACTGGTTTTTCAAATGGATATACAAAAGTATACATTTCAAATTTTCCATAGTATATTTTCAAATATACTGAAAGTATGCTGCTTTTCAAATGAACACTTACATGAATGAATACAAGTTTAATATATGAATATTATAACACATGTTTACTTTTTTCTAAAATACACTAAATCATTATTCCAAAATATATCATAAAATATAATGAAAATATAGTACTCTCCAAAAATGTAATTACGTATTATGTAACTTCATATCTACAAGTTAAATGAAAATACACGTGTATCTTTTCTCCAAATGCACACTAAATTATTATTTCAAACAGTATCACAAAATATACTGAAAACATACTGTTCTCCAAATGAATACTTATGCATAATTCAATTTAATATCTGCAAGTTAAATGAAAATACATGTTTTCTTTTCTCCAAATGCATACTAAATAATTATTCCAAAGTATATATTCAAATATACTGAAAATGTACTCCAATAACCTTCATGTTCTTTGGTAGGTATATTTAGGGGATAATACGTTGTTTTGAGTGGCTATACTGGCGATTAGAACATGAAATTTGTGTTTGAACTCGAGACCGATAGGTCGAGAGTTTAAACCAAATTTCATGTTCTAATCGCCAGTATAGACACGAAAAACAACGTACTATCCCCATTCTAACACACCTTAACAAATATACTACGCTAATATGTTTAGAAACATTGTATTTCCTTGTACAAAAGTACTTTGTGACCTGAACTGGCGACGTGTCATTCTGCAGCGGACTGACCAATCGGAAAGAAGCTTTCAAAAGTCGGTCATTTAGCCCCGCCCATACTGGCGAGAGCTCGATCTGTATGTTGACGAGGCGGAATATTTGGATTGTTCGTGAACGTCCTGTTACCAAAGTTTATACGACACATTCGGATTAATATTGAACAAGTTCTTACATTTCCATGTCAGTATGCATACCAATTGGTGCTTATCGACAAAATCGGTGATTATTTGAATAGATTTTTGAAGAGTTTTGTGTAAATGCATACGACACATGTGAAATATTTGATTTGATTTCGGATCTAAATAGATGCCTTTACATGGACGGAACGAACGTTTCAGTAATAAATGGAGGTAAGAACAAGGAATGCGTTCTTTTTACTTTTTAATTCATTCAACAAATGCATTTCATCGGTCGTTTCTGTTCTGTTGCCTACTAGCCTTATCAGCGGGATTTCGCTATGAGGCGATCTTGACGCCATATGGTTTTGGTTAGAAACGGGGCGTGGTTTAAGTGCGATGGGAGGAGCTTAACACGATTGACCATGATTCTATCGCAGATTAGGACATGGTCCGTATTCAATCAAAACACGCGTTACAAACGAATCGTGTTAGAATGAGTCATAGATCAGTAGAAATGTAAATGTTGTTTTACAAACTTCACGTTGTATATAGGTAGACTATGAAAAGCACTACATGGCAACACTCTCCATAAAATTTACATTTATTTCAAAACTATATCCATAAGATAAGATAAATAACGAATAAAATGTATAGTTGTACATCACAAATGTTTTTGAGGTCAAACACGTTTATAGTTTCCTGGTTTGACCGCTTTAGTTCTTGTCGGTTACAGTTTTATCTTTTGCACTCGGGTATCACTGTTCTGCTCAGGCGGATGACGTCATTATCAATTGAAAAACAATGAACACGAATAAATGATAAATTAAACATCACGTTCATTCTTTTGATGAAATAAATTAATTAAAAATATTAAAATTAAGAAATAGTGAGAACAACTGTAATGATATTTTCATCATAGAATGAAATGAACAATGTAAAATGAAGACAAAAGGTTGTTCACAAATAAATACCACATCGTCGATAATTAATGTACAAAACTGTTTGGTCTTAAATGCACAATATTTTGGTTTGGAATTCACGTATAATGCGATGACAGTAACATTGGGCTTGTTTCCGGCATCATTCCTAACAAGAAAATATACATTGTAGATTTTTTTCTAAAACGATATAGAAATTTAAAAAAAGAGGAAAACAATCAAAAATAATGAGAGTGAAAA
Organism: Mizuhopecten yessoensis; assembly: GCF_002113885.1. Taxonomy (NCBI): domain Eukaryota; kingdom Metazoa; phylum Mollusca; class Bivalvia; order Pectinida; family Pectinidae; genus Mizuhopecten; species Mizuhopecten yessoensis. The sequence continues at coordinate 996,590 of NW_018480078.1, read as the reverse complement.
TGAAACGGAGCAAGACTGTCATTGGACCCTGGAGCTGCGATAATTATAATGTCGCTCTTACTAACTGAGCTACATGTTCAACGCAGTAGTCTGTTTCAAAAGAAAATTAAGGGGAGGTTACTGTTGGTATGAAAAAATAGAGTGGAATTCTTTGGTGGCTTTTTTGCATTTGGTAGTTAATTATTGCTCATGTAATAGCAGCTGAAATTAAAGAATATGGCTTGATTCCTCACTTACTACAATACAGTGGAATAGAAATCAATAAATCTTGTTGGAATTTATGTTGCTGTGTGGTATACCAGTGCTTTAATATTGTCCTAATTTCTACAGTAACAGCTATGTTATTACGTAAATATCACGTGACCATTACATTTTGGCGACGTGCCAGACACCATTTTGGATTTGAGAAAAGACTCCGGGTGGTTACGATAACGTGAGTGTTAGTAATGTGTCTATAGCTGTTGTAAGAGATAGACAGTATTGAACTCTTCAGTGATTGGAACACATTTCGTGACAATTTGATTGATATGTGAAAACAAGTGTCACTAGAGGTTTCTTTTTCTCAGGATAATGCTGTGAAGGATATTCCGTTTTACATCTGGGTAGGAACATATCCATATACATTGATGAGCTATGAGTCTGTATGTCGGCAAGTCGTGTTTAACAGGAAGATATTGTTGTATAAAATGTTCAAGTAGTATACCTGAATAAGTGTTACTTGAAGTTTATAACGTTTTGTTAAATAGTGTCCCGCTTACAAGCTCATAAACGGTTCAGAAATTTATATCGGTGTATAATCTGTAGGCACGATCCATATTCTATTTATAAAGTACAATTACTTAATAAACAGAATATGTGTTGCGCCTCCAGATTATACACAGTAAATAGTTGTGACGTACTGAGACAGAAGACCTTTATCTCGATAAGCGCTTTTAAGTATACAGGAACACAGAGTTGTCCATACGTTTAACAAATACCGCTCACATGGTTTGAAATATTGACGGATTTCATTCCTATTCCGCTTACTAAAATATATATAAAGATATGGTTACAGATAAATACTGTTGTATTCGTAAAATCAGACATTGCATTACCCGTCTGACTAGCATAAATAGTCATAATTAAGTATAAACTCGACTTACCGAAATATCTTATTTCGATGTGTCGCGTGCTAGTCACGTTGGTACATGGAATTATAGAGAGGAAACATATCACTTAAGACAGAAAACAATTACCTGTTATTTGCATTATGGTCTTGGGGCCATTGTTCTATTCAATAAAACGTGATTGATTTGGATACATAAGTGTGACAACTATAACCAGATTTTATGGGACAGTATGAATTCCCGACTAATACAAAACCAAATGGTCATCCTATGCAAAACTTAAATGTAATATGGTGGTATGTTATAGACCTTTGACGTATATTATAAACTATATGCAAAAAGTATATAAACGACTTACTATCCAGTCTGATGTCGATGTGGAATGTAAAACCGATATCGTTTCTTGACGCTTAAATGAATGACGAATATTGACACACAATGCATACAGATAAACTGCGGTAGTTAAAGGTAGTTAATTTCACTTTTTATTTTTACCAGTAACTATCTGCGGTATTTTCTAAAAACCAATGAACCACAAGGACTGAGAACTTGTTAACCGACACAAATGTATTTTTATAACAAGTTTTCAGAATAATATTACCACATTGAGCTGATTTCTGTAAAAATGCCACCCCAATCATGAAATATTTCCAGAAAGTTGTCGTAAACCTTTAAAACGTGCAATATTACTCTTAACTCCTAACTTTAGGTTCAAATATAGCTGTATCAAATTATAATGTCCCTGAACGAAACCAAAATAAACACATCTTCATATATAAAATGTACACACATTGTTTAAGGGGTGTCACAATAATTTAGAAATCATTAACACAATTATTTTGTTCCGTATAATCTTATTTAACAGTCATATCGTGCTGTGTAAATCTTATTTTAACATACTGTATCTATTACCACATTTTATAAGCGAAATGATATATTGGAATCCTAAATTAATATTTTATATCATTTTGATGTTATTTTGTCTCTCATTTCTTTACTGAAATAATAAAACATTTTTTCGGATGGATTATATGTCAAAATCGAGTGAAAAATGTTAAATAAGCCACTTCTAAAGATAAGAACGGCTACTATGTATCACTTGTCTGATGTTTGAGAATAACTGGCATTGTTGTGCTGTTCATCGGATACGGGAAGTGTTTGTGTTGCTAGTTTGTTGTTGTGATGGGTTTCCTGGTGTTCATTTTGATATCAGTGAGCCTTGATGATGTCATTGATGTCCATTGATGACATGTATAATGACATCACAGTAACAATGACGTCATCAAACAAGACAGAAACATCAAAGTATCACTGTACATTTTTGTTTTTCACATGCACATGATCTCAAAGCATCATATTGCATCCAGAATGAAATTTCACTCATGAAAACAACAAACCTATTCAAGTTTTCATTTTTCAGATAACCTCCCTTTGTTGGTAGTGTGAGAGTAGAATTTGTCAAAATGTCAGGAATATTCGTATTACTCGGTCACTGTTAAAGGTGGGACGGTTATGAATGCATCGTTTTGTTCATTGTGTCATTTTCAAGACACTTACATTGTATAATTAAACTTAAGGAAAAACAAATTGATGTTAAGGTAGCAGTGTTTAGTAGCGCACGGTGGCCATGGGTGATATTTTTATACATTGAATAACTCCTGTAATATAACATATATCAACATTTAAAAATAACAAATCAGCACTAAAATTGGCATATACATGATGAAATGGACTATGTGGGCTTCATATTTTAAAAAGAAAATCGAATTTGGTTTGAGACTACATTTTTGGCCATTAACAAATCTGTGTCTACACAACAAAAGCTAGCTTTTCATGTTGTCTATTTTTGTACTCGGCACATGTGTAAATATTGTGAAAAATTCAGTTGAACGACCTATGCTAAAACGCGAGTATTTCAGTTACCGAGTAAGTGATATTTAATTTAAGACAGGTTTTAAGAAAAAAAGGGACTTGCGTTGGTCAAATTTTGGGTTAAAAATCATAGTTTTTTGCATTTTTTGGCGTTTTTTGATGTGGTAACCATGGTTTTCACAAGTCCCAAACCTGCGGAAAACAGTTTTTGAAAAAAAACTTCATTCTTCTAAAAAAAGGTATTCAAAATGTAGTTTATAAATATATATATATATATAATAAAAAGGGATTAAATGTCCATGTGAAGGAAGTAAATATAGAAAAAATAAGATTAACGACCGACTAAAAAACTAGCTGCTGTCACCCTTCACAGGGCTCTTCAGTTTTATTTATATATATAAAAAAACTACATTTTGAATATATATATATATGTAGGTGTATTGTGCAGGATGAATCCACTATCCAAGTTTATCGGAGGCATGCCCTTTATTTTTAGGATCAGGCCATTTCTACTCTACTCTGCTACCCAACATTAAGTGTTTGCGTTTAAGTTAGTTTCACTGAAAGAATAAGTGCGACACCAACCAAACCTGGACCATGGGTGCATCTTAGGTAGTATATCTCAACCCATGCATCAAAGACTGGGTGTGGCCTACCTTTCATGGTCCGTTGACGTTTTCAACATCTCCATCAATATTAAGTGTTTGCGTTGAAGTTAGTTTCTCTGATATGTGCATTGATGGTCAAAGCGGGGCACAGGCGAGACACATCAATCCGAATGGCTTGGTTTTATTAATATCGTTAACGTTGTCTCTATCAGAAATAACGATATCAACCCTTTGTAATGATTGTTTGCTTTTATTACAGATATCGGGTAACTGATCAGAAATCATAATAAACGGAGATCATGGAACAAGGTAAGTAATTCAATCGCATACATTAATCAAAAGCCTGAAAGGTCTGTAGACATAATCCATTAATAAATGAATACGACTGTTACAATGTAACACACTAACCAAGGAAGCCTTATAAATGTTTACAGCCAAATAAAATATTCGCATTAGATTTCCCACTGAAATTCTATTAATCGAAATAAGGAACACAAATCGAAGTTTATACTGCTGTTGCGACAAATTATCAGGGTAATTATAAAGCAACCAGTTCATTTATTACCAATAAATTAATCAATTAATCAATCAATAAAAGCAAAGAATCTTTTCATATATAAATCAATCGATTGATCACTCATTTGATTGATCAAGCAAACCATCACATCTGTATTAATCAATCACCAATCAAACAATTTTAAGTGTTGCATTTCATATTTCGTTTGTAAATATTTTACAGCAACAGACATGTAAAACACACGAAAATCCTATTGATAAAAAACTAAGACCAGATGCATCATTTCATTTTGCGTTTGAATACCAACTATAAAAAGTAGTAGATTGAAAAGTTCGTTCGTGTAAAAACCCATAGTAAACACTAACTTCAGGATAAAAAACGTTTTTATATAGTATCAACGCAACCAAATAAAAAAATACGTTGCAAGATAACCCATTTCGATTTCTTAAAGTAATGTTTTAGTTAGTTATTTAATAATTAATAATGAAGTGTCAGTGGCATATGCTCATATTGATTATTGACTGTATTTTCAGTGATTAGCTAAGGCAAAAAGGTGGTTGACTCTGCTGGTTAACTATCAGTAAACTATCAGTAGACTCTTAACGGAAACAAACCAGGGATTGTGTGTAACATATCTATATTAAGAAAACGAAACTAGGCCTACAGTCATCCACATCCTGTTACGGAAAGGATTATTGCCGGCAGCAGGCAGAGCGCAGGTATAACGAACCCGGTATTTAGACGAGTTGTATGAAGTTGTAAATAGAACTTAACACTTATCAAATAAACATGTAGTTTACATGAAATATAAGCTTATATTAAATATAAATATTCAAATAAGTCTCTTATTTCTTTGTAATTCTAGTCATTTCGTCAGATGTTCCATGCATCCTTTAACAATTCGTGTTAGCCTTATTTCTAAGAAAGTACTTGAGGGATTCTTTTCAAGTTTCACATGAAGGGTCCCAATGGTTTAGTTACGCATATCGAATGTTGGGATTGTCGGAATATCAAGATGGCAGACAAGCGGTCATCCTCGATTTTTACAGTTCAAGTTTGTTATTTTGTTAACATGTATGTTTACCATGGTCCCTACTGATCCATTGTGATGTTTGTGAGGATTGGATAAACAGGATGGCCAGCTAACTTTAATTCTGAGAGTTCAATTTTGTTATCACTGTTTCTTGAGAAGAACTGGACAGATTTTTATTAAATTTCATATTGATTTTTTCAAATGTATATATTTTTTTTATTTTATGACTGAAAATACAATGGTCTCGAGTCAGCCATCCTGGATTCCGGGATTTGTTATTTGCAGTTTGCTACCACTATGTCCATAGAAGTACTAGACAGATGTTTCTCAAATTTCAAATAGAATTCCTTTTAGTGCACATTAAGTGCTTCATACACAGCAGTACAAAGCTTATTTGATCAAAAGTTACCACTTGGTGCATTTACTGTTTACAAGACGAAATAAAACAGAAGAAAAAATATCCACCTTGCAAAAATACTTTTAAGATAGTACGGTGGTTGAGGCCAATATCCCTCTTGTATCTCTCTGTTACCTATCATGATATTATTGGTACATTTTCAGTATACCCAATGTTAACTAGAATCAGAACCCGAAGCAGCATGAATTTGAAAAGGATTCATTGTGGTAAGTATTTAGCAAATTATTTACAAAAATTGGAATATAATATTATATGTGTCGCTTAATTCTTCATACCAAACGAAATACAAAGAAAGGTTCAGGGTTGCGAAACATGTTCACTTTCTTATATGATGATTATTGTCAAAACAATAGAAACTATGTTGACATCACTGCATCTATATATATATATATTGATATTTAGCTTCATGATGCTACAATTGATAAGTAGCTGGATTGCTTTTTCATAATGAGAATGGTTTCATTCTGGACAAAAATTGAGCTGCCAATAAAAATAGAATGGTGATTATAAGATTGTGGTTGGTTGACGTATCTTTTTTCTTGATGACAGACAAAACACGAGATAAAGCAATCACTTAACATTAAGAATTAACACAATTGCCTTTCTGACTTGGTAAACGTTTTGACACATAATGTACTTAACATTAAATCATAATTCTTATCGATTCACGCCCTTCTTACTGAAATCTACATGTACCAGCCATGCAATATTGAAAAGTCCTAATCTACTAACAACTCCCACGTACGTCGATTTATATACTCCCAACCTCCTTTCCGCAATGAAATACATTGTTCATTCTCCCACTCATCGTGTGCAAAATACTCCTGTCCAAGGTAAAACCACAAAGGTGTGACGTTGTTCAAACGTTCGTAGATAATCGGGTAATGAGAAAAGCAGATAACTGCTGATTAAAATCAATATTGTTTGCTTCAATCTTTTTCTGGAATACAAGTGCACTTTAATCAGAGAAAAAGTGTCATTGTATTGTGCATGATTAAAATAATAACTATGTAGAACTCTATCTCGCATAAGAGCTACTGGTGACCCAGGGTTCAGAAAATGCATTTCTGCATAAGTCATGAGCAATTCAATCTTAACACGTATATATTTAAACTTAATCGACGTAATGGCCACCGGAAACTTACCGCAAGACACTGTCGGCTTCTTAATCGCCCCGAGAAAATTAACAGTTAATTATTCGGTCATTACTTTTTCACGTTGATAACATGTATATAATCAAATTGATGATGGTAAGTTATTTTCTATTTTCTAGATACAACCTGAGATGTTTATTATTCATATGATTGATTTTTTAGGCACTGGGAGACCCAAAACCCGGAAAAGATTGACAAAAACTGGCAAATCAGCTGACAAAGGTAGACGTGAACCGCGTTTCGACGGTTTCAAAAAATATCTTCAATTCCAACTTGCTTATTTTTAAAAAAAGTGCAACAGTTTTTTTCAATGAAAAAAACCCCAAAAAATTGTTCAAATATTTTACTTCCTCAGCAAGTGTTTTAGGAGGATGCCAGGGTTGAGTAGCCCTGGGATCATCCCCCTTTATAATGTTTTGTCCTCTCACATGAGGGCTTTCATTCAACATTCGTCTTTCTTTCACTTTCTGTCATCATATTTTATAAATTAGATAGATATGCTAAAACATTTGAACCTAACTTAAAGGACGAACACTTACGTACATTGATACATTGGTACATACAATAACATATATACAAACATAGACAAAACATTTAACATAAATACTTCAAACAAATAAGCTTACAAACATGCATTGGTAAAACATAAGACAACACCAACATAAATAAGTATAAAGTATGCACAAAAAAATGTTTATGCTCCGGTTGTGCTATATCGAAGAAATACTGTTAAGTAGGTCATTGTATACCAATTATATCGATGAAATGGGCTCTGTAGATATTTGAGTTTGAACAAGGAATAATTATGAATAAATAAGTTCACCGGTATTGTTCATATAATATGGCATATTGTCAGGGTGTCTCTATCAGTGGGGACCATTATCTCCAATATCATAGAAACCTTTCTGACTCATATCTACTGCTTGAAATGTGTTTTTGTACTTTGTATGTTTCCTTAATTTCATTGAGAAGTGTTTATAAAGATAATGTATTTTTAAAACATTTTGTTTCATGGATATAATATTTAATTACCAAGTTTATTAAATTGTCTACTTCAGCATCTGGTTCGTCTGCACAATTTATACCAAAAATAAATTGTTTTTTATTCAATGTGTAATTGATTTAGGTCAATCAGCTGCCGGCAATAATCCTCTCCGTAACAGGATGTGGATGACTGTAGGCCTAGTTTCGTTTTCTTAATATAGATACAAATGTATGTTACACACAATCCCTGGTTTGTTTCCGTTTAGAGTCCGGCATCGTCATATTTCTGAATTTTTTATATTTTTTTTATGAAAAGTCTTACTAGCCTAGTGCATGTCAAATCTCTTCACAATAAAGGAATATGACATTCATCATTAAATAATGTTAAATTGAATGAAACCATACTTTGTCATATTGTTCTATGTGTCTTTACTCCAATATCCATATGCAAATATGCTAGTCAGCTGAATAGGTGTTAGCATGATGTACGTAATACATATTTACCTACCATCCTGCCTCCCCCTAGTATATATGAAGTCGAAACACAACACTGGATCAGTTGTATGCAAATATCACTAACCATAATTATGCGCAAATATGCTAGTTCTTGTATTATCAAGTTACATTGCAGCGACTTAAGGTATAGGTGAGATAATTCTACCATGCAGCAGGCAAACCATCAAGAAATTTAACACATAATAATAAACATATTGATAGGCACTAAACGGTTTGATTATACATATTCAACATACTATATCATACTTCCGCCTTGTCCTCTACAGCACAATGCCAATTCACACCTCACATACTCCAGTAACTTTCAATTTCGTATACATAGCAGTTGCAATCTTGATCAATTTGTATACCCGTATTTATAAATCGTAAGGTAATCTGTACATACACATATTGGTTAAGCACATTATACATTTAACGTTTGTATAGTTTTGACATATCGGATCATCTTAGATGTGTACATCAATGTAACTTGAAATTTCAAAATTGTATATTTGACACAGTCTTTATAATATATATAAAATCTTATAAAGCAGGTATATAATAAATACATCTTGTTCAACCATTCCTCATAATATTGATGAAAGGACATCTGACACATCATTCAGTATACAGGTACTCATTAAGATGTTTAATTTACAATTTTATGTACTCAACATATAGATAGCAAAAACTTACAAATGCATGTGTTTCGACCTCGTATATATTTACGATAAAATGTTGGAATTATCTCCCCTGATCCTTTAATTAGTATATCATTTTTCATTTCAGAGTATCCTTAAATTAAGTAATCATTATTGTAACTACATTGTATATATATATGTTCGATCAAATTTAGAGCCACTCACGGAAAGAGTTTATATAGGCTTGTCTGTTATTCAATTCATTTGACTATAAAAGTTGTCTTACAGATCAAAAAGGATCTAAGAAGAAAAGGAAAAAGAAAGCTGTAACTGGTGAGTTAATGCTCATGTATGTTCTCTGTGATCATGATTTTTTCACATCTTATTATTGATGATTAACAGTTATTGCTTCTTAAATGTAAGAAAGTAAGATTGTGTGTTCGACAGCACAAATGGCAGTATTTTGTGCATACATAAATTAAAATGTACTTAAAAGCAAATACCCAGAGCCAAACTGCCCACTTATACTTCACATACGACGTTCTCGAAGCCACTCTGGATCTATGCTCGCTCCCAATAAGTCTAGGTCTTTCCTTTTTTCGGAGCTCTATTTTGATCATTATTAGAAACATTTCCCTCAGGTTGCCTACGTGTACATTTCCCAGTTACTTCCGGAAAAAGTAATGTTGAGACTTCGCCACCCCCGCGCATTTGTGCTGACTCATTGCTACTTATATAATTACACTACGCACATAAAAATGGCCGATAAACATTACGGCAAAGACAACACGAAGATACGACATGAAAAAAATGAGAATTACGAATGTTGGAGCCATCTTAAAGTCAAATATTTACAATTAGTTGTTTTATAAGTAAAATCGTTTGTTGGACAAATATAATTCAAAATAATTCAATTATCTTTCCTATATAAGATATGACCGATACATCATTAAATGTTCCCTATAATATTGTAAGATGCCATCAGTAATTTATTAGATACCTGATGGATATTGCTGTAATAATACACCTAGTTGTTAGGCAATGTAATACAATGTCCTTTATTTCACATCCAATGTTGCAACACAAGATGTTGGATTACCCTGTAGCCAGAACATATTTTTCTGAAACTGATGGGCTGTTACCTGGATTCTGAACATTATAGTACCATATTGAGCTATGGTAGCCTGACGTCATTATTCTATCCTCGATGTATTTTTGACCATTATTGTTAAATAGTGTAATTATAAGTGTTGGAAGAAGCATGAAAATTCATTTTAGATCATAATAAAAAAATAAATACTTATGAAGAACAATTACAGGTATATACATACAATATAATGCGTATGTTTTCATCTGACCTTCAGGATATACACAGTCAATTAGAAGAAAAAAGCTTATACCATACCGTAGCGTTCGTCGTCCATCCGTCCGTCCGTCCGTCAACAATTTTTTTAAACGACTTCTTCTTCTTAACTGATTGGAATTCAACTGACTGGAATTGAACTAAATTTGACTGGAAGCATCCCTAGGTAGTGGGGATTCAAAATTGTACAAATGGTGGGGCTGACCCCCAAGGGGGCTGAGGGGCGGGGCCAAAAGGGGTCAATTTGACTATATTGCTTTAAGCGACTTCTTCTCTGGAACTAAGAAGTGGATATCAACCATATTTGACTGGAAGCATCCCTAGGTGGTGGGGATTCAAAATTGTACAAATGATGGGGCTGACCCCCCAGGGGGCTGAGGGGCGGGGCAAAAAGGGGTCAATTTGGCTATATTGCTACAAACGACTTCTTCTGTAGAACTATGCCATGGATATCAATGATATTTGACTGGAGGCATCCCTAGGTGGTGGGGATTCAAAATTGTACAAATGACTGGGCTGACCCCCCAGGGGGCTGAGGGGCGGGTCCAAAAGGAGTCAATTTGAAATTGCTTTAAGCGACTTCTTCACTGGAAATAAGAAGTCGATGTCAACCATATTTAATTGGAAGCATCCCTAGGTGTCAGGGATTCGAAATTGTACAAATGATGGAACTGACCCCCAAGGGGGCTGAGGGGCGGGGCAAAAAGGGGGCAATTTGGCTATATTGCTTTAAGCGACTTCTTCTCTGGAACTAAGAGGGGGATATCAACTATATTTGACTGGAAGCATCCCTAGGTGGTGGGGATTCAAAATTGTACAAATGACTGGGCTGACCCCCCAGGGGGCTGAGGGGCGGGGCAAAAAGGGGGCAATTTGGCTATATTGCTACAAACGACTTCTTCTGTAGAACTGTGCCATGGATATCAACCATATTTGACTGGAATCATTCCTAGGTGATGGGGATTTAAAATTGTACAAATTGTTGGGCTGACCCCATAGGGGGCTGAGGGGCGGGGCCAAAAGGAGTCAATTTGGCTATATTGCTTTAAGCGATTTCTTCCCTGGAAATAAGAAGTTGATGTCAACCATATTTAATTGGAAGCATCCCTAGGTGTCAGGGATTCAAAATTGTACAAATGATGGAGCTGACCCGCCAAGGGGCTGAGAGGCGGGGCAAAAAGGAGTCAATTTGGCTATATTGCTTTAAGCGATTTCTTCCCTGGAAATAAGAAGTTGATGTCAACCATATTTAATTGGAAGCATCCCTAGGTGTCAGGGATTCAAAATTGTACAAATGATGGAGCTGCCCCGCCAAGGGGCTGAGAGGCGGGGCAAAAAGGGGGCAATTTGGCTATATTGCTACAAACGACTTCTTCTGTAGAACTATGACATGGATATCAACCATATTTGACTGACAGCATGCCTAGGTGGTGGGGATTCAAAATTGTACAAATGATGGGGCTGACCCCCCAGGGGGCTGAGGGGCGGGGCAAAAAGGGGGCAATTTGGCTATATTGCTACAAACGACTTCTTCTGTAGAACTATGACATGGATATCAACCATATTTGACTGACAGCATGCCTAGGTGGTGGGGATTCAAAATTGTACAAATGGATGGGCTGACCCCCCAGGGGGCTGAGGGGCGCGGCCAAAAGGAGTCAATTTGGCTATATTGCTTTAAGCGACTTCTTCTCTGGAAATAAGAAGTCGATGTCAACCATATTTAATTGGAAGCATCCCTAGGTGTCAGGGATTCAAAATTGTACAAATGATGGAGCTAACCCCCCAGGGGGCTGAGAGGCGGGGCAAAAAGGGGTCAATTTTGCAATATTGCTATAAGCGACTTCTTCTTTGGAACTTAGAGGTGGATATCAACCATATTTGACTGGAAGCAGCCCTAGGTGGTGGGGATTCATACAAATGGTGGGGCTGAGCCCCCAGGGGGCTGAGGGCAGGGCCAAAAAGGGGGCAATTTGGCTATATTGCTATAAACGACTTCTACTGTAGAACTTTCCCATGAATATCAATCATATTTGGTCGGAAGCATTCATGGGAGGCAGGGATTCAAAATTATACAAATGGTGGGGCTGACCCCCCGGGCTAAGGGATGGGCCAAAAAAAGTGTATTACTTGGAAATGGTTGAGTATAAAGAGAAGAATGCACATTTGCTTCCAGGATGGCTATAGGGTCTGGCATCACCCTTGGAGACATAGTCCCTGGGCCATAACTTTAAAACTGTTGAGATCCCCACCCCAAAACTATATATATAAATGCTGGGCATAAAAAGACGAATGCAGTCATGATATCAGAATAGACCCTGGGGTCTGACCGAACCCCTAGGGACCTAGTTTGTTAGTCACAGCGTGGAAACAGTTGAGAGCCCCACCCTATAACGGTATATACAATTGCTGAGTATAAAGAGATGATTGCACATATGCTTCCAGGATGGCCTTGGGTACTGCCCCAACCCTTGGAGACTTAACCCCTGGGTCATAACTTCGAAATGGTTTAGATCCCCACCCAAAATCTACATATAAAATTGTTGGGCATAAAAAGACGAATGCAGTCATGATATTAGAATTGACTCCAGGGTCTGCCCCACCCTTGCAGACTTAACCACTGGGTCATAACTTTGAAATGGTTGAGATCCCCTCCCCAAAACTATATATACAAATGCTGGGCATGAAGAATCTAATACATGTACAGATATGCTACAAGGATTGGCCTTGGGGTCTGGCATATTCCCATGATCTCATTCGGAGAATATTTTGCCATGATTGCTTTGGCATCCAGGTGAGCGATACAGGCCCTCTGGGCCTCTTGTTTATCTATCCAGTTACATAATGCCATTGATAAATAAGTAGTTGGTAAATATATTATGTGCGAGATTTCTATAAGAATTGCTTTTTTTCTACAGTGATAAATGTTTAGCTAAGCGAAATGGCATGGTCATGTGAAAGTGTGGTTGATTGACATATTTCGTTCTTGGTTACAGGCAATATACGTCATAAAAGTACGATAAAAATAATGTACAGATATGATTCTCTTAATCCGATCTTTTATATGTATTCCACATTCCTTTCACTTATGAAGGTAGTTATTTTTTCTCCCACTTAGCGAGACTACTCATGTGAGACTTGGTTCAAACTTTCGTCGACAACTGTAGTCAAATAGTTCACCTGATTTATAGCTGATAGTTTAAAACAAAGGCAGATTTCTGCCGACTGAAAATCGTTATGTTTTCCTTTATTTTAATTCTTAGCGCAAGCTCACTTCATTTAGAGAACGGTAGTGCCAGTTTATTGACAAGATGACAAGGCAGAATTCCTGCACAAAACTGCTTCTGGTGACTCAAATTTCAGAGACCGCAGTTGCTTCTTAATCCTGAGTAGGGAGTTTGTGAATAGAATGTTTCAGTTCAACGTGTACCATATTGGGTGACGTTCTGAAACGTAATGTTATTTCAGTGTAATACAAGAAACATGAATTCATTGAATTGACATTGTGATAGGGAGAAAAGTATCTACCGTCAAAACAAAAAAGGTTTTAATGCTCTCCATACATCTTTTTTTTTTAAATTTGCAACATGTGTCGTAAATCTGGTATTATATCGATTACCATACATATCAGCATATCATCATCTGATACTCCATTGTAAAATAGTAGAAATATGCCTAAATCATGTGTTTGGTACACTCGGCACTACATTTAATGTCAATACTGAGTAATAATTTTCATAGAAATTATCTCGATGATATAATAATGATTATAAAACTGCTACCTAAGTGATAAATCATACAAGGGAAACATGGAACACTGTCAACACAGGAGTTCACCACTATAACCAAGAATATGTATATAAACAAAGTGAAATTGTATATTAATCATGGCATGAAACCATACTATTAATAATGACATTAATTGTTTTAGCACTGGTACTTAAAGAAAGAAATAAGTTGACAAAAAGTGGCAAATCAGCTGGCATCGAACGTCGTGTATCACATTCCGGCGGTAGTGAAGAAGACCTTGGTAAGTTCTATCTGTCATTTACAGTGAGTAACTACAATATGTATAGCATTAGAGCATTATTTATTCACTGTAACGGTAACAAATAACGATTTAAACTCCCTTTAATATATTCGTCAGCTCGTGTACAGAGAACGTTATTAAGCGCGATCTCTGGGAAACCGAGGAAGAATCTACTCGCAATGGTCTAGTACAGTGTCCGTAGATTCTGAGGAGTCAGTGCATGGCCTTGTCTTAGTAGTTTTGTTTTACAGTACGTGTGATCGTTACGGGGAACACTCCTATGGGTTCTCTATGTGCACCATTCCAAGTTGACATCACCAGACTCTTGTATTTGTGTTTATCTGGTGTAACCTATATAATAACACTCAAAGGATTTGATCCGAAATATATTTTAATATAGATCAATAGTATTGTTAATATCTGAAAAGACCCATTCATCATCTGAATTTTATAAGATACTATTAGTTGTACTAGTTTTCGGGTAATGAAATACCAGGTACTTTATTTCACAATGCAATGTGATTGTACTACCCAGTAGCCAGAACTCTTTTTGCCGGAACTCATTCGTTGTTATCCAGCAACAATGTAGACGAATTTGAAACAAGAATGGGTATTAAATAGTTAAGTGCCATATTAAGCTATGGCTACGTAACATCATTAGTCTGTCTTCTTGTAAGCCATTGTTATTGGGTTCAAGATTGTGCGGAGAAGCATGAACATTAATTTGGAATAATAATTTGGGAAAAAACGTAATTTACAAAGAAAGAACAATTGTAGGTAAATATCCGACAATAACATACATACATGTAATTGATATCTTACATATCTCCTGGAGAATATGATCTCTTGTACATTCCTCATTCTTGTATTCACAAAGTATATATGTAACTACTCACAGAACAGGAAGTATCTGGCAGTGATTCTGTTCCAAAAATCAAACCAAGGAAAAGGAAAGCTACAGTTGGTGAGTTATTTCTTTTATGGCATTGAATTCGTTAAAACCTTAGCTTCCTTACTTCACGCCATTATTAATATCTGAACTACTCTCTGAAATAATCAAGAGCTAAAAATTTCATTCCTTAGGTTTTTTTATAAGCTAGGTTTGTGATACCATGATGTCATGAACCTCCACAAGTGTTTTCAACAAAATAATTTTATATCGCCAATAAGGAGAGTTAACGGTTAAATTAAGGGCGAGTTGGCCCCAGCGTTAACCGATGAGTAGGACAACAATCCCGTTTACATTATCTATTGGTTAGTAAGTAGCATGCGACGGCGCTGCAACGCTGTTTTTAACACAAACGATGATCATACTCGGTACCGTTCAAATGACGTAAGAACCCCAATTCATTCTGCCTAACGTTAAATAAAATCAATTCAGCACGGCATATTCTAATGATTGGTGAGAAATAATAAACCAAAACTTTAAGGAGATATTGATACCAAATTGGATATAATTGAAACAAAAATGATAAATTTATCCAAGCTGAAAGTAGCGTTTACCTTTCATTTGTGCTGAGTATATGCTATGAACCTAATATTTATTTGTGTATGCCATTCGTTTTTACACAAGATGCTGCTTCTAGCAGAGAATATCAACACAAGATCAGTACAAAGAAAAAAATCGGTGAGATTTTTTTTTGATAATATTTGAAGTCGTTATAGCTTTAACTCCATCACAACATTATTAATATCTAAATTACTTAATGTAATTCATACCTGGGCCCAAATCATTTCACTGCTCTACATGTATTTCAGAAACTTGTTTTGCGATATTATGATGAGTAATGTTTTGCAGAAAAACAAGATATTAAGAGAAATTGCAAATACTAAATACATGCAATAAAAGCATATACATGTATGGTAAACTGACATATCAGACAGCACAAGTGCATTGCTGGTATAAGTGTATTTTATGAGGGGTTTTGCCAAAATTAAATGTCTCTATCGCGTAACTTATATGCTATGAGACTATTTTCTTGTGCATGCCTCATTCATTATTAAAATAGATTTCATAATTTGTTTACATAAAATATAGCATCGAGCAATTATTATGTACGAAAGTTCATAACAAAGGAAACAAAAGTTGCTGATGTTGAGTAATGTTTCACAATTTAGTATCATAATAGTTATTATTAACTCATTTGTTTATAATAAATAAATAACATCATATAATATAAAATAACAAAAATAGTTCTTGACATCAGTTATGTCATTTAAAGAACCTTTTTAGGCTCCTTGTCCGCGATAGTTGGATATAATGCTCAGACATCAATGGTACATATAGTGTTTAGTGTAGGAATATACTTTTTTAAGCTAAAAAAGGAGATCCGAGGAGTTCACACTATTCAGATCAATTATATAATATGGCGGGAATGCCAATGACATAAACGATAATCTAAACAAAGGTAAAAGGACATGTCATTGCTATAGGCATACATTACGTATGTGTTTAGTGCAACTGACAAAACGTGTAAATGTGACCTCTACACAACACGAGTTCAGCAAATACATGTGGTAACCGTTTCTTTCAATTGAAATATTGCAGAGAAAAGGAAATAAAGATGTTAATGTTATAAGATTAAATAAATTACTATTATAGATTTTACTTGGAACTTTCAATTGTAATTATAAGTTACGATATTGTTATATGAATATTCTTAAAGATATATTTCATTTCATTAATTGGATATCTATCATATAATTACAGATGATGGAGTGCAAGTTTATCAGATGAAATGCGGTCGAGAGTGTTTTCCTCTACTAGACTACCATTGCAGTCTGTTAAGCGATATTGCTACCAAATATCAAAAGTTGAAACCCCTCCTCTTTGGAAAAAAACATGATGTGGCAATACCGAATATAGCACGGTCAAAAGATTTACTGTTTACTGTGGTGACAAACGGTAAAATCAGTGAAGATCTTCCACTCATCGTTAGAAAACAAAACATGGGCAGTATCACCTTCACAGATATCACAGGTAATATATTTTGTTATCTTAATCAACCAAATATTTCTGTTATTGATACGCAGGCATGTTCGTAAACACAATTCAAAGATTCATACTTGATATATTATTACTACATATTTGTTTTGACAAGGTCATTAGAAGTGTTTTCTAAACGAAATCCATTTCAGCAGACAACTACAATTTTAATATCAATAAAACATAAAGAATACTGTTGTCTATCAACATTAGGCTGGGGGGCTGATAACTCATCTGGTCAACTTAGTCATTTTTTTAGGTTCCAAGTGAACAAAAGGGCGTGTATCGTTTACCTTAATATTTACAAAATCACGTTGAAAAACTAAAAACTACTCTTAAGGAATTGAAGATTCGAATTCATCTTTGGAACATTTATTTTGCAACAGCGTTCCATTGAAATTTGTTCATTGTTACTCGATAGCGCACATGTGAGAAAATACTCGACTGCTCTGTAATACATACTGTTATAAAAATAATACATTTCAGTCCTTTTAATATACTTTAAAAAGTAATGAAAATACATCTATCACATATCTGCTGGTGGTATTTTAAAGTCTTTGATTTTTACAGAATTTTGGAACGGTGGTTTTAGCAGGAGCATGGTCATGTTTTCTCACGACTCCAGTTTCGTCATATGACAAAAAACAATCAGATTCCCTGATTTTTCTGTATGATTTGGGTTTGACATCTGACCATGACTGGTCTTTTATCCCTTTAACCGTATGACATAGACACCCGCAGAATTATCGAGTCGAAAAATTAAACGTGTTATAGATGAGTTGTCATTGATTTATAAAAGAAGTAATTTGTTGGCGGATTCATCTTTATCACGGAATCCAACGTCCCAGTAGAACTTACACGTAATTAAAGCTTTATCTGAGGCTCTGTTCCAAAGGATTCTTCATCTCAAGTTTCAAATAAATTATAATGACCACATTTGGAGGTCACATAAGAAATATAAGGTTTCGAGTCTCAATGAACGGATGTTGATGAACTTAAAATAGCATGCTACAAGCGAAATATCTTGATAATTTTCGACAATTTTTTTAAATACATGCCAAAGGGAACGATACCTTGGACCCAGGATTATCGGTTATTTAGCAAGAGTGTTTTACATTTTTGAACATAATTAAATACCAATAAGGCCAGGGTAATTCATAGTATAAAGGACTAAGTTGCTGCAGTGTACTGACCAAATGCCTTTCTCTTCAACATTTTCACCCGAAGTAACCTATGGGAAACCTTGTCTGAAGTTATCTTAAAAAGTTGACACAATTCCTCATCATAATACATTAGAAAAAAGTCGCATGACAAGATTTCATGAAATACTCAAACATGTAGCTCTAAACCTCAGGACCTTTTGAGATATTGCCATTTTGAATTTTAAGGGTATTTGCATCTGTGATCTAGAAAGCATGACCCGGTCAATGTTATGCATTGAAAAGATTGCAAAGTACTCCATTCCACTACTGGAATAAAGTTCAGAGGCAGAAACATATCTATCTCATTCTTACCATTTCCATTTTCTGGCCTCTTCCATTTCAATTGTTTGGCCTCCTCCCAAGATTGCCCCTTTTTGTATCGTCTGAAACGCGAGGCGACATATAGGTATCACTTTGTCGGCGTCGGCGTCGTCGGTTGCGCCATCCGAAACAAGGTTTCCGTGCGATAACTTGAGTTTCCTTGGGGTGATTGAACTCAAACAAGGTACATATATTATTGCATACCAATATAGCTCGGACACGTTCCCATTTCAGAAATTTACGTGCATTTTTGGTTGGTTTATGCACCTTTTATTGCCAAATAAGGGAATTGTGTAGTAAATGCAAGAACTTTTTTTATTTTTTAATCCATTCCGTTCAAATTTTGTACGGAAATGCTAGAAGCAATAATGTTGAACATATCTTACGGGTTTTTCAGTCGAGTTTCAACTTTTCGCGTTTTGGCATATCTGTTTACGCGATAACTCAAGTCAAAACACTTTTCTTTTTAAAAGCGTTGAGCGGGCGACACAGCCACTCCCGTGGAATTCTTGTCTGGTTTAACTCTTTATCATCTATATACTGCTTTATAGCACCTACCGCATTAGTATGATAAAGTCACTATTATGGGTCGTCAGTATGATAATACATGTACTTGATTTCATTTCATCATATGCTATTGAGTAAACCATAGGATTAAACAGCAGGCTAGGCCTATATAAGTTGAATACATGAACTTAAGAAGTGATGATTTTAATGTGTTAGACATATCTTTCTACGTAGTTTAAGATAACATCATCTATACATGTATTCCTCCAGGCGAATCTCCTATTTGTTTACGTTTGTCACAGACCGAGGATTTTAATGATCATTGAGCCTAAAAGTCATTTGGAAGATTTGGTATTTGGTAGACTTTACATAAATGGAGACATATATACTGTGGTAATATATGAATGATAAACAGATTGATCTCATCGCTCACACTTGGATAACATCTTGAGGCCACCTGCGGTGTTTCTCTCGATTTTAGCTCACGACAAACCTTGATAATATGTAATTATAAACGAAATGGGGTACACCCTTCGCTTATACAACACTACGTTTCTTTGGTTGTTTACATTGTCATAAGGTTGTCAGGAACGGATCCCATCGGAACATTTATTGCGCATGTTGATTAACTGGGTGGGAGAGGCCGAGATAGCGTAATGATGTTGATGCAACACCAAACATTGCCAAGCTCTTTAATGTTCACTCGGTTTGCGAAGTATAATAGACAGTAACCCAAACACTGACAAATATATGCATTAGAGTTTAGATGAAGTTAACTTATGTAAATTTAGTACACTATTGAAATATACTGTATTCGGTGTTAGCCAAGGTCTTGTAATATTAGAGTCGTACACAAATGAAACGGTAGCGTTTATTAACGGGAACAAATTAATCATGTGGATCATTAGTTATGCCAATAATAAGTCCCCTTTATAAAGTTATACTTCTTGTTAAATAAGGATAAACTATTAAGTTGTTCAGGAGTTGTTATAAACGGTATAAGTAGACGCCGACGGACAAGGGCTTACGGAATGATGACGGACACTGTTCTAAATAATTTTAAACAAAATCCATTTCAGCAGTAACTTATTTTGCTTTTTTAATTTTCATTTCAGAGAAATCTCATGTCTCAAACACGATACATGAAGCCAAGGGCAGTTCTTGTTGTTTAGTGTTAGAACACTCTGACGTACATTTAGATGTCAAGGTAAATTACGTTGTCGGTGTTCATTGAATTATGGATTTACGGGGTGTGAAGTTGTATTGTGTTTCGGTTTTATTGTTTCGAACTGTTAGAAGATTTTCTTATTCTGTACGACATGGACACAACGCGTGTGAATTACGATTTTGATGAGGTGTTTTCTATTTCTACTGTGGCCAAACGTTCAATATCGTATCTAGTTATCGTGTGCTCACTAGGGTCAAACTCAAAGCTAAAATACACACTAAACCGGCAGGCAGAGAGTTCGTGATTGTTTTACAATGACAATTATTACATAAGTAACTGTTAGTTTTATATTTTGTGTGCACCGGCTGTATTAACAACTATATAAGTAAATGCTGTTGATTATGATCGTTACAGGCAGAAGCTATTCTTCGCGTATCTTCGCTAACATCAAAAACAGCTCCACGTCAAAAAGATGACAGAGAGATCGAATCTGACATGACTGAACAAAACATTAGAAAAAGACTCACATATCTCCTTGGCGATCCATTGTTTTCGTATGCAGGAAACATTGCAGAGAGATTAAAGAAACTGACTGACGCAAAATCTACTGCGGACGATCCTGACGAATTGGTTGAACAGGCTACACAGGCTGCACACGCTTTGCTGAACAGAAAAGACACGTCAAGGCCATCGAGATCACTCGAAACTGACAGAATTCCCGACAAAGTTTCTATGGAACTAAATAAGTGAGTCTTTTTATTCGTATTCTATTCACAACTGATCGAAATTTACGAGTACTGCTTCACCTTATTTGAAAGATATATATACACTGTTCAGTTTGCCTCGCTGTTAATGCTTACTACATTTGTTTTTGGTTGATTCACTTTGATGACGTACAAAATTATAAATATATAATTGACATAACGGATTTTTTGAAATTATACAATGATATATAAATTAGCATATCTGACGTATTCAATATAAAATATTAATTGTGATGAATATTATGATTTATCACATATAGGCTGGCTACAGATGGAGTTTTGGCTTTTGGTTTTTTTCCCAAGCGGTCTGGTGGTATTTCTTGACGAGAATATTTTGGGGCAAAAACGTCGACGGAAACTGCAAGAAGAGGTGAAAAGGGTCTGTGATCAATTTGACATTTCGCCAAGAATGGAATTTACCTCCAGATCATTTCTCAGGCCGACTTCAATAAAACAGGACGGCAAATTGAAAAATAAAACAACAGGAGAGGAGGGGACGCTTGGAATGATTACACGTGCGAAAGACAGACGAGAGCCCGAGGATGAGCAGAAGACCGTGGTGGCATTGACGAGCGGACATTACTTCAAAGAAGGCAATATTGCTGTTGGTTATATAGATGCACAAAACAAAACCGAAAAAGATTTAGGAAAATGCATCGCCAGTCTGCAGAAGCCTACCGACGTCGCTGTAATCAAGATATCAGAATCAGACAAATATTCATTTAATTTCAGCGACGAAAACGGTAGACTTTGCAACTGCATACCAATGAAACAAGAAATGAAACTACATGATATTGTGTACAAAAGAGGTGCTAAAACTGGACTAACAGAGGGTTATATCCGAAGTCACGATTTCCGAGTTTGCAATTCTGAAGATACTATGCCTCTAGGCAGACCAGAAGAAGGATACTTTATTGAAGGAAATGAAAACAAAGTATTCGCTGCAGTGGGCGACAGTGGATCCGTCGTATTCTTCCCTGATTTGGAAGATATGGAAAAAGAAACAGTTCAGATAGTGTCCATACAATCGTTATCCTTTGATAAAGCAAAAGCTGAAAAAATGGGTATTCCCCCAAACATCAGCTATACGGTTAGAGCTGACAGATGTTTCGACAAATTGCGTGATGAAAAGAGTATCGAATTAGAATTACCGACAAAGCATGACATGCACTGATTTGAATATTCGTAGAAAACACGCCTTGACGTATATAGCAGTTGAAACATGGACGTACATTGGATGTGAATCCACCTTATTTAGACAATGATGTGGACCTCAGAATTCCTACTCTATATTTTTGCAGCATATTATTCTTATTTTTATAAACTAATTCTAAATACTACTTATCTGTGATCACATTTTTGCTTTTCATATTAACACTATATAATCATTGTACCACAAGTGTCATGTCCCGGGGACTCCCAATCACTTAGATGACTGGGATATGATACTTTCTTTTTTTTCTGTGATAGTTATCATTATTGTTATTTATATTTAAACCCCTTTGATAATAATGTATATGTGATGATATCCTTTTACTTGTGATACAACGTGTTATTGTTATTTTATATATGTTTGTCGCAATAATAGATATGAAGAACTAATGTTCTTTGTTTACATGTATGCGACTTTAAATAAAGTGTCTTGTGTGTTGTACCTTGTATAAGTAGGTCTGTATGCAATTTAATGTATATATTTAGGGGAAAACCATACTGTATTTTGAAATTTGCGGCGGTATATCGTGATTATAATATCCGAAATTGAGTTTTTACTGGCGACTCAAAATTCAAAATAAAGTAGGGTTATTCTAATTCATATAAGCTACAACCACCAAAAAACTCCGACGATTTTAAGATAGTTTTGAGTGTATTTTTCAAATTCTGGGTCACTCTGCCGTGGATTCGTGACATCAGGAGGAACATACAATTTCATGTCGTGTCAGGGTTAGTCGGGGTCATTGACGTTATTAACAATCGGGCTTATATGCAAATGAGAAATTTGCGGGGGATATAATGTGGTTAGACTGTCGCAAATTATTTGATTGACCGATCAAACGTTGTGTTACATCTCAAATGAATTAGAATTTTGAATTTATTCTTAAATGAATGAATATTTAATCTCTATAAGGAATTCAGATATAGAACATATAATACATCTCCAGTACACATGCAGGCATACACATAATATATAATATACAACATTTATATAGCGCCCTATATAATTTGTAAAATTACTCTAAAGCGCTTTACAACAAATGGATAATAGTAATGGTTATAATTGTGAAAACAAAAAACAAAGGCTTACAATCACACACATAGGGAGATACCAACAAGGTGGCATATGACTAAGTAAGGAAAGCTCCTGCGAATTCCTCAATATTTTAATTGATTAATGTATATGCTAATTGCATTGATTGTATAAAATTGCAGATCTATGTACTGTAAAGTGCTTTATAGTGGCTTAGTCTAGCTAGATAGGGCGCTATATCAAATGTGGTAGATTTATTTATTTATCAAAGACCCTGGACTGTTTTTCTTAGATAATTAGATAAATAAATAATCGGGCGGGAGTTTAGCAATGACTAATACTCGAATATTTGAGCAGCGTCGTGTACTAATTGATGCATGCATCTTTATGTATTCTAAAAATTGAATTCTCATACTGATTTTATTCTGATTATTTGAATATATGAAACAAGTTCAACTAAATCTACAAAATTTTCAGTCACTGTAACGACCCCTGTTTTAACTAGAATTCGAAATAATAAAAAAAAATGTATGTACCCTGACAGAGCAACTGATTTCACATCTGCTTTAGTAATTTCAGGCTGTGTAAAAATTTCGTGTCCTATGTTTCTCAAATTACCTTGGCCATTGGGTAATTATTGTTGACTGTGACTTGTGTTAGATATGACTTTCATAATATATTTACATACGGTCAGAAACGTATATATTGTAATATATACGTCTCTGATACGGTATATCCCGAGCAAGTTGTGGTTTGAAAACTCTATGATTCGAATATAAAAAGTGGAATTCAATCAAATTAAGTTCTCCTGATTCGAAAAATAATTAATATATATATATAAATATAAATACAGGTACTGTCATTAACAGTAGTGGTACCCGATGTGTTAATTCTCTCATAGTTTAGGTAAACCGGGTTGCGTATGAATATGTTTAAAAAGGTGCGCGCATGTGCTTTGTATATGCGTGTGTGTGGTCGCATGTGTGCTGCAGGCGTATGCGTGCCGGGGTTGCAGGAGAGGGCAAGTGGGACAGGTGTGTTTTTAAACAGAAATATGACGTAATCAGCCAACAGTGTGATTTTTTCGTCGTCGTATTGAATTTAGGAAGACTTTTGAAGACTTCTGCTGCGTATTTTTTAAGTGAATGAATAGATATATTGATAGCTAAATCAATAAGTAAATATAAAGCATGGTGTACATTAAACTACTAGTTATTTGATATTACGTTAGCTCATTTATAACATGTTCACTTAGGCAATTTTAGAGTGGCTCATTTTATTCCAAGAGTGAAGAAAATCCCTCTGAGTTTTTCGAAAAAGAGTTGGCGTGATAACGCCGACACAGAGGATAGGATTAGACTTATGTTCGGCCGTCAGAACGAGGTTCTCTTTATTAGACATTTAGAAGGACTTCTAAAATATACCAAACAAAAATGTATAGAATAGTTAGGAGCTGGTGTAGCTGGCGGCGGCTCAGTACCTCACTTCCGGTCACTCCATACTTTATCCCTTTACTCTTTTTTCTGTCTTTGCTTCGTCTGCTGGATAACCGAACTACTCGGTAGTAAAGCGGACGAAAAACCAATCAATCAATGAAAAACCAAGAGTGAGAGATGACATCAGAAAATCAAAATAAGCATTATATGTAAACTGTCGATTGAATGTGTTGTTTTCTAACAGTACCGTTATATAAAGAGATGTAAAATGAAAGGTGACATCGTGTTCTTATAAGTTGGGTTTTCTCAGCTAAAAAGTAGCTTATATTCCCCCTTCCACGTGGATGAGTAGATTGTCCATACTTATTTGGAGTACGTGGTAATCTACGAACCACATGTGTACAAAACAATGTACCTACAGAACATTATTGGAGTTAAGTGTTTATACGTTGTCTGGTTACACATCTGTTGATGGAACCACATTTGATAAATCTTCAATTTAGTAAAATTGGTTGTTGGTTCTGATTACAACTATTTTTGAATGTGCTGTAACAAGTCACTATTCATTCTTAACTTTGTTTATTTGATTCATTTCATGTCTCTTGCATATTAAAAATATGCCTGTTTCACTGAAAGTAGGAAAGGCAAGGGCTATTTTCCTTCTTTCGTTTGTTTTAACTTCCATACCAAGGCATAGTCAGCAATACATATAACAAAAGTACATGTCAAGGTACGTCTAAGATACGGAAGTTAATCATTTAGAAATTGTACATTTGATTAAGTCTGTTTACATTCATATCCATTTATATCGTACTAATTCAGATAACTTGTTATATCTTATGTATACAGAGAATAGTTTTCCAAAAACACTCCTTTTTATATGTATACACAAACATTTATGATAAAAAAAAATCCCAATGCAGTACTTTGATAAAGTTCCTAGTCTTATATTGTTCATGAATTTTATTATTATTCAAAAACTGTGTTCTGTCTAGAACCTCACTAAATAAACTAGTAAATATAATTACTGCATTAAGGTCTAATTTCTGCTAAAGTTTCAAATGGACTTCATTTTTTCCAATATTTGAAAGGGACCTTTTTCTACTATACTATATGTCTCAATCATTATTGTGGCGGTCATTTATAGTATTGAAAAAAAATATGAAAATATGTATAATTATGACACATTTTCTTAATAGAGAAGTTAAAATTGGAGACAATGGGATTAGCTGATACGATAGCTTAAAGCCCCAAAATTGACAACGTAATAATCCATCACTGAAAAAAGTGAAATGGCAAACCAGTTCAATGAATATTTCACTGAGATTGCTGGTAAACTGACGTCTCAACTTGAACATGTTACGGCCTCTTTCCAGAAGTTGAAAGAGTATATATGTGATAAACTGAATGATAATATCAACTTTGGCATCCCCAATATGTCTCATGATTTTGTAATTAAGTTTTTGAAAGGTTTGGACGAACATACATCTACTGGTCTTGATGATGTTAGTGCTAAGCTGTTGAAAATGGTTCATGCTGAAATAGCACCGTCACTTACCTTTATTATAAACCTAAGCAGCCGGTCTGGTAAATTTCCAACACAGTGGAAGATGACAAGAGTTACCCCCTTCATAAAAGTGAAAGTACTGCTGATGTTAGCAACTACAGGCCAATATCGGTTTTGCCAGTACTGTCTAAAATTATTGAGAAACATGTTCACAGTGCTTTTTACAAATATCTAACTGCTAATGATCTTATAGTATCATCGCAATCAGGTTTCCGTGATAGTCACTCATGTGAAACTGCACTTTTGAATACTGTCAACTCCAGGGCAAAGAACATAGATGATGGTCTTAATACAGGAGTCATACTTTTAGATTAAAAAAAAAAGCGTCTGATTTGGAAGACCAAGATATTTTACCTAGAAAAATGGCTCTGTATGTAATCGAACAGAATTCGTTGTCATGGTTTAAATCTTATCTAGACAACAGGACTCAAGTAGTATCTCTTGCAGGTCATATACCAGAAGACCGTACAATTACACATGGCGTGGCTCAAGGATCAATTTTTGGTCCTTTTATGTTTTTAATTTTCATAAATGACTTGCCCCTACATGTTGTACTGACACTAATATGTATGCTGACGACTCTACCTTATCTGTTGTTGATAAGTCGTTAGATAACATCAACAGTATATTACAATCTGTTTTAGACAATGTTAGTGAATGGTGTATTGAAAATAAAATGATGATAAATGTCAAGAAAACAAAATGTATGTGCATTGCCTCAAAACAAAAGCAAAAAAGAAACTGTTTAAATTTAAAATTATTTATGTGCAATGAACCCCTTGAACAAGTATGCAGTGGAAACCTACTTAGTGTGCATTTTGACAATGGATTGACATGGGGAAGTCATGTTACATCTGTTTTATCTAGTGACCTATAGAAAATAGACAATTTTACCACTTTCAAACGAAAACTTACTAAATACTGTATAGCAATGTCTTAGATTTTAACTTGTGTCTCCATGTAATCAAAACTTGTTACTTTCTAAATAGACTTCTTATCTGAATTATATCAATATTTTAGATTATACTATATTAGCCTATGACTATGTCAATTTTTATTGTTTGCTATATTAGCATGTATCTTTATTAGGCACATGCCATTTAACCGATGAAATACCTTTGCAAGAAACTTTATGCACTCTGTGATACACTTGACTGTGATTTAATCTTATATATGTCGATTGCATCAATATATATGTAACTTTTATCTAGCACATGCATTTTACTAGCAAGATTATCATGTTTTTATATATATCGATTGCGTAAATATGTTATTTTATCTAACACATGTATTTTACTAACAAGAGGACCATTTGGAAGATTAGCCTTTGGCTAAACATGTATTTTATCCTCAATAAATGAGGTTTATTATTATTATTATTATTATTATCCCCATATCATCGCAGAGACATTGCATTGTTTACAAAATTGAGTATATGTCGTCAAAAAGTTGTCAAGACAAGACAAGACAACAAGACAAGACAAGATTTTATTCTTTTAAACCACAATTTACATGTGATGTTAAGAAAATATACAATGGGTACATTCAAGATAGAGTATGTGCTGTTTTAACCAGGAGAACAGACTCTCTCTATTACTATATTACTATATTTGCATATTTTAACTAGTAAAACTTTGTTATTTGTTGAAAAAAAGTCAACATAGACCCTTCATAGCTCTATGGATATATTGCCTTATTGTTGTCTAATCAACACGGTTTTTTTATGATTTTGTTATGATTTATGATTTTGTTATGATTTATGATTACACATATACTTATTGTTACACACAGTGATGTTTTTCTGTTGTGAAAAAAAATATCTGAAAATTGACAGAAAAATATCTATTGGTTTGTCTTTTAAGCAGTTAAGGTCAGATTGGACGATTCATGTTTTTTTTTATTCCAAAAGGAAATTATCTAATTTCAGATAAATATATGAAAAAGAAAATAAAATAACATCACTGTATATAGATGAATTACTATATCACATCATCATATTGTCAAACAAAGTATTTTTTTATATTGTTCTGGAATGTTTATATATATATATATATATACTCGCTCTCATACGTGCTTCGTGTTTCAGACACAGGAAATCATCAAATGTAAGCTTATATAATGTAGACATCAAATGTAGGATATAAGGTTTCTCAAATGAGCCCACTGATTTTGAAACTTTTGTTTTGTCATGATTTTTTTATGTGTGAATTCTTCAGTTCTGCAGTAATAATCTAGTTCCTTTTTGAAACAGTTGAGGGAGGAAAGGGTGTTTTTCATTTTTTGTTTATATATGTGACGTTTGGCGAATGTAATGTCCAGGTTCATATTTCTAATTTCATGATTTTATTTAAGTGCATAGCTTTTCCAATTTTGTTCTCTGCCTAAGGAGTTCATTGTTGCCCAAATATTTTGACAATTGGGATTTTCCCCAAAAAGGTGAATAATGGAATGTTTTTTACATATATTCTGCCATATAATATATACTACATTTCTTTTACAGAAAGAACAGTTGTGCGAATCAAGTATTTTAATCACGTGTATATATTTACCAAGAATTGTCATGATGTATATCAAGATCAAAAGACGAATTTTCTTTGTATTTTGTGTTTATTGTTTACTGGGATTGTTAATTAATAAATAAATCATATGCAGAGATACCCCTTTGTTTATTTGTCATTATATTATGGATATAAGTTGGACAACGTAGGAGTACAATGGGAAAACTGTGATTTCTTAGAAATGGCCATTGAGACAAAATGGCATTTACTAGGCCATAACATTTTGTTGCGGGTGGTGCAAAAGAGAATTTCTCATAAAAGTCTTCATAATTTACGATGAATTCTACGCGTTCATTACGAAATTCATAAATAAAGTGTATACCTTTATTTGACCATTGATTAAAGAAGACTGAATTGTGATCGATTCTTATGTTGTTATTAAAACACAAAGGATGATAAAAAAACCAGTCTTCATCAGAAGGAAAAGTGGCAAAGGAATAGAGATCATTCAATACTTCCTTCCAGAACAATTTTTGATTGATTTACCTTTTGTTTTAAAACATTCTGGACCATATATATTATTAATGAATGTTTTGGTTCTTTAAGAATTTTCTCCAAAATGTAGGTCCACAGATTATCACCTCTCAGTAGTCTCTGAATCCAAGATATTTTCATCGATTTAGCAAATGTATCTATTTGTATCATTTTAAGGCCACCCTCTTTGTACCTTTGACCAGTTGACTTCTGGAGATTTCATCTTTTTTACCACCCCATACAATATATTTTTTTTAAAAATGTTTTATTTCTTTCATTTTTCCTTCTTAGGGTTTGGTGTATTAATAAAAAGATGTGTTAACATGGACAGTAAAATGGATTTAACTACCGTGAATTAGGAGTGTTTTCGACCAGGAGCGCCTCAGAGATTTGATTTTCTACCAAAGTATCGTTAAAATTAAGATCTGTAATTTCTGAAAGTTTAACACTAAATTGTATTCCCAAAACTGTGAAAGGTTCCTTAGACCAGCAGATTTTTTTATCAGTATATATTATATCGTCACTCTTTGTCCTGTTGCCTATCCAAATGCATTTTGTTTTTTCAATGTTTGGTTTTAACCCAGAGTATTTTGCTTATTGGTCTAAAAGGTCTAATGGTTTTTTAAGAGCTTTTTCTTAACCATTCAGTGTTAGGCCGGTGTCATCTGCATATTGAGATAGTTTATTTTCTTTTTCGCCTTGTCTGAAGCCTATAATTTCGTTACCGATTCTAATCATTATTCTTAGGGTAGACTTGTAATTTATAATTCTTTTATTGTTTCAAATTTTAATTACTGTTCTTTAGTCTGGCACTCTTGTTCCATGAAGAGTGTCAGAAAGTTAGAAATGATACTAGAAAGAGCTTTCTGGTTTATACATAATGATCTCAATTCTATCCTTCCGGCTCTTAATGAGGATTGCCAACAGCGATAGGCTACCTGTAAGGCGTCTGAAGGATATGGATTGTTAGGTTTTTAAAAATATAAAACAAATGTCTGCTGCTTTTGAGGCCGCCCGGGTGTGGAACAGTCTCCCCAACGACTTCCGAAAAGTTGAAAATCTCGAAGAATTCAGGAGGCTGGTCCATTTCTGGGATGGCCCCATCTGCCTTTGCACTATCTGTAAAGAGTGATACTTCATACTGTGCCATGGTTACCTCTACTACCAGACATTTTGAATTGTATTTACTATTTTTGTTTTTAATTCATTTCGCATAAATATATTAATCATATCCTATATTTTCGCAGTATCTTATTTCTAAAAATATACTTTTCTTTTACAAAACTTGACCAATTTTAATATTTAAACCCCTTTGATAATAATGAATATGTGATTTTCTCATTTTACTTGTGATACAACGTGTTATTGTTATTTTACATATGTTTGTCGCAATAATAGCTCTTAAGAGCTATTGATCTTTGTTAACATGTGTAAAGACCTATTTATCAGTTACCGGATACGGAGCCTAGACTAAGGTTGCCCAAAAGTTGAATTTTATATCGAACATCACTTTTTTCTCTTGCGGACGATTGTATTGGAGTTTTCTCTTGATAATAATTATTCAATGATTTCATGCAATCGGCAAAAACTACACGCTCTCTGTGAAAAAGATCCATCAAAGCGAAGCTTTTTTCCCATGTCAACGTCTAAAAGTGTACCCTGAACGAAAATAGAAAAGAATATGTTATTATGCTATATGATCCAAAAACAAAAATGTCGAAAACCGCATAAAAATCGGTCATCCCAATACCGAGATATTGACGTGTAAATTGTACGATTTTCACCTGTCCTTCTAGATCTTCTACTACATGTAATAAGCATAATCGTAACTCGCGGTGATTTGGCCCATATCGGTTGTGACGTCACAAGTTCAACGCTTGAAAAGATTACAGAATGACCCAAACACCTCTTTTAATGTATTTTTAGATATATTATGAAAAGACACTTCACTTATAAAATAACAGTCTTTATCATCGTAAGTCCATCATTTCAGACGTAAAATATATAGTTGACACTGTGAGCTTTAAAATAAAAAATAAAAAGGACACTCAGTCACCTTTATTGTGGCACAGATGTTATAGGACAGAAAAAGACTGACGATCTAACAAATTGATCTACCCGACGATCGATCCAATCCAGTTCATCTACACACGATAAGAATCTGAACAGCGTAATCAAAAACACATCGTAATATGTAATATGACTTTATGAAGTAGAGCATGTTACAATTACAAATGACACTATTTCAGTACAATTGAAACCCGTGTAAAGGATCTAAATATGGTATATTCAAGATAATCTGAGTTAAAATTTGCCATCTTGTATATATGTATATCAAAATATGTTATTGGGAAAAGCCTTTATATAAGTTGTACAACTTGTACCCAATCCCTTTCGTAAAACAGATGCAAATAAAAATATGTTTAAGCTAATAAATAGTCTGACAACATTACTATCTCAATAAAATAACACTGATATGGCCAAAATAATTTGTTGAAGAACTTATTATTATTGTGCAGTGAAAACAAGGTTTAGTCGTGTTTGTAGTGTCATCTACATGTATATGCGTACGTATTTTCCCCAGAGGTATTTTGTAATGTCATAATAGGATTTTGATTTGTTTCCAGTTAATAAGAAATGTCATCTTGCTAGCTCGATAGATGATTACTAAATTGCAAAATGTTTATTAACTCGTTTCTAATGGCATTTAGGATCCCTGTTCCACTTCAGGCAAAACACTAGGGAAGAAATCCAGTGCAATGTTGATACAGTTACAGTTAACTCCCCTTGATGCGGTGGAGCATTTAGCTGTGATTGCAAGCCCAGGGTTCGAATCCCGGCTTATCCCGTTGTATTTTCATTTTAGGAACACTTTCTGTTTATTTCGGGTTTTTTTCATTATTTCACCTTTATTGTTTCAATCGGACACTAAAATAAAAAGCATGGATTGCAATTATAATTATTTTGAATTTTCACCAGTGCTTTATCATGACCTTGTCTCGAAAATACTCAAAAGACTTTAACAATTGCCTCTTTCTTTTGAATATTATTGTTTTATCAAATTAAGCAAAAGATAGTATACAAATCTGAACATTAACTATATACATTGAAGAACAAATGCAGAGAAAAGGGTCATGTAGAGTGCAGTATAAGATATGGCACGTCGCAGTAAAATGGTAATCATAGTAATCATAGTAATCTTCCATCATTGGAAATCTCGATAGAGATTATTGCGATGCCTCTTCTTTTTGCTTTATTCACGTTAACTAGTAATGTAATACATTAACAGGTAATATACCAGCAATCCATTAAAATGGTAATTAGAACACAGACTATAATTGATGATAAGACATCAGATTCTATAACGCTTAGTGTATGTTGGGTACGGTGAGGTTTGATGCGAATGGATTGGTTTTCATTCGATCCGTGATCCGGTTTTTTATTTTCGTTTTGGCTATATTTAGCCGTAACTCAATACTCTTAAATTGTGATTAAAGGGGGATAAGTCTTACCTTCTTAAGATTTGTGTACACGAAGGTGTGGCGTGTTACGGTATGTTATGCAAAATATGGAATTAAAATACAAAATAAAATGCCATTTGTTAAGATCCCGAAAAGGTAAGTGGACGCTGCATATCTATGGAAACAGGACCGTTTAAAAACATACGATTTTGCAGGACGTGAAACACTAAATGATTTAAAGACGTATTACTGAAAAAAATGTAAAAAAAAAAAAAAAATGTAAGGAATTAATTATATTACATCTGTACATCACGGTCTAGCGTTAACTTGATGTAATGATATTATGTCGATTCTCAATTGCATTATTGCAGCGTGTACATGTCACTATTCAATTGCTGTGTGTAAAATATTAAATTTATTAAAGTATAAGATTTTGACTTTGATTGTTTTCTATAATTCGGGTTAACTGTGCCAAACACAAAAATACTCAACAGTTAGAAAACTTTCGTCCCACTATTTTTTTTGTATTAATTTCTATTTTTCCTTCGTTTTATTGTATTATTATTATATTATTTCTATTTACATGAAAAATATCTAAAAAAAGAGTGACGGAGTGATTCCATTCCTATACATTTATACACATTTAGGTATGCTGACATGATCTTTTTTTAAGACATACCTAATACAATATGACTGAAATTAATTGAAACAGTGGATTAAGAATACTAACCGTTTAAGATAAATGTACATAAGAACAAAAAAGAGAAAGAGAGAGATGAGACAGATCGGAGAAGGAATTCCATCACACAAACACATACACTATACAATATACCTCTTTTAAAACCAGTATTCAATTTTATTTGTTTTTAAAACCATCAACTTCATAAACAGGACCATTCATAATAGGATTGTAATTCAAGCCAATATGGAGTGTATCCCTAGGAGTGTGAATTTGAATGTCTTTTGAAAATGCTCACATTCTATGAAGAATGTTTCGTTCTTGAATGATAATTTATCTTATGTCAACTGGCCCTGAGAACTTATAATTACAAGTACATGTAAGACATAAAACCAGCTATTAGTCAGTTTCATTTATCTTGGCATTTGACCTCAGTTTTCCGCTAGAGAAATGTTACATTTACCTTTTAGTGTTTAGATGTACGATGACCGTACCTGTGGTCGTGGTGTCGGATCGTGGCCGACACACATCATTGGATTGGACAGGAAACACTATACCGGGTACAACAAGTGGTGTGGGAAACGTGTACATATCGGACATACCATTACTTATCTGTTTCTTGTGCAGGTTCATGTTGTGTTTCCTTTTGTTTTGGTGTCTCCTCAGTTCGTTTTGTTTTTCCTTTTGTTTTGGTGTCTCCTCAGTTCATATTGTCCTTCCTCTTGATTTGTCGTCACCTCAGTACATGTTGTGTTTCCTTTTGTTTTGGTGTCCCCTCAGTTCCTTTTGTCTTTCCTTTTGTTTTGGTGTCTCCTCAGTTCCTGTTGTCTTTCCTCTGGTTTTGGTGTCTCCTCAGTTCCTTTTGTCTTTCCTTTTGATTTAGTGTCTCCTCAGTTCCTTTTGTCTTTCCTTTTGATTTGGTGTCTCCTCAGTTCCTGTTGTCATTCCTCTGGTTTTGGTGTCTCCTCAGTTCCTGTTGTCATTACTCTGGTTTTGGTGTCTCCTCAGTTCCTTTTGTCTTTCCTTTTGATTTAGTGTCTCCTCAGTTCCTGTTGTCTTTACTCTGGTTTTGGTTTCTCCTCAGTTTCTGTTTTCCTTCCTTTGGTTTTGGCGTCAACTCAGTACATGTTGTGTTTCCTTTTGTTTTGGTGTCTCCTCAGTTCCTGTTGTCTTTCCGCTGGTTTTGGCGTCACCTCAGTACATGTTGTGTTTCCTTTTGTTCCTCCTTAGTTCCTGAACTCTGTTGCCTTACCTTTTGTTTTGGTGTCTCCTCATTCCTGATGTTGTCTTTCCTTTTGTTTTGTGTCTTTTTGATTGTTGTTGTTCGTTTTATTTTTGTTGTTTATATCAACCTTAACTATAGATTTTGTTCACACGAGTTATTGTTTTACCTGAGTACTGAGTAGAAAGGGAAAATTAGTGTAATAGAAATAACAAACCGTTTGATGAAAATGGATTTCTTTTCTTTTCTAGATTTCTAATTGATAAATTAATACAGCAAAGATTAATGTATGAATAATCAATTTAAAAAGCATAATGTGAATTATACGTTTACAAAATGGTCTTAGGTTGAAAATGTAATTATTTCCTTACTTTATAAAGACAAGTTATGGGACTGGAAACATTTTGTACCACATTACCAGTCACGTAAGTTTCAGTTACAAGGGGGACTGTTAACGTTGTTGATTTTATTCATTACAAATACTTAAGAAAATCTTAAGGGAATTGGAATTAAAATTCCACTTAAATTGAAGTCAAGTTATTTAATATTAGGTTAACTGTAAAGGAACCGAAGAAAGGTATACTTACCTGTATGCTGAACCCAGTTGGAAGCAATCTTATTTAAAGAACTATTCACTTCATTTGTTGAAAGTATAGTCGGCTTATCAAGATAATTAAGATTGAAAACGTTGGAGCGTCCCTTTAAAATTTATCTTGATCTTAGCACTTAAGTCTTTAAAAGGTATATTTGTCGAAAAAAAAAGTGTATTCGATGCATGAATTATTTGGTTTTCCTACGAGATCTGGTTTGAACGTTTTGTTTGATGTTGTTTAAGACTGACTATGGTGTTGAATAACGTACCTGACCTCTGATTATCCATTAGCGTTAAACTGATTAGACCCGAGAAACATTACTACCGGGAACCTCTTTATCTGAGCCCACGTTATGCTTCATGAATAAGAAATTTTAAATCCACAAAGAAAATATCATTACATGGTACCCGTAGTTCATTTATGTAATGTAAATCGCTGAAATGGACACACTATGATTCTGACATCGCGTGCTCATTATCTCTTTTGACAATATCTTCCAGCCAATCAATGCCGTCGACACATTCCACAATGCGCCTGTCGTGATTTTCATTGATTCCCCATAAAGTTGGTTTAGTTCGAAACCGGAGTGTCAGCGAGTAAACATGGAAATGGAAACATTGTAGGATTTTAATGATTTATAAGTTCAAAAGAAAGTTGTGATTTCAGCATGACACATTTACGAACAAGCATGTCAGGAGTACTTGTGGCGTTGGTTGTTATGTTGCAAGGTAAGTACTTGTGTCCGATTTCACTCTGTCGAGACGTGTGTACCAATATATTTGTGTGTATACTATAGTACATGTTTTGTTTTGCCATATAAACCTTACACTGTGACACCTATACAATACTGAGTACTATATAATCTAGTTGTGAGTTTGAATAGTCATGTCTTGTAATAACCTTTCTCGTGTATACTTGTACGAACATTCAGAGATAATTTAGACTCATACGAACTACAGTAGTCTAAAAGCCAGATAATACGAATATAATGTGATCAGAACTATCATTTCATTTTCTCATCGAAACATAAGACTGGAAAATTAAACTAATCCTCGGCCATTCCCGTCCTTTCTAATGTTGTACGTCACCGCTCTAGCCCCTAACACAATCGAAGTGTCAACCTACACGTTCTCCCCGTATACATTGTAAATATTTCAAAACGAGCAGATGAGGATATTTCTAAAATATTTCAAAATGAATGCAGAAGGGGTCTCCAAGGTTTGGAATACTAAATGACGTCATGTTATTAATTAAAATGACAAGGGAAAGTACAGTCCAGCTCCGGACGCTCATATGATCATTCCAACCTTATACCATACGAGTGTCCGAATTTTGACCAAGAGGAATGAGGAACATGTACACTAAACATAGCACTCCTAAGGACACCATTCTATATGTTAATAACAGTTCAATACTTCAAAGATTTTTTTTTATTATCACTTAGTGTTATGGCTTAATGCTTACTGTACTTTAGTAGTTTTAAACATTCTAAAACAGCATTGAAACAATAAATGTTAATAAGAAATACATTAAAAAATTGTTTCTAAAAAAATACGCAATAGTTTTCCGCCCCAAATCATTGTGTATTCATTGTATGATACCGTTAATATGCAACAAAGTTCCAAAGCGACATTTCAAAAAGATTAATTTAGACTTTAATGTTGTGTCATTTTAAAAACAATGGCACCGAGTCAAATGTTTTAGTGTGTGATATGATCGGTGTTGAAGATGTGTTGAGTATTAAACAATGCCGTATTGTGACACACGCTTGAATTTTGTCTCTACACAAATATTCACGGCACTTGGGTCACTGGTCCCAATTAATTATTCGTATACAGATACACCAGTGGGTCAGGGGAGATGTGTATCGTATAACACTTGTCGAAAAACAGCATTAATATATTGAATTACGTGTAGTCAGATGCGACCAATTGGGATTTATAATTGTGTAAAGGGGAAATAGGTTAGGTCCTATACTAGTATTACAACACCTACAGCACTCTGTCGAGTTAAATACACGCGCTACACGTCACTATTGACGGCAGCACCCTGTCGTAGGCCCCACAAAATTGTTGATATGTTTCAATTTAATAGGGAATGTGATGACGCATAGCTCAACCAAGAAAAGAAATATATAAATATAACATATTTTGTGAAAAACATCGTAGGTGAAGATCATAAGTATAACTCAATTTGATATAATTTTAAAATTAAAGTGAAATCAAAAGTGAAAGTGGAGCAACATTTGGCCACCCATTCCTTAATGACCAGGGTTCATACTTTTTGCGTCAATCTTTCAGAACATGTGCTAAGTGGGCCGAAAGTTTTGTAATGAAACAGCTCCAACATGGCAGTTTTTCAAGTTTTATCCATGCTACATTATATGTAAGGTATATATAGGGAAAGTGGAAAAATATTTTGTTTGTTTGTTTTAAGTTCAGTTACGAATGAGGACAAAAAATACAGTCCCTCTATATCCATAGATAGCCGTTACTGTTGTAAGCGGGTAACCGCCAACGGCCTGGTAAACATGCCTGTACTGTCTGTATGTTTACTAAAAAATAAAATGATGAAAGCACCTCTACCTGCAAACCCTCAAGTTTCTTTTGATTTATTACACGAGAAAAACATTTCGTGTGAGTTTAAACGTAGACAGGAATACATGTATGTACGCGTTAAATTCGGTGTTGATGTTGTTTTGTATCCACACGTTGTGGCCTGCTGCAGGACACATTACTATCTTCTTAAAATGTCTAAATGCTAAGAACATTAAGTGATACTTCATTAAGATTAAAAATCATTTTATAAATTTTTTAAACTTAAGTAAATTACCTTAGTAATGAGAAACCATAACATAAAATAGACGTACCGTCTCTCGGTGTCGCTAGCTTTAAATAAAATCAAGAAAAAAACCTGTGTGTACGTCAGTCATATGCTAACCTAAATATTCTCATATATTGGTATCCATGAAAAAGTAATTAATTTGATCTTATTTTATTCATACATTTAGAAATAAATATATAAACAGGAAAATCCAAACATACACTATATGCATAAGCAACAGTTGATGGAGTTCTAATTCAGATGTGTTGTCAACGAGACAATTTCAAAACATCAATAACCGATTTTTTAGCAAATCAGATACGCTTGACAAAATTCACACATTTGAAAAACAACCAGTTTATTTTATTGATGATTGTAATTTAATGTCATTTTATACAAAAGTAGGCCCTAATTTCACATTAATAACACAAAATGTAGATATACATACATACATATTATGTACAGAAACATTTGATTGTCCTGCAGTAGCTAGAATGTGAATTGAATTACCTTATATAAAGCTGGAGTGTCGTTAGTTATATTATTAAAATTTCATTTAGCCGACTCCCCGAGTAAAGAGTGTGAACACGTCACGGAAACGCTTTGAGGGAGGTATTAATGGAGAAAGCTTGTATAAGAGGTTTAATGTGAGCACATCAAACGCCCCAATGATTCAGATGAGTTGTTCTCTTTCGGATGCTAAAGGC
The DNA here is from genome assembly GCF_002113885.1 of Mizuhopecten yessoensis. Taxonomy (NCBI): domain Eukaryota; kingdom Metazoa; phylum Mollusca; class Bivalvia; order Pectinida; family Pectinidae; genus Mizuhopecten; species Mizuhopecten yessoensis. Next base: position 957,656 of record NW_018480078.1, on the reverse strand, counting down.
TGCACTGGTGTTCAATATAAACGAGGGTGAATACGGGATTCTTTTGAAGGAAAGGGGATGGTCATTTATCGGTATGGTGTCTGGAAGGATTTGGTTTGCTGGTGTAAGATGTGTGTGTGAAAAGGGACTGTGTCGGTAGGTTACAGGAGGGACTGATGGTAAAGTTAAAGTAGACCGATTTTGGTTTCTGGTATGGATTGGAAAATGGGTGAAATTTGAATTGTGGGTAGAGTATGGGGTTCTATTGGTCTGGTAACTAATTGTTTTGGGAGAGGTTCGCACACATTGTTAGTTGTTACGGGGCCAGGGCAGAAATTTGGTTTGGGAAAGTTGTTATTGGTGGATTGTTCACCAAAACTTTCTAACATCCTAACAACATCAGCTTTTCAATACCTATCCAAAAACTGCTATTGATGGGATGTGAGCAGTTGTTGTTGGCAGTGTGTGGGATAACTGTTGTTTGCAGAGCGTGGAAAAATTGTTGTTGGCAGAGTGTGGGAAAGTTGTTGTTGGCAGAGTGTGGGAAAGTTGTTGTTGGCAGAGTGTGGGAATGTTGTTGTTGGCAGAGTGTGGGAAAGTTGTTGTTGGCAGAGTGTGGGAAAGTTGTTGTTGGCAGAGTGTGGGAAAGTTGTTGTTGGTAGAGTGTGGGAAAGTTGTTAAAGTGTGAGAAATGTGCTTGGGTAGAGTGCAGGAAATATGTTGGTAGAGTATGGGGAAGGTCTTGGTAGAGTGTGGAAAAGTTGCTGGTAGAGTGAGGGAAATATGTTTTGGTAGAGTGTGGCAAATATGTTGGTAGAGTGTGGGAAAGTTGTTTTGGAAGAGTGTGGGTCATCGATAATGGTAGAGTGAGGGAAATGTGATAGTAGAGTGTGGGAAAGGTGTTGGTGAAGTGTTGGAAAGATGTTGGTAGATTGTGGGAAAGTTGTTGGTAGAGTGTGGGAAAGGTGTTGGTGGAGTGTTGGAAAGATGTTGGGAGAGTGTTGGAAATGTTTTGGTAGAGTGTGGAAAAGGTGTTGGTAGAGTGTGGGAAAGGTGTTGGTAGAGTGAGGGAAATGTGTTGGTAGAGTGTGGGAAATGTGTTGGTAGATTGTGGGGAAGGTGATGGTAGAGTGAGGGAAATATGTTGGTAGAGTGAGGAAAATTTGTTGTAGAGGGTGGAAAAGGTGTTGCTAGAGGGAGGGAAAGGTGTTGGTAGAGTGTGGGAAAGGTGTTGGTAGAGTGTGGAAAAGGTGTTGCTAGAGTGAGGGAAAGGTGTTGGTAGAGTGTGGGAAATCTGTTGGTAGTGTGTGGGAAATGTGTTGGTAGATTGTGGGGAAGGTGATGGTAGAGTGAGGGAAATATGTTGGTAGAGTGAGGAAAATATGTTGTATAGGGTGGAAAAGGTGTTGGTAGAGTGTGGGAAAGGTGTGGGAAATATGTTGGTAGAGTGTGGGAAAGGTGTTGGTAGAGTGAGGGAAAGGTGTTGGTAGAGTGTAAGAAAGGTGTTGGTAGAGTGTGGGAAATATGTTGGTAGAGTGTGGGAAAGGTGTTGGTAGAGTGAGGGAAAGGTGTTGGTAGAGTGTGGGAAAGATGATGGTAGACTGTGGGAAATGTGTTGGTAGAGTGAGGCAAATATGTTGGTAGAGTGTGGGAAAGGTGTTGGTAGAGTGAGGGAAAGGTGTTGGTAGAGTGTGGGAAAGGTTTTGGTAGAGTGTGGGAAATGTGTTGGTGGAGTGTGGGAAAGGTGTTGGTAGAGTGAGGGAAAGGTGTTGGTAGAGTGTGGGAAAGATGATGGTAGAGTGTGGGAAATGTGTTGGTAGAGTGTGGGAAAGGTGTTGGTAGAGTGTGGGAAATATGTTGGTAGAGTGTGGAAATGTGTTGGTAGAGTGAGGGAATATGTTGGTAGAGTATGGGAAAGTTGTAGGTATAGTATGGTAAAGGTGTTGGTGTATTTTTGGAAAATTGTTTTGGTAGAGTGTGGGAAAGTTGTTTTGGAAGAGTGTGGGTCATCAACGATGGTAGAGTGTCGGGAAAGTTATTGTTGGTAGAGTGTCGGAGAGTAGTTGTTGGAAGAGTGTGGGAAATGTGTTTTAGATACGTAGAGTTTGAGAAAGTAATTATCGGTAGAGTGTATGGCGTGGTGAAGTTATTGTTGGAACAGTGTTGAGAAGTTATTGTCGGTAGAGTGCGGGAAGGTTACTTGCTATTTGCAATAATAGGCAATTTGACACATATATGAATGAAAATCAATATATTGACCGTCTAATATATTCTTATTGATGTAGAAATAATTTCGATTTAGAGCTACAAATGCCATTCATACAGACGAAGAGCCACACACAGTTCAATTATAAATTAAAACTTTAAATTACAGTAGTATATATGACGAGTTTATTTTAAGTTGTCCACCCCAACTCTCCTCTCTGACTACAGTTACTAGTTCATTTGCAGATTGATGGTATACATGTACACTATACCACCACTAACAACATCATAATTCCCATGTAGAGCATCGCTGGTCAGCTTCCGTCCTGCTGGAGTATCAACAGCGGCCTCAATGGGATGATAATGAAGAGATTTCTAGTTACAGTCAGCAGAGCGTGTTTGACAATGCACGTTACAATTAGCACGGGTGTGAAAACGATTTTATTGGTAATCTATAAAATTGTTACACGAAAACTCATTCATGTACTCAACAACGTAACAAGCAACACCCGCAGCTAATAGTCTGTGTAAATAGTCTAATCAATGCCGGCGGAGTTTGTCGGCCATACTCAGGGAAATGGATGAGGATGGGGGCTAACAGCAGACGGGAAATGGGTTAAAATAAGGGGTAGCTAGGTTGGGGTCAAAGGACAGCTAGAAATGTCTGTTTTCCCACGACATTGTACCAATAGAATTATTTTTTGTCGGTTTTTTTTACGAAATAACCCCACTTTAAATAATTTTAAAATGTCAATGCGTAAGATTAAGATAGATATAAACAAATTAAGGATTCGAAATAGCAACACAAGCGGTAAAATGTATGTTTGTTTGTCGGTAGGGTCGATACTTTTCTTCAAATCTTTTCTTTTTTATTTGAAGACTTCTTTTAGAATTTTAGGGCTAGAAACAAATGTCAATTCTGTTTTTGTTCCGTGTATGTAAATATGTATATAAAAGAATGTAGGTACGTATCGGGCTTACTGTGGGGTACTTGTTTGAAGTGATTGATAAGCTTCGGGATCTGTCGGGAGTATACACCGCCGTAGTTGGATTATCATGATTAAGAACCCCCGTAAACCGATAATTCCTCCTGACACACAGTAAGAGGCGATACTGTAGTTAACTAGCTAACCCAATATGTACCGTTGTAGGTAGCTTGTGTAACACCATACCCCACACACACCTACCGCACACTCTCGACCGATGTTGGTGTTTCGGTTTTAAACGTTAACGTTGCGCAACAACAGCTCATGACATCATGACACACTAATCCGTACAGCTCGATGACTCAACCAAGATTTGATTAATCCGGAAGTCTACCTGTAAATTTATTCGCCAATAGTCCAGAATGAGTACAGCATGATGTTGAATTCACGTTTCATACAGTACCAAATACGTTGAGCTTTTATATATAATAACTCAACAATCCTGTGGTAATCATTTCATAAACAAAACACGCGAATTTTGTGCAATAAAATAGGTATATTATGGATTCCTAATAATGTCATATTTTGAAATTATAGATATTTTTTAAGATTTATTTATATTCGTAAATTAAATATTCCACTAAAAAATCTTTACAATTTATTACAGACTGCTATGTATAAATGCACTCAAATTTCACGTTTCTTATTCTGTTATGTTAGCTATGAAAAAGGTAACAGTTCTATTATGAAAACTGTATGAATAGAAATCAAAATCAAATTCACATGTACTTGTTGAACATATTTTTTTTATTGGAAAATAGACTTTCAATTGCAACATACTTCCGACGTTGTTACAAATGTTTCAATCAATAGACCTTTCATCACTTTGTTACCCGCTGTGTTTGTCAATATTGAAATTAACAAGTAAACACTCTAAAAACCTCTCCGTATTGAGTACACGTTAGAAATAAAAATCTCAGATATACATTGAGTACAAAATGTTCTCAATATATCCCTGTACTCGGACATTAAATTATACGAATTACTCACCCTTCGGTTGTCATGAATAGTGTGCTCAGCATGAATATTCATAGCTTGTCTTTCATATTTTGGAATCTTTAATCAATTTGAAGATGCCTTAACGCCCATTACACGTAAATACACAAAGATAATTTGAATTGAGTTGAACCATGTCTCCGAATTAATTCATGCCCCTGTATACACACGAGGATACCGGGCGATTTCCATATTGTCCGTCCATAACTTAAACACCCTCAATAACACTCGGACCAGAATAATGTTCTTCCTTTTAAGATTTTTTGTAAATATTTTCTCATGTCAAAAGATTAGAGCGACAAGGGTTCTGTTGGTATTGTCCTGACTGGAAGTTAAAAGTCGGGTACCCTAATATTGTGTAAACAGTGTCTGGTTTCTCTTCATAAGAGGATTTAATCAGTTGAGTATTGACGTAACAATTCATGACAGGTATTGCCACCTAGCGGGAACAATCGTAAACACTCAATATTAAACAAATCTGAAGTGGTCTACAGTGTTTACAGAGAACGAGATTCCTTATAAGTCTTGATATTGATCACGCCTCTTCAGTTATTCCTTTTGTGAGATTTCTTTAATACATAATCCACTCTGCATCATATCCCGTGGGACGCCAATCATCGTTTACGGTCAGTCTTGGCCAGTTTCTGAACAGTTTGGTCATTGCTAAGCAAGTTTCAGTAGTTGATTTTGTAAGTCAGTTTGATGGTCAGTTACTGGACACTATATAGTTGGGACCCGTTTCTGGCAAGAGTGTTTCTGACCAGTTTCTAAACATTTTGCACAACATTTTAACCTGTTTCAGAAGTGATTAGTCATATCCAGACCAGTTTCTGAACAATTACAACAGTTCTAATAAGTCTTAAGGTGTGTTTAGGCAGTTTCTGGTCAGTTTCTGGACAGTTAAAACAGTTCATGTCAAGTTTCTGTACAGTTAGAACAGTTCCTGTCTAGTTACTGAACAGTTAGAAAAGTTTCTGTCCAGTTACTGAACAGTAAAAACAGTTCCTATCTAGTTACTGAAAAGTTAAAACAGTTCCTGTCCAGTAGCTGAAAGGCAAGAACAGACCCTGTCCAGTTATGAACAGTTTGAACAGTTCCCGTCCACTTTCTGAACACTAAAAACAGTTCCTGTCCAGTTACTGAACAGTAAGAACAGTTCCCGTCCACTTTCTGGACAGTGAGAATACTTCCTGTCCAGTAGCTGAACAGTAAGAACAGTTCCTGTCCAGTATCTGAACAGTAAGTAAGAACAGGTCGTGTACAGTAGCTGAGCAGTAAGAACAGTTCCTGTACAATAGCTGAACAGTTAGAACAGTGCCTGTCCAGTAGCTGAGCGGTAAGAACAGTTTCTGTCCAGTAACTGTATAGTTAAAACAGTTCCTGTACAATAGCTGAACAGTTCGAACAGTGCCTGTCCAGTAGCTGAACAGTGAGAAAAGTTCCTGTACAATAGCTGAACAGTTAGAACAGTTCCTGTACAATAGCTGAACAGTTAGAACAGTTCCTGTCCAGTAGCTGAACAGTAAGAACAGGTCGTGTCCAGTAGCTGAACAGTTAGAACAGTTCCAGTACAATAGCTGAACAGTTAGAACAGTGCCTGTCTAGTAGCTGAACAGTTGGAACAGTTCCTGTCCAGTAGCTGAACAGCTAGAACAGTTCCTGTACAATAGCTGAACAGTTAGAACAGTGCCTGTACAATAGCTGAACAGTTAGAACAGTTCCTGTCCAGTAGCTGAACAGTTGTAACAATTCCTGTCCAGTAGCTGAACAGCTAGAACAGTTCCTGTACAATAGCTGAACAGTTAGAACAGTGCCTGTACAATAGCTGAACAGTTAGAACAGTTCCTGTCCAGTAGCTGAACAGTAAGAACAGTTCCTGTACAATAGCTGAACAGTTAGAACAGTTCATGTCTAGTAGCTGAACAGTTAGAACAGTTCTTGTACAATAGCTTAACAGTAAGAACAGTTCCTGTCCAGTAGCTGAACAGTTAGAACAGTTCCTGTACAATAGCTGAATAGTTAGAACAGTTCCTGTCCAGTAGCTGAACAGTTAGAACAGTTCCTGTCCATTTTCTTTTCATCGAAATTATCGCTTATCTTTAATATGATGTATATTGCGTACAACACATTTCAATATTTAAAAAATCGGAATGAGAATCTGATCTATCAATCTTTTGACGAAACCCTTTGACTCTATTACGTAGTTGTTTAAAATACGTTTGTATACAATCTTTTATAGATCGTCGTATCAACGAAAAGTCAATTCCAATATTTCTGAACAGTAAGAACAGTTCCTGTCCAAGTTAGAACAGTTCCTGTCCATTTTCTGGACCGTTTGGACTGTTTCTGGTCAATTTTGTTAGGTGAGAGATTAATCAGCCATTAGTTTAGTTACGATTAGTGTTTGCTCAGGATTAGGAAAGTTTGATGAGTTCTTCAGCAGATTTCGGATTTCTTAAATAATTTGTTACCGAACATCTGGACAAACAACTACCTATTTATGACTCATGCCCTTTTATTACGAAATAAAAAAAAAGTGCCACTTCCCTATATGATATATGTAGGTGAAGCAAAAGTGCTCACTGCTAAGTGTGAGGTATCGCCTTCAAACATGTACAGCAACCAACACATCTGTTAGAGAAATCTCGACGTCACAATATCTTCAGTATGGCTACCGCTCTCGGCTGCTATATTGTGCTGTGGATTTGTAGGCATTTCTTTACAAATGCTCGAGACATTCTAACTTTTTCAAAATACATTTGAGTGACATACAGACATTCAAATGACTTGGTGTATAAATTAATGAGGTGGATATCATGACGTGCATATGCCTTATTAAGATGTTCAAAAGACAAAACTTCCAGTTGCAGTCTAATAAACCCTAATAGATCCTTTCGCTTCAGTAAGATGTCTTATATTAGTTGTGCAAAGAATCAGTGACGACGTCAATACTATCACATTGCATTGCCCAACACAGTGTTATATTGGATAGTCCTATTATTATCTTGTAAGCCATGTGCGTCCTGAAGAAGTCTTGTTGAAAATGGCTCTGCGGATTGTAACCATTTGATATCACCTTATATTCTAATGCATAAAGCTACACGCCATTGGGGTCAAACGAGGTCAAATTTTTGAGAACATCTTGTGCAGACATATTTACATGTAATATTTGCACTGTCTGTTCGAGAAAAGGTCGGACCTGAACAGCATGTAAGCCTCTTTTACACATCACGCACATAGCATCGATTTATAGTTGTGCACACATGCGATAATGGTACACTATGTATTTAAACTTAATTCAGAGAGTGCACCATGGTACCAAGCCCATGCTGATGAAACTCTGCTGGAAAACATTGCTCATGTTCACTGTTATGAGACCTTAGATTCAAATTATTGTATCTTGTTAGGTGTCCAAAACTCTGGAGGGTTATGTGTGTGTCAGGAGAAGTTATTTTTGTAGTGAACATATTGAAAACCTCTTGACCTAGTTGTCATATATAAAACATTGTCTTTTTAAATGAACGCAAGACACACGTGAATGTTACCTATAGTGTTTCAGATTATCAATCACCATACATTGTGGTATGTCGTAATTTACCCGTTCATATTTCAAGATTCTTAAAAGATTTTATTCAAACTTTAAGGCTTGGGCCGATCAGTACATGATATATATTATAGTATATATATCATGTACTGATCGGCCCAAGCCTTAAGGTTTGAATAAAATCTTTTAAGAATCTTGAAATATGAACGGGTAAATTACGACAACGCTTATTATATAGTAACTCGGCCCCAAGCGATGTTCCCTTTCCTAACGTTACATGTATAGTTGCTGCTTAATTCGTTAAGTAAGATAACACTGTCGTGTCATTGTCATACCGATTCACCCTCTATCTCGACTTACTCTCACAGCGCTCTTGGTTGCTTAAATCTGAAACGAATGATTAAAAAAATATAAGGCACGGAGATAAATGATACAGACGATACTTATCAAAAGCAGTCTTGAACTTTATTGATTTTATTGGCGGTGAAATTGAGCTGTGTCGTGTGCGTGCTTGTAAGGCTTTCTGTTAGTTGTGAGGTATTATAGGGAAATGTGAATTTCTGTCTCAGAAATTATCCCTGTGATTGAAAGAAACCATACGTAGAAATAGCTCAGTGTGTGAAAAACCATTAAATGAATTTATTTCAAACGTACGTAGTAATTTGGATTTCGAACCCCCCTTTTTTTTTTTAAATTATGTCATTTTATCAGAAACATGGTTTTGTTGTCAAAGAACGGATGAGCAAATACATATATGCACATGATTTTTCATTTTCATTATACTTTTTCCTTTGCCAGTATGTTAATCATACGTTACATTCATTTGAAAAAGACATTTCTAATATTGAATTCTGTAATTATGTCGGCTTCATTGAATGGCGAATCGCAAATTATTACTTAAGTGTGTGCTGCAATCAATTACATTTAAAAATGTTCATTACTTTGATGTATTGTCACGTGTGTTAATAGTACTTTTATGGTTTGATTGAAACAGCTGGAGGTTTCGTCAAAATATATTTTCAATAAATTCTACAGTTAAGTCCATTGTGGAAAGTTGATTTTTGCGCAAAACCACAGTCAGATTGAAAATGTCTAAATCTGTAACTGTCATCCTCACATTATATACGAAATCAAGCTGACAATACTTGACCCTTGATTATACAATCATCTCGTATATTCTATTGGTCATACAACAATAGCCACCTTTATTAAACGTAAACATATCTGACAAGGGGTAAGCAGAATCTGTTTATAAGACTAGAATTTTAAATCCTAGTATATATAATTATCTGGTAATTATTTTAAGAAAAGCCTTAGCAGGTGTCGAGACGATATTTCATCCCTTGGTGTTCGTTTAAACCATTACGCCCAGTCTGAGGATTTCTCCAAATAAAATTTCATATGAAAAGTTGAGTTGATAAAGCAATCACTTTGATGATTGATCATTAATCGAATGTTCTCTTGTATTAATCGATGAACGTATTTGGTGTTATTTTACAAAGAGCTTTTGGTGTTATTTTTACCTCGCGAAAATCAATATCTCTCACTTTCAGTTTCTATACAAAAGGTCATGTCTCTTCATGTTTAGATATTTGACTTTGCCTAACACAATATTGTTGTTCGATTGAAGTGTGTTTATACTGTTTTTGTCTGCTTCAGTTGTTTCAATTGAAGTTCACCCAAACAAAGAGACGATTCACGAATAAATTGTGTACTCAATATCTTAGCAAATCTCAAAATGGTATGTTGAGGCAAATAGTTGATGCAGGTTTAAATAAGGGCTGAATATATGTCTTTAATCTTCGGTTTTACTGAAACAAAAGAGCCATGCTTGTTAGCAAAGATGTATAATAAAATGGTCTTGTCAAGACATAAACATCTTTCGGAGCGTGCTCGATAACAGAGTCGAGTAACAATTTCCGTCTAATGACCAATCAGTGCGTATTTTACTGCCGAGTATTCAAAGTAAATCGTCTGGCCTTAACAGCCGGAAATGGAGGGAACTTCCGCTTCGAAAATAAAATGTCGATTAGCATACTTCCGGTGTTCAAAACAATGCTAATAGTTGAGCCGATCACCATGGCAACGTATTCCACGCGGCTACAAAAACGGAAGTGAGGTACTACGACCTTTTAATACCGAAACGTAGCTGGCTCTTGATGATTTCATCGTACATTACATAGCTACCAACGATCGAACCCCTTTCTTTTACGGTTGGACAATAAACATTGTTCCTGTCAATATTTCGGTTTGTTAGTGGCTAGAAGCGTATCAGTCGATTCGAGAAGAGCGACACAAGAATCCTAGATAACACCTTACCCTTGCCTTTGTATGTCTTAGACCTTTAGGTAAACACGCTATTATTGTCTATAATAGGCCCAAACTCATTTATTTTGAATTTATACAAATGTCAGTTCGGCTGGAATTTAAAGGATTGTATATAGTATTGTGTCCATATCTACATGTTAATTTATTTATCGTTCGGTATCAAGTTTTGATTAGGTATAATCCGGACACCTTTGAAACTCCGTGTCTTGACACTAGTGCTGGTGTGTAGAATTCATATTTTCATAATTATGTTTAGCAAGACAGTTTTGATAAACAACTATTTAATTGTTCAACAACTAAATAGTCCACATATTTATAGCTTTTTGTCGATTTTTTTTTTCTTTTTTTTTTCTACCGTATTAGGTATAACTACCGCTCAATTCTTTTATGCCTTTTTATTTTTCTGATCTACCTTTGTTTTAAATATTAAACATTGTATATATCAAATTAATCATTTGTGTTAATGTAATTGTATGTGTACGTCATTTGATAATATATGTAAAGTATGTGTACTTACATGGAGGAATGGCTTCTATAAGGTGATTGGATTGTACTAATCCCATTCCTAATATCAATGACATTCGTTTAAACGCAGAAACATGATGAAATATATATGTAGCACGTGTACCTGTTGACTCACCTAGCTTTTGATTGTGAATAAACAACATGTTATTTATATGAACCATAAATATGAAATAATATTATTTGACATGTCTCTTCTTGTGTCCATCAAAAGTAATTTGTAACATAGTAACACGGAACTTGACTAACGGCAAGAACAAACATTAAGACAACACCGAACGAGCTTGGCATATCATTACAAGACAATCCTAAACATTTATAAATGACAAGTATGTAAAAGAATTTAAAAGAAATGAAGTACCTTATTGAAATAGACCAGCGAACACTATGAGGATTACGGAAGAAATCGGAATCTCAAGTTATAGTCATTAACGATTCCAATATATGTGTATGACATATTATTATTAAAGTATATAATATACATATAATAATGAGTTACCTGCGAATTTCACACCGTCGCATATTTATTTGAACAAACATAATGGTTAAAAAGACCAACACTATATGTATACAAAACAATCTTATTGTATTAGATTTCTATAAGACAGTCCTAATCACCATATGAATTAACAAGATGGACATATACGGAGTTTAAACATTAAGATATACATTAAATTTCATTGAAATTATCGCTTATCTTTAATATTATGTATATTGCGTACAACACATTTCAATATTTAAAAAATCGGAATGAGAATCTGGTCTATCAATCTTTTGACGAAACCCTTTGACTCTATAACGTAGTTGTTTAAAATACGTTCGTATACAATCTTTTGTAGATCGTCGTATCTACGAAAAGTCAATCCCAATATTTTCACAAAACCTATCACATATCGGCCATATCCTGGAACATTAGCTGGGGACATGCCCTTACACGTATTGTGCAATGTAATATATTCTATTTCAAATAATTTGTCTGTCAACAAAACTGGTTTATTTCATGGCATGGAAATTGAAATATCCTTTAAGAAATCACATTTCATTTAAAAGTACTGTGCGCCTCGTTCAGGCTTCACTGGGTCGACGGTTTCCATTTACATCTCCAGAAAAGATTTCTTTCATTTTGAAAATTGAGACAGTGCTTAATCATGTATGATAAATCCATCTACATACATATATATGTGGTGTACCCATCAATACACATTTAAGTATCCCATTCAAGTAAAGTTACTCCGGCTGGTTAGCTTAACCTTTGGCTATGGCGCAGGGGACAGTATATTAACACATACCTCTATAGAAAACTTACCCCGGTATAACTGAATCGAGGTAAGTCATTGAAAGTGCAAAATTTACAAATCCTGTTTTTCTGGTTATGTTTCGGAATTACATCTACTGTTTCGTTAATGTTTTATAAATTCAAAATTTATTTGCACATTTGTAACTACAATGTAGTTTGAAGGCAAAATAGAAAAACACAGTGAAATACATACATAGACATGTACATGTAGAAAAGTCGCAAAGTGATTGCTTATATTTCTAATATACATCAACATGAACAAAATTAACATACATGTAGCTTCAAATAGAAAATTTGAATTGAATATTTTTACCTGCCAAGTCCATACCTTATACTGTCAGCAAGCCCACTTACACCAAACAAAAGGAAATGCATTCTGTCAACACATTCATATGATAAATATATTAAAGTTTGTAATTGATAAAATGTATTGGCATTACGTGTAATGGAATCAGCCCCGTACTTTAACAGTGCGTATTAAAATAACCCAATGATATTAATAAAATCCAGTATCATAGATTAACCAACCACACGTACGCTTTATTTCATAATATATTTTAAATAGAATATATTGGGACCAGTACGCCATTAAGAGAAAATGAGCTAGGTAATATGACCTGTCGCCTACAGTTTTATTTGGACATAACATCTGACCGTCTACTTACAACCTTAACTGATAGGAAGACAAAACCTCGAAAAACAGATGTACGTTTATATTACTTATTGAACAGGTCCTTATGAAAATAACACCTAATCATAAGGGTAGGCAAAGTGAAATTGGTAACGCAAGGCAAACTAAAATTATTACTGGTCTATCACGATTTTGAACACAAATTGTCCTGAGTGTTTCTATTATCAAACTAACCAGACTTTGTCAAGGGTGTTTCTATTATCAAACTAACCAGACTTTGCCAAGGGTGTTCCTACTATCAATCTAACCAGACTTTGCCAAGGGTGTTTCTATTATCGAACTAACCAGACTTTGTCAGGGGTGTTTCTTTTATCAAACTAACCAGACTTTGTCAAGGGTGTTTTTTATTATCAATCTAACCAGATTTTGTCAATGGTGTTTCTATTATCAACCTGACCACTTTTTCAAGGCGATTCTAATACAATCTAACAATGTTTACCAAACATGGGTGCAAACATTGCCATGGGTGTTTCTACCATCAATCTAACCAGACTTTGTTCGTAGTGTTGTGTACGATGTATATGTGGTGGTGGTGTGAAGTATGTAATATCAGTGGGATGATAGAGTGATACCTCATCTAAACCTTGCTATTTCTCGTCTGATTGGTTCCATTGTCCACTTGACTTTTCAGAAGGCTATACCCCCATTGTACGCGTATCAATACATATGTTAAAGTGAAATTCAACCGCTTTAAAAGGATAATTCTTAGCGCTTTTGTTGTGAAACAGTCATGAAGCTACATGACTTTCTGATTTTTTTTTCTAATTTATTATAAAACGTAAAATAAATCATTTTGACTTCTAAAAGTCGAGAACTATGAATGATTTTTCATGCAAGTCGGTATGATTTTGTGTTTAAAGCGCACAATCATTTATGTCTGATGTATACATCAATTTAACACCCGATGTGAGTATTTAGATATATTGAATTACTGTTCAATAAAAAGGACAGTCAGAAAATAACCATAAATATTTTGAATCTGTATGTCTTTTCACTTAATCACAATTTTGCTATACTTTTTGTGGTCACCAAAAAACTAGGAAACGTTTTCAAAGTAATATATTTAGTTGAATACATTCCAGGAATCATTGCAACCACAGGTAGCTAGCGGTTGGCTTTAATGATAGATATTTTTGTGTTACTTCTGATTTCTTTATCAGTCACCTGGTATAACGTTTAGTTCAAACATACTGTACAATGTAGTACTGTATACCTGGAAATGTTCGCCCTTCGACGGAAAAAATCCATTTTTTGTCAAATATTAAATTCGCCTTTCACATTTAATTACTATGTATATTGTGTTGTTTACAAATGATTACTGCAATGATAAGTACGCCCCATTAAGGAGGGCGAAAAATTGAAAAAATAAACTGCAGCGAAATTTTCCATGATAGTTACATGTATACAGTAGTCGCCAGGTAAAATGGATTCCAGGGGCCTTGGTGGCCAAGTGGTCAAGGCGTTTGACAGTCTGCTACCACTAGCGGGTTCCAAACCTACGTGGGGCAGTCGCCAGGTACTGTCCGCAGGTCGGTGTTTTTTCTACGGGAGCTCCGGCTTTCCTCCACCGCCAAAACCTTGCACGTCCATAAATGACCATAGCTTTTAATAGGACGTAAAACACAAAACAAACCAATTGGATTCCACTTTCAGTGTTAACAGTTAAAGTCACATGTCATGATAAGAATGGAAATCAAATAATTATCAATGTAGTCCAAAATCTCTGCGTTGTTTCCTTTGGTATGGTATTTATCATAAAGTTATAGCAGAAACAACATCCGTCTTATGACCCTGGAAAATACGTTCTTAATTGCAATACAAATCGGAGTAATGGAAATTATCCCTAGACCATACTTATACTACTGTAGCCGTGCTAGGTTCCTCTTCTGATCTAGCAGTCATTTGTACACCAGTTGATAGGGTTCCTTTTAATTAGAACTGATGAGGATGGGGATGAGGTTAGTTTCCAAGACTCGCACATATTAAGGAAAATGTCGCTGATCTGTATCCACTATCTACATGTATGTCTAGCAAGGCTTGATTATCACAGTGTCTCCGAAGGTATCGCTGCTGCATCGTCATAAATATTTTACTGATCGACTGTTCTTACTGTACTGTAAATACTTTATTAAAGATGGATCTGGTACAGTGGAATAACACTATTCACTCTAAGAAAATATATTTCCCCCTACGAGTTAACAAACAGTACAGTATTTTTAACTCAGTAATATTGTTTTATGCATTCATGGAGTCTGGATGAGCTGATGCAACGGTTTGTAATATTTGACTAGAAATTAATAAAATAATAATACAATAGACGGACATAAAATTTAATGGGTTGCAAAGTAAAATAAGATTGTTTTAAAAGAAAAAAAGCGTATGACCAATACATTTCTGGATTTGTCCTTGCAGGTGTCCACTCGATGACCAGTACCAAGTCTATGACGGCATTATCCAGGGCCAACCTGCCCGTCCACGTCAACGACAGCGTCATCGTAGAGCTCACGGAGCAGATACTGGAGGAGAGATCGGGCAAGTTCCTACACTGTGCTGTTGACGTCATCACCGACCCGTCACGGCGTCTTCTCCTACACTTCCTCTCCATGGATATATCAAAAGACAATCTCACACCCGACAGGTAATGTTTGTCTATGACAACGAGAGAGTATCTCAAACTTCTTTTCAGTTAGCATACCACACAAGTAAACGTTTTCTTTTCACAACAATTCTGTAATTATCAAAGTTCTAGAAGGAACCGTACTTATACGTATTATAATTAGTTGTACAAAATTTATAAGATTATCTGGGGGGTTTAAGAGACAAGTTTTACTTCATAGTTCAAATAAGTTTTTCACCAATAAGTGAAGAATTCCCCCAGAAATATGTTCTACAAGTAAGAATTCTTGAAGATAATCTTCCTCGGTAATAATCCCTGTTCTATCATAAACAAACAAAAATCACTGTATTACAAATATTTCGACTAGTGAAATATTGTTTGGTCCGACTAAAGTTAACATTGATTACACTCTAGATTTGATGATATTGCTGAGAGCTAACCGTTTAACCAAATTAACCAAATTAACCATTACATTTTACCCGTCATCATGAAAGGCCCAAACCTAGAATCCTGTATCACAGTAAAAACGCCAAAGTTAGTGATTCAAGGGAGGCAACTCTAGAGCTTAAAACAGATATTTGCCTTTTGATGTAGTCTGGCATTGCCAGATTATTGCCCTGATAAATTCATGTCATTTAATTTCCTCTACATGTATATAAAGACAATTATCGGTTCACCGATGTTTCAGGGTGTAAGGAGGTTTTACAATGATTCGTAATAACTGCAAAAAAAGTGTTTACATAACAAAAATCATTTCCGGTAAAACAGAGAGTGTTATCTATCAATTAGCTCCCCGATCTGAATAGGTCAATGGATGCAATCCATACGCAAATATTTTGATTATAAGGCAATTCTAAATACATTTTTCTATTATATAACCCTTTGTTAAAGTAAATGGGCAGGCAACTCTTAGTTAGAATGACCTCAGTCTATTTCGCGCTCTGTAACATTAAAATGATTTTAAAAAAACACATTAAACAATTTCAGACTTCACATATACGACTACCGTCCGGGCGGAGCAGTGAAGCAGGTGACGCCCGTGATGGGTCTTTTCGGTGTGTACGACTCCTACTTTAAGGACACAAGCCCGGGGGTGATGGATTACAAGTCCTCCCGCAATAAACTCCGGCTAGACTACATGGGCAAGCCAAATCTCTTATATAGTGGCTTCCGGATACTCATTACGTCGTTTCAAGGTAAATCAGTTTAGAATAAGAAGTTTGGGTTTTTAACAATATTTAAGTTTTCCTTCAAATGTGCCGTTAAACATTGCAAATTAAATCATCGTTAATATAGACGGAAAAAATTCACAGAAAGGTGATTAATTCCAGTGAAATTAATAGCATGATCACATATTTTAATCTCAATATAATAATCGTTTGCTGTTTGTATTATAATTCTGAATAGCTCCGAAAACCTCCAAATTCGTGTTGTTATCTAGATCATCACTTTTCCATAAAAGTGGTTAATATTATTTTCAATGCTTTTGATTTGACACGGATAAGGACTGATTTCTGATGTGAATGTAATACCTACAAATAATGATAATGGAAATGATCTTTTGTAAGGAAACATCAGGGATATTGTTGTGTTTGATTCGATTTTTTATTATCTGCCTCAATATTATACAAATGCATATTAAGCAAGCTAATCTTCATCTTATATTATTTTTGATTTTCTGCCTTAAACTAAGCTATACCATTTGATATTCTCCCATTTGTTAGATATGTATTGCCAGATTCTCTCTTGCATTCTCCAGAGTTGAATTGTTTAACACGACATCAACACTCCGAATCGTAATAGCCATCCAAACTCATACACATACACACACATATATACACAAACTTACACATACATACACACATACATACACATACATACATACACACATGCATACACATACATACATACACATATACACACACATACATACACATGCATACACATACATACACACATACATACACATACATACATACACACAAACATAAACATACATACACAGAAATGCATCATACCAAAAAACGCTTGACAATTCTTTGTAGTTGTAGCAAGCATGCACAATAAATACCACGATGTTTTGAGATAATTACATTAATTTTCAAATATATGTTATCAAAATATTTTATAAAAAGCAATTGTTTGTCATAGCTAGATTTTATACAATATATTGTCTGACTTCATAATCAGAATATTCATAAGAATTTGGTACTTAAATGATTTAACGTAATCAAGTGTATACACAGAAACAATTATCTATATCTAATTGTTCTTACTTTTCTCACAAGATTTGCGAAGCGATGATTGTGATCGTTTACACCACCACTGTGGGCGGGCCCAAATCTGTGTTCCCCTGTCAGTCATGTGTGACGACGAGTATAACTGTGGCGACGGCGACCAGACTGACGAAAATACCTGCCACCTGGTGGTCGACCCTGAGTGGAAAGGGGCAGGTAAGTAAATAACTAATAATATTAAATATATATATTGTTTAACAGGTAAGATATAATGACCTTAACTTGGTAAATAATTGATAACTGTTTATTAGTATTTCGAAAGTAAATAAAGATAAAATGATGGATATGTAATACATAATAATGATATAAATCTGGTTAATGGTTTAGTTCACAACATGCAATGTTATATTTAATTATATAAACCTGGTTAATGGTTTAGTTCACAACATGCCATGTTATATTTAATGCTATAAACCAGGTTAATAGTTTAGTTCATAACATACCATGCTATATTTAATTATATAAACCTGGTCAATGGTTTAGTTCACAACATGCAATGTTATATTTAATTATATAAACCTGGTCAATGGTTTAGTTCACAACATGCAATGTTATATTTAATTATATAAACCTGGTCAATGGTTTAGTTCACAACATGCAATGATATATTTAATGATATATACCTGGTCAATGGTTGAGTTCAAAACATGCAATGTTATATTTAATGATATAAACCTGGTCAATGGTTAAGTTCACAACATGCAATGTTATATTTAATGATATAAACTTGGTTAAGGGTTTAGTTCACAACATGCAATGTAATATTTAGATTTACCATAATATGCATCCATATTTTTATCACAATCACAGTTTTGGGCACGATACAACAAAAATCAATAGTAATCTCTATGATAACTGTTAACAATGAATACTAATATTGTACTACATGCGAAACTTGCCATTTCTCACTTCTGTTCTAACGGTAGTACGAATTCCTTTTCAGAAGCTACCATTACGGCCGTGGTAGCCGCCGGTGTGGCTATTAGTGTCTTTCTCCTGGTTATTGTTGCTGTCCTCTGTTTCCTTAAGAAACAAAACAGAAGAAGGTATGTTGTTATTTCCAAAAAAATATCAATTTTCTTTGGTTTTGTCATCACTTTGTTAAATATATTGTTTATGCTGAGTTGTCAATTGTATTGTATCTGTAGCTATTCTAAATATTGTCCATATCCTACACACAATTTATTTTAAAATGTAATGATTTATTAAATCTGTCGGATATATTGCATCATAAATGGATAAATATAACAATGCAATATGCTTTGAAGCACTATTTCAATTTGATTGTGTTCTTCTTTTCAGTTACATTAGACAACAAAGTGTACAAATATACGCCAAAAGGAAAGCCAACGGAGAGTGGACAGTTGGAAATAACATCGACACACTGGGCGTGACTGAACTATATGCCCCGCCCACTTATGAGGATGCTGTTAAAAAGGAGGTGAATGAGGAACCGCCCCCTGCTTATGATGTTGTGTCCACACTCCCCCAGTCCCAACTACAGGGGTCACCATATTCCGTCCGATCAGTTAATAGGGTAACGGTTGTGTGTATCGAACGTCCATGTGACAATGATAACATAGACAATCTAGAGGAGTGCCAAACAGAAATAGTATGTATAGCTGCTCCCGAGCAGGCTCCAGATAGAACGGACGATGTTCAAAATGTCACTTCTTGCCCACAAGAAAATGCTTCCCTAGACAACGAACCATTGATAAGTATCTCCAACAAAAGTGTTTCTAAATCTGATGATTGTTCCCAATCATGTTCTTCCGGTCAGGAGGAGGATTCTGGGACGTATGCCGAGGAGAGTTCCCAGGAGAGCGGAAGCAGTAATCTGGAGGAGGACTTGATATCTGTAACGTCAGACTTCCAGATGACAGACGGAAAAAGTTACTTAGACAACGCAACTACAAAATCAGGAGAAAAAACTCCGGACTACTCCAATCGGATATGTCTGATGAATTGTGACGATATTGAATACGTGGACACAGTGGATGATGTGAACGGGAATGGTGTGTAACAAAACGTTTCTTTTCCAACGCAGAGAGCATTAATTTCTATGTCACCACAGTCCTCATTTGTAGCGCTATAGGGTCATGTCAATCCCAATTTTAAACGTCGTATATAACATATATGAAATTAAAGACTGAAACGGTATGTTTCCAGGAGAAATTAATTATTTTTCAATGTTAGGCCTTTGTAAATGACATGTTAAAACCAATCGGTATGATGATTTGTATGTACCGTGAGCAAAGAACTACCGATTTCAAAGATAACAAGTATCTAAGCTTAACAATGGTTCCATGCATATAATTTGGGTTTGTAAAAAACGAAAAGCAAATTAACGTTGTACATATGTATGTCAACAAAATGTAAGAATGCTAATGCTTTAGATCGAAGAAAGACGAAACATCTTGTAAAGCATTGCATTGATTTTCCCTGAAACTAATCAGCATGATATCGTTCTATGTATAAATTACAAAATTCGTGTGATATTATAGACATTTCACAAACCACATGAAGTTCAGACCAATACACGTGTGCGTTAAGTTATTAGCATTACACAATTCCCATGAAGTTGAAAACGTTACACAAATTCACGTGAAGTTAAGACCATTACGTAATACGCGTAAAGTTGTCAACATTACGTTATATACTTGAAGTTACAGACAGTAGAAATAAGACACCTGGATGATGCTTTTATGGTCACTATACACTACATCGAACAGACAGTATCCCTCCAAGCGTATACACTCTCATGTAAAATGTTTCTGAAGTTATATTTACTTTCTCATCGGCAACTAGACAAGTCCATCCATTCATAATTAGTTTTAGTACATTTAAGATGCTGGTGCTAATAAAAACAATATTTAAACATTCATTGTAATTTTTCCATGCTTAAGGTCACGCTACCACAATTGGTACAATTTTGACAGATTTTTAGTGATCTTTAAAAATTCAGATCTTGTATCTGGAATGTTTCTTGATTCTTGACAAAGACTACCTATGGTGGTTCATTTTCAGGAAACGATTTATATCTAAGTAATTTATTTTTGAAAATAGAACGCTAAACCCAGAGTGAGATTTCGTCCGTTTTTCGTCCGTTAATAGTACCCAAATTGGTACACTATATCACAGGCTATGGAAATTGTTTTTATTTCTACAAGTTGATGTGCCGATTACAACAAAATATATTGCTTTTATAGATACCATACTGAACTATAATTGTATATATTCACTTTTATATTATCCGAATATAAGGACCAGAAATCAACATTTAAACATGCTTATATTTAACCCCTTGAAAATCCTCCAAAATTTCGCCGACGTACATCGTTTTTACTGGTTTTCTGATATGTTTACTTTGAAGTCATCGTGTACTCTTAAAATGTTCCTGAAAACAAAACTATTCGGCAGAAATGCTGATAAATATCTATTTTGTTATACAGTCAAAGGAAAATGCTCAAATTTAATCTTAAAGTACTATTCGAACAATTTTCTGACCGTGTACCAATTTGGGTAGTGTACCAATTGTGGTAGCGTGACGTTATATGTTGGTTTATCATTTGAATGGAAAAGTCTGTACTTTATTTCATACTGATATTTTCTTTGATTTATCTGGACGAGAGCGTTTTTTGAGTTTTGTGCAAAAGAAGTTTGTATCTGATCAATCATCGTATGTTTTGAGTATGAAGCAAAGTGATTTGTTTTATCTATTTTTAACTTAATGTCATATTAATTAACCACAAATTGAAACGTTACTCATACATAAGAATGTGTAAAAATATTGTTTTTATTTTATTCTCATGAATATCTGTTTTCGTTGTTAAGTGAGAGCTCAGGAGTAAAAATGCAGCATTATTCACAAATATATAGTTATTGAAAGTTAATATATCTATATTGACAAGTTATTTGCTTCATTTTTATTTAATATTGTATTGAGGTGCTTGTTTTTTACTGGATCAAATTTTATATTCATTTAAACGTCATCATTTGTAATAAGTAACCTTTCATACAGAATGCTTATTAAAGTGTCTAAGAGATGTGTTCATTTCATATTTTAGTTTCAGAAAGAATGTTCTTGAGTCATGAGATTCAATAAAGGTCAAACTGCATTGAAGTAACATTTCGACATTTTTCTGTAGCACGTAAGACTTAAACATGTCTCTGATTGTATAAATTAAGAATGGTTTGATGAATAAATCAAATAATTTTGTATCAATGATGACATTCTATCGTTAAGACTCTCTATAGACATTAAAGGAAAGATTTACAATAAACCTGGAAAAATTTAAACATGATGAGCCTGCTTCGTTCAACCGGTCGACCATTCCGGGTGTCAGATGAACGTAAATCGAGCAGTCCTTGTGTGGCCTCTGGTGAATATCGATCACGTTCTCTATTTGCATATTATGACGATTTGTGTTTTTGTATACATTTGGTCTGATTTCCTAAAGTTAACACTCAATATACAAAATATTTTCAAATTACAAGATTTATCTGTTATGAGTGGAAAAGTGTTGAATTAATTTTATCGGATTTTGAAATATATAGCTAAAAGCCCAGATTCATCGTCTAAGAAAACTCGAGTTACGCCCCCTGGTACTGAAAAAACCATGTTAATAAGTCGGTCAATTTGACAAATACTTCAACCATTAGCTTCCATAATTTAGCCTTTAGTCATGTAACGGTAATCAAAACATGTTTATAAAAGTGTAATGGATAGGCATCCATGCTAATACAAAATCATTAAGCTAAATACTAAATAAACTTTTGACAAATAGCTACAATAAGACATTAATTATCATCTCACTACCAAACATTGTGGCAAACGTCTGAATTTCCCTATAAAATGTTACTTCCCATACCATTGTCAGTAGTAACGTACTAGCGTCGTGGTTTGATTTTAAGCAATGATGGTTTAGTGTCTACAATGATGGTTTAGTGTATACAATGATTAAAGCCCTTTTCGTTGTGTTCATTATAGCAATTACCTGGACTTAATGTAGCATTTCATATACGATGCGGAACAGGCTTACCTGTAATCCTAGTTTCGTCTCTGATTTTTTTGCGGGAGTTCATAATCATTCATGTTTGTTCGGATGTCTCGCAGTTCCTATGACCTGCCCCTAGATGTAGAATCTTAAATTTATTAAGTAAATCCGAAACTTTCATAATAATGATCTCTTTGAGGTCTGATACTAAATTGCAAAGAAGGAGGAAATAATTCAGTAGAGGAACGCAGCTGCAAAATCCTTTTTCAAAACTTAAGGGGCTGGTGACCAATCTACTCAGTTCCCTCTGTTCTCTTTTCTTATCGACTAAAAAATTAATTATGTCCATGTGTAGCGGCATTCTGGTATATGTTGCTCTTTCAAGTATTTCGATGTCTGTTTCATAATTTGATGATGAATAAGCTACTTATTATAACACCAATTCAGATAAAAAATGAAATAAAAGTACAAACATGTTTCTCTAAAGCTTTATTATTCTAAAAAGCAATAATAAACACTAATAATAAAAATCTAACATCTAACTAGCTTTGATATGTAAATACTAAACACAAATCCATAATGTACAATAGAAAGAGTAAATCAATATGTCTAACATATACATAGCCACAAGTTACTA
>NW_018480078.1:889560-929560 GCF_002113885.1 Mizuhopecten yessoensis | reverse complement strand
ACTACTACTACTACTACTACTACTACTACTACTACTACACTACTACTACTACTACTACTACACTACACTACTACTACTACACTACACTACTACTACTACTACTCATGCAAAACATAACGAACCCATAGAATACAAAAGCTTAGAGGAATGCGCAGTGATAAAAGTAGTGTGCATTTAAAAGTAATGATGATATTAAAAGGAGAAAGGTTTGTGTATTTCAGTCATGTTCTTCTGTTCCCCGTCAGATGTTTGTCGAATTTCTCCAGTCAACATCGCCATCTTTTCTACCACCAATCTGCTGTGTCTTCCAATGTCGATGTCTTTTTCGTAGTCTTCATTGATTCATTGCTAAAACGGAGAAATCCGTAATATAATCGCAAATATGTGCTTTTCAGTAATTTGGTGATCTTGAAAATTTCGAGCAGTACATATTTTTGAGCTTATTTCTTATATAAGCACGTACGTGACCTTTTTATTTGGGTTTTATGTTGAAACGCACTTTTGGCACCACATTATTTAATCAAGTGCCACACGGTCACCTGTTGGGTTTGGATAAAATGTATACACTACCGACAAAAGCTGTATAACTAAGATGACGTACATGGATAATTTATCGTTTTTTTCTCACATAATTAACATACACATTACGAATGTTAGCCGGCTAGAAACATAATTGACCAGTTAAACACAATGTCACGACGAGGATATGTGATACTGAATAGTCAATTGTTACACTTCATTATACCAAAACTATTTACATTGTGAACACTAACAGTCCTTTACATAATTTACAGAATCAACGACCATGTCTTTTCATGCAGATAGAGTAAACCTAACTGGGGCTTTATCGTAGCTGTTGTACATTGTCAATGCTAATTTATATACTCACCAAAATTATACCGTTCCTGGTGTGAGATTACACGAACCCGTATGTTCAACAAGAGAGCTGTCTCCACCGATTAAAAAACGCAGGAAAGATGGCATCTTTTGGCAGGCGCAGTGCTGTTGGTAGATTATGATGAAGATGTTGACAGATCAAACCGAGTTATCTTCTTCTAAGGTGGCAAGTTGATATGCGAAACATTCCCGTTTCTGACAAATCCATAAGTCACAAGTAGTACCGTTGGGAGTATGATCTGTTGTAGTTTAAGACAGTGCTTACAGATGTCTCCTGATAAGGATACTGTGCCAGACCCAATGAGTCGTGATGTCTAAATGGGCGGCCCGAACATGACATACTGGCGAGAGAGACATGTTTCTCCTTCACTGGTCATTGATGTAGTTGGTATGACGTGCTGCATCTTTACATCCAGATGTTATCGCCGAGCCCTAACTTTATCCCTGCTACTTCACGTTCTGTTTCAATCTGCAACAGAATATCAGTTTACAAATAATATATGACAAAGAATACCAAATTATATATCAAATAAATAATTCTAAATGAAATGGTGTACGAAACTTAAAAAAAAAGTCTTACTGACGATTAATGAACTTCCTGCAGGCAAACTGTTTTGTTGTAGATAAATATATCGTTATTCATGACCAATCTAAAAATATAAATTTATTTTACAACAACTCTGAAAAAGTACCCGGAGAAAACCCGCGTGGTCGGGTAGGGAACCCCATACCTTTTCACGTCCGATCTGGGAATCAAACCCCAGCCGCTTCGGTGAAATCAAACATTTAGTACTTCAAAAAGAAATTCAAAGTTCACATGGTATAGCAGAAGGAGACAATACTTTTCTGAAATTTTCATTCCTGCCAGCAGCATAATGTTTTCTTGATTGGTCCCTATAACTTAGATCCTGTTCTATATGTTACCGTGAAAGATGATGATATATCGAATGCCTGAAGCAGCTGACAACACAATGGTAGATATTTACATACATTGTATATCTTAACCTTACAGCGAAGCCTTACTCAAGTCATAAACGAAACCTTAACCTTAAACTTTCTGGATGAAGAATTTTATATTATCGTTCTTTATCGGAAATACAAATACAAAAATATCACACAAAGGTAAAATCTTCCTCGTAGGCCACTATTCATTGTTCGTAAGGATATTATGTGCAAAAGTTAGTCATGTAATCAATAAAATTTAAAATTAATCTTCCTTATAGAATACCATTTATTGAAAATAAGAAAGTTTAATTATGTGCTAAAGGTACTCATATTATCAATAAAGTTTAAAAATAATCTTCCTCATAGAATACCATTTATTGAAAATAAGGAAGTTTGATTATGTGCTAAAGTTACTCATAATATTAATGCTATAATATATGTACCGAAATTGCCCAAATGTTTAATGTATTGATAAGCTATATGTCCAAATTACTTATATGAATAGTGTTATAATAAAATAGCGAAAAAATCCTATCTGGAGATAAAATTTTAGTATGGTTCTGACCATTTAATAAAAAGAAAACATGGTACGTTAATTCGTATTTAAACGATTCCTAACTTAATTATTAAGCATACTAAGATTGAAACTACAACGCAAACGTAAGAGGCACTTACCTTGGAGTATATGAAGTACAGTGTCGTTCACTTGAAGTGTTGCTAACCAACTGCTCGTCTTCGAAGTAAATCTACATTTGTGGCTGTTACATAAATGTGTGTGCGATGTAATGTGTGTTGGTGTTGGGTGTGATGTATGTGAGAGACGTAGTGATCGCCTGCTGTGTGTGCTAGTGTGAAGTTTATCGCCCCTCTATTTATACGCCTAAGATATGTAGGTCATAAGATAGGTGAGCGAAGCTTACTCATGTGTGATAATGTAATGAACGAGGGGGAAGAATATACATTACGTTTGAGTGAGCATGCAAAACAGCTACTGATCCAAAACGTAAATGTATGACAAGCTTTCCTATATATAAACTATCAACATGTTGAATTTGATATGTTTCAGTATTTTTAATAAATATCGCTAAAATATATTTAAAAGAAATTGATATTAATTAGTCAATGTGTATGAATCATTATATGCTTGATTTAATTGCAAATCGAGAAAAAAGGAAATACGTTTTAAGCTGACGATATTGTAATCGACAAAGTTGGGCTCATATTGGAATACACTAACAAAGATAGCAATCTAGTATGTGTTGTGACTAGTCAAAACATAATGAAAAACGCATCCCAGTGGAACTTGACGAAACAATACAATCGCCACCTCGAAATGATCTGATACGAAACGGTATACTCTAAAGTACAGATACAGTTGCAATAGTTAATTGACAGCATTGTTAAAAATCACATCCATTTGTCATCCATATCGCTCCCCTGGATTCTAATCCATTCATGACTTTGACCGTTTGCTGATATGATGAATTATGAACTATGACCATCTACCAGTCTAGCATATGATATTCCTCTGACCTTTGACGGTGATGCGTATAGGATAATGCATTGCATTCAAATCTACAGTCTATGAATATAATAACATACCATTTACATATGACTTCTTGAAGGCACAAAGCAGAAAGATATAACCGATAAATATACATTGTGGGGTACATTTATGGCTGAGTGTAATATTTCCCACTATGTGGGTTTTAGATGTAGATAACATTTCTGCTGAATATGCAGAGTCAGATGGCATTAGACATGTAGAAGATCGTTAATTCTGTAGACATCTGATAACGTATGGTAGTGACCGGACATTATTTATTAAACAATAAACCGGCTAACAGACATATACAATGTATCTATATTGACTGTGTTAACTGTTGTTGGGTAAGGAATTATTAGGATTATCGTTTACTTCATGTTATAATATTATTCATTCATTATATTGTTTTACTGATCAAGATGTAATTGCAGCTTATGACTAATCTAACCTTACATTACCGATGTGATATAGATAAGTAACAGTTTTGGGGATGACGTTACATACGACATGCCAACAGATTCAAACTAAATTGTTTAAGTATCATTTTGTTCAGTGTACCCTGCCTTTAAGTAATTTTGTAAAATATGTCTAACTCTGATGTGAATATTAGGTCCGGCTGATTTTAGGATTTTGAATAATTCTAATATTGTTTTATGTTGTGGTTCAAAAAATGTAAGAATATAAACAGTATAATATATATGGCAATTTTATGGCATTTTGATACGTCAAATATAGGTGGATAGTAGGTTGCAGCAGGAAGAAACGGTTCTTTGTGTGGATATCTTCGAAAAAGGGTTTTCGGATTTAGCTTAGAATCGGACGTATGCAGCTATAGCACAAGCGAAAATTGATACAATTGTTTTACCGTTTAATTAATCAATAAATGAACCACAAAATGCTTGATTATATACTAGAATCATATGTGAAATAGTTCTCTATCATAATTTCAATTACTTTTATTACTACTATCATTTTTATTGTTATTACTACTATCATTTTATTGTAATTATTACCACATTTTTTACTATTATTACTACTATCATTTTGTCTGTTTTTTCTATTATTTTTACTGTTTTTATTATTATTTTTTCTATTTTTACTATTATCATTTTTACTATTATTACAACTATTATTTGAACTGTTTTTACTATTATTTTTACTATTTTTACTATTATATTTACTATTTTTGCTAAAATCATGTTTACTATTATTATTACTACATTCTATCTGTTTTACTATTATTGCTACTTTCAATTTTACTGTTATTACTTCTATCATTTTTCAAACAGTGAAATATTGCTGGAAGTCGAAGGGGACCAATAGTTACCTACGTACAACCGTATGTAAAGTATAATAAAATGAAGATTGAATACTAGAATAGCGTCAATCAACACGGACACAGAAGAATAACAACACAGATACATGTGGTCTTGATCTGAGCCACATGTACCACTTCTATATCAAAACAGGAAAATGTATCCGTCACAAATGTATCTACGACACCGAACCTGATCTAATCATAGTAGACACTAAATTCCTCCTGCTAGAAATCAGTTCTCATTTGTTCAAAGCCTGGTTACATAGCGAGACGAATTATTGTACGCGAATTTTGAAAAATCTGAAATTTATAAATATGCTAACATTTCTTTGGCTTATCAGAATTTAAACAAATGTGTCAATGTCAAGGCAAGGGGCGTACTATGTTCAGCGTTGCGTGAACTCTTTCCATATCCATGACTACGTAATTTATTAGTTAGCATGGCGTGTCTCATTATACACATTTATGAAATAATTAGCATGTTTATAGGAAAAGCTGCCAACTCCAAACAGAACTTTTGGCCCAATCGGTATTGTGTTAAGTTAGGGATCATTGTACAGATAGTTTAGAAACAAAGGAAACGTTCACTTTTAGTGTTAAGTTTACATGTTTACATTCTTTATTTACATTTCATTACGAGCACTTCTACTACTATGTTTGGAATCTGAAACATTTTATAACTTTAATTTTTGCTCGTTTATTGGGAAGTCCGTTTTGGGGAACTGGATAAAGAAGCAATATGCAGAGTGAATTAAAATAATTCTATTTGATTTATTGGCAAACACTTTTCTTGTGATTTTCTTTTTCGCTTTGCAATCATTTAAGTAATTCTATACATTTGATTTATATCTTACTTTACGTTCTTTTATAACGGTTACCTTTGTTTGTGACACATAATGCATCACGCCCTAAGAAAAAATGAAGATGAAAGAGATATTCCCTTAGCATCAAGATATACTTCATTTACATCAGTATGGTCAACAGGTCGGAACACGCGAGAAAATTGGTAAAAAGGTTTGATAGGTTAACAGCCTCTCTTTGGTGTCATTGTAGTGTTAATGAATCTTTTCTATATTATTGTAAAGGAAACACCATAATTAACATATATTTTGTAAAGTGAACACTCCTTGGGGGGTTTGGCCAAAATGCCATCTAAATCTAAATTGACGTTGCGCAGACACAGCGAAGGTTCTTTTAAATTTAAAGAATGATGTGTCAGTTTTTACCCATCTTAAATTGATCAATAAAATATCAATTATTCGGTCATAAAAATGTGGACACTTAAAATTAAATACATATATATATATTATGTAGAACACTATTGAAAAGTATCAGACTGGGACAGCCATATGTTTTATTCATGATATAATCTAAAATCTGTTACCACATGTGTTGAAAATGTGTACTTCTCTGTATTGTATCAAACTAACCCATGTCGAGCCGCTATAGAATTTTTACCATCGTAGTCCGTTAGATTTATAAAGACTGCTCCTAAACGATTCAAATGAGTGGTTGCATAATAATACTTTACAATAGTGGCAGGCCTGTGACAATTTGATACTGATTTATTTTATCAACCTTTGGCCTCTGTGATATAGAATACTGTATGGTTAGCTTAACTTCCTTGACTTAGTTCCACGATATCTAATCATGTTGTGTTGAATTGTTAGCTTGACGTCTATATCATAGATTATTATATATCTTATCATGTAGTATTGATTTGTTAGCTTGACGTCCATATCATAGATTATTATATATCTTATCATGTAGTTTTGATTTGTTAGCTTGACCTCCGAATCCTAGCTATGTAATATCAGTGTTATTCATTTTTTGCCATTCTGCATCTTTTACCAAATGTTTAAGGTCCAATTACCTGTGTGTGTGTGTTTTGTACGTTCATCTTCAAGATACAAGGAAGCAGAAACTGCTGGTGGATTGTTTAGTCCCCGATGTTTGCATCTTGATGACCACAGTTGTTTCTTTTGAGGGGCACGGGTAAGAAAATAAACACTTTTAAGATAATTGATTTTAAATTAATCAGCTCTCCTATAATTTTCTTCATTCATAAATAAAGGGATTTTAAGCACCTGACCCTCTGTTTCAACAGTACACTAGACAATTCGGATTTCCTTAGCACCAACGATAAGTCCAATAAGGACGAGACAGCTGTATGATGCAGTGTAATTCGTTTCTGGAGTACTGTATCTATTACCAAATGTCAATGGTTCAATCACATGTGTGTTACAATCATCATATCATGTTATTTGGCAGGTTTTTATTCCTCTGTTTTCAAATCAAGGAATTGAAAGTATCATATCACTGCTTATTGAAACTGAATTAAATACAGCCATTGACTCCATTCACTATTTGTATGTCAATATCTAGTTATTAGTTTGTAAGGCGTCCGGGTGTCTGTCTGTCTAAATTACATTATAATGCTTCAGCTTTAAATTCAGTCTTTCAAATGTCACTTTTCCACTGCTTATCATTTATATAATAATTTATTTGATAATAGAAGATACATCAAGCTAACGTATAACTTAAATAATTAACCAAATGTCTATGGCCATTGACAGATCTTGGCATGATATGCTACTCAACCGATATCTTTTTTACAATGCTATATGAGATTGTATATTGACACATGTCCTGATTGGTATTTTTATGGATTCAACTTGAGGGTTAAAAAAATCACCTGACATTTTACGCATGGTCAGCCTATCTAGGAGTTACGTAAGACAACTTACACGAATTTAACAAGTAAACCACGTTTTATACCCTACAGTCATGTGTAGAAGTGAAATACGTTTGACCTATTACAGGTTCCAAAGTACATCTATCCTACAGGTGAATATGATAGGGACACATGTTATAATTAATTCAGGTAACTAAGTTTATATCCCCATAAGTGGAATGACTTGCAGGTGTGCGGATATTATCTCTATACTACAATATATTATCTTACCAAAGATATTTGGTTTGGCTACATTTTAAGCGTATTTATCGTTATAATTCTATTAACCGTTTCTGTTCAGTTTGCTCACTATTTCTTTGAGAACAATATCACATTTTGTTCGTACAAAGATCTCTAAATCAGACATGAAATCATGTCCAAATCATGAATTGAAAGATACCATTTAGTTTTGTGTTTATACATATATGAAGAAAAGCCGTACAAAAACTGATATCAATGATTTAATGACTTTTTGTATAAAGCTAATAGGTACATGTATATAACAATGCAGACAACACATATATACCGTTTGGATATAAGACATAAGTCACTTTTCATACACGACGTTCCCGTCACAAATAACAAAATCAATGAGACTGTTGTGAAAACCAAGTTGGTATACGATGTGCTCCCATCTGAAAGACATTGAACAAACCAGTATGTAAATGATCAAGACATTGAACAAACTAGAACGGTATACAGACAGTGAACTATCCACATATAAATCATAAAGGCGGTGCGAAAGGATGTAGATCCTTAATATATTGTACCGGACAGAATGTGACTCGTTAAAACAGTGAACAAGCAAGCATGTAAATTACAAAGACGGCGAACACGCCACGTTTAAATCATAAAGATAGAGAAAAAAGGCAACATATAATTCATTGAGACAGTTATTAAGAACACAAAACCCGTAAGCTATGTTAACGGTCAACAATACAGCACTGAAATAATAAACACAATTAACAAGACAGTATGTTCTCATATCATTTCAAACCAATAGGAAAACTATGTTTGTTAATCAGTTCTGTAAAATATGCGCATTTCCCTTTAAGTCCTAATTTATAAATTCCATTTCAAAGCAGTACAAGAAAGAAAAAAACATTCCCTTACCGTGGAGCGTCGATGACCACCATATTAGCACATTTCCCCTCATTTAGAGATCCGTGGGTGTCGGACTTCCCTAGGGCAGCAGCGGCATTCAGAGTGGCAGCAATCAAAACTTCCGGCATGGACATACGTAAAATGACGCATGCCAGATGCATGACGAGAGGCTAAATCACAAGTGTAATAGATAATATCACTCATTTACTTTTAATAAGGTGTTTAAGAAATTGGTAGCCTTAGAATTCCCTACGAGATTTCTTAAAATATACAACGTTAAAATTGAAGTATGAAAATGAGGGAAACGTATACAGGACTTACCATTGATGAACAGAACGCATTTGGATTGAAATCGGAGCCAAGAGCAACCGCCATTCCGGAATCTATCATTTTTCGGACCGGTGGTGGTTTCAGTCTTAGAATGTTAGCAGTCGTAGGGAGGACGACACCAATGGAACCTGCCTTCGCCATGGCAGATATACCAGCGTCAGATATTTCCTCCAAATGACTTATCGACAGAGCTCCAAGTTCTGCACCCATCTATGAAAGACATGTATAGTGAATAAGTTATCATTAATATTCTAAATTGTATGCAAGATAAGAGATGGACTCAATGTAGTTGATCATGTAGACAAACATTCACATCGATATCTGTTAAAGAGATCAACAAATAAGAATTATAGCTGCAGATAGCAAAGTCATGTATTTAAATTTCAAGGCTCTCATGCTACCCTAATCGATCAATCGGAAATTTATACGGATCTTTTGTAAAGAAATTCTTGTTTCTATTACATTCTTTGTTCGCTGCAATATTACCATTCAATCTTAGCCTTTAATTCTTAACTTATTTGATTATGGATGATCATTCAAACCTACAACTACTAACCTTCGCTCCCTCAAGCGGATGAAGTTCGTCTCCGTGAAAGTTTATCTGCAGACCCATGTTTTTGCCCGCCGTAAGAATTCGCCTTGATTGATCTATGTCAAAGACGCCCTGCTCGCAAAATACATCTATATTATCCACGTGTAGCTCCTTCCTGTCCATCATGTCCCGAATACAGGGCAACTGGACGGAAATGACGTCGTTAGTGGCGTCTTCCGAATTTCCTCCTCTGACAGAGACATATTGCAATTTTGTAATACACGATTATATTTTCAACAAGAACAATATGGCATTGTCAATACGTAACTTTATATAGAGTTACAACATAGAGTAATACATTCACTCGATCTATCGACATCCAGAAAGATTAATAATTGTATAATATGATTAAAATTGTAAAGCATATTTTATCTCGAAAACGTAAGCAGTAACAATACAGTGACGTTAATACCAGTACAAAGTGATCCATTGTGTAGAATTAATTACAGCGAAAGAAAATTAACGGTTTCAATAACAGAAAAAAAGTTACTTTGGCACTGCATGTGCACCACAAAACGTAGACGAGATTCCAATAGGGATTTCCCTTCTTGCCCGGTCAATCACTTTCAACATCTTCACTTCCGTCTCCTTGTTGAGTCCGTAACCACTCTTACATTCAACTAATGTAGTCCCCGTTTTCATCATCGAATTTAGTCTTTGCTTTAACCCGTCATATAGTTCCTCCTCGGAAGCTTTACGCGTGTGTTCTACTGTAAAGTGTATACCTCCGCCTGCTTTGTGAACTTCCATGTACGTAGCACCTGCAAGCTGATGAGGAACAAAACACCATGACGTCAGTATGTTTAAGCCATCATAAAAAAAATCTCAAGAAGAACATTTCCCCATTTTCCTGTTTTGGAATAAAAACTCCACGTATCCCTTCAGCCTTCACTCTAAATTTCATGACATACTGTAATGCATTCTTAAAAAAATATCGAATATCTCTCTTAAATCGAAATTTGTGCAAAGTATCAACTTTTTTGAAATAAATAAGGTCTACAAAATGTACTAAAGAAAACGTATTGCTCTTCTGTGAGATCTCGTGGAGCGTAGGGAGGTATGCTTAGGTCGTTCCTTGTAATGCTTACATAATGGCATTTCTAAACATTTTCATGGGTGCATGTTCTGAGGTGGAGTGGAAACAGATTAGCTCGGCCATTTATAGGAGTGTAAGCTCACTACTCACCTTCATCGCGAACTCGTGGACACGATCTCCAGCCCATACGGGATGAGTGTGGGCGTCTACGAATCCTGTGGAATACAAATAACACTGATAACATATTAGGACATTTTAAAATGAAAGACAACATCATTTTTAATCGTATGAATGTTTTCATTAAGATACGAAATATAATTATGTACACTAGAGCTTTAAGCGATTTTTCATCTGGGAAATGTAACGGGTTACCCAAAAATTCTTGAAGGTACAATGTATAATGGGGTACCAGCTTGACCATACCATCAGGTAGTCATCGCTAACATAGGGCTTAAAACACACTTTTCGTCCTTAGAAAGTAATTTATTCGTAAGAGCTATTTATGATCCTTTGGGTAATTCATCGTGTTACTAGCTTCATATATGGTTAGGCTGTTTTTGGATCGTATAAGAATAAAGTTTCTACAAAATTCAAAAATTGGTTTAAGATACGAACGAAAGATTGTAGTCTACTTCACGAAGGATATTACATCCTAAATAGACTAGAACCTAAACGGTTCAGATGTTCACAAACCTGATTTTACATTAAGTACTGATTTTACATTAAGTAGTCATATCTAACGTTACATGTGTATAATTATCTTTACCTTATGCATGGCGTTGCTGCAAAATAATCATGATGGTAACACAGGTATTTCAAAATTATAACTACATGTACACGAACACTCTGCGGTTTACGTTCTTAAAATAATATCTTGTTATCACTTTAAAGGTCCTTTCTTTACGCCATCCATATCAAGCTCTTACCCGGCAACACGCATTTCCCAGATGCGTCGATGATGCGGGTAGTCGCACTCTCGACATATTTCCGTTTCCGCTCAGACTCTTTTCCAATGAACACTATCTTTCCACAGCTGAGCACATATTAATAAAACGGAATAAAAAAGTAAAGCATTAAACATTGTTATCTTCAATATAGCCTATGCTACGACTTGAGGGGATATATCGATAGGGGGTATTACATTACAAATAATCAATGGACGCATACAAAAACTCTGATGAGTCGAAAATATTCTCCAAATGAAATAATGGCAAATGGCTTCCTAATGTTTGTTCTGACATTCAAGCAATACAAATCGATACTTTATTGTATACATTTTATAAATACTAGATAATTTTTCAAACAACTTATCAAATAGCATTTGAATGTCACCAGAATAGCGATGGTAAACATTTAACTAAATCAATCATGAATCGATGATGGTCAAAATGAAAATTAAGGAACTGACGTCATTTGTTTTAAGACGCATATAGTTAATCGAAATAGTCCAATATTACAACAGTATAACAATAGACAAGAAATTACACAGAGCAACACACGTTAGGATGCAGTGAAGCAACTGGCACTTCATTTGTGATTTTTTAGATAACGTACTTCTTTGAAAAGCAAGGGTTCCGCTTTCGATATACGAATCTTCCCTGCACTCTTGGAGTCGTCCTCGATATCCTTGGATTACGATCACTTTCGCTCTCTACACCCCTGGAATATGTCATAGCAAAATTGAAGGCACGAAGATAGCTGTTTGATTGGTGTAGAGAGCGAAAGTGAGCGAAAGTGAGCGTAACCCCTGGATATCGAAGATGTCTTGGAGTATGATATGACAAAATCGTTGGCTCTTAATGTATCATCTTGCAGATCTTTGACAACATCAACAGACTTCGAATTTTACGTAGCTCCTTTTCAATCTTTACAAGACAGGTATCAGCCTAGCGATTTGTAAGTTGTATCCACCGAAAACCAATCAAATAGCTTACCGCAAGACTGCGATATTGTCAATAAATATGCCAAGGGTACAGAGAAGGTATGTTCATGGAAAGCGGCTTCTTTCTATTTCTAACTACCTTTTATTTCCTAGCGCCTTGCTTGGCAATACCTCACCTTTGGCTTTAATGTTCAGCGTTCGCAAAGGTTAGGAAGGCAATGGATTCTATCCCCAGGCCTGGACATACCAAAGTACTTAAACATGGCAGCTGTTATTCCCAGCTCAACTTTCAGTATTTGGGGTAATGGCAACAACTGGTTCACCCGTTGTCAGTATAATGTGAACGGGCAGAATGCTGTGCTAGGTGCCTTCGTCATGAGTATTCAGTGAGATAGCACTATACAGTCGGCATCAGATCCGCGCTATCACAAGGAGGCAAGTACCCCAACATACCCTGTCTCCGGCAGAAATACACACATGCACGCTTACACAACACACATGGAGGCACCTCCTTAAATGCCTTAGCCGCTAATAGAACGTTAAACAATATAAAACCAAACAATCATAGAAAGCGGAACCTTTGAATTTCCGGAAAATGGCGTCTACATGTATGACCCATTTGACCGGACCGTTTGTTAGATTACTTACCTGTTAGATACAACACTGATCCCGTCCCCGTCCTCCTCCTGCAGGGTGTCTACCTGTTTCATGTCCTCCCCACACACCTTCAGGGTGGGGTCCCTCCGCACCAGCACCACCTGGCGGGCATTCTTTACAACGAGATTCACGTCGGTGGACATGTCGATTTCAGTGTATTGGACGCTTCACAGTGTTATTGTACGGGAATACTTTTATTAACAAACGCGTCTAGGTAATCGGCTAGCCGAGATAAGCTCACTGATAACGTATGTTGGTCAATGTCAATGAAGACTTTACAACACTATTCACACTGTGAATGTCACGGTATGGTCGTCCATAGTCATCAACAATCAGAAGGGGACTTACATGTTTGTGGGCATGCGCTATAATGTAAGAGTTCCAATTGAAATATGAAGCAATGGTTGCTTTTCATGTTGTCATCCTCGATATCTAGGGATTACGCTCACTTTCGCTCTCTACACCCCTGGAATATGTCATAGCAAAAATGAAGGCTCGGCGTGCGCCACCTCGTTGATGAGACCAAAAAAACTAGTTCGAACCTTTGATGTACATCAAAAGAATCTCGCGGTCACGTAACTGTAAAAATTGACAGGCTTTGAAGTAGGGCGTCTCTACTTTGTTATCTTTAAAGGACAGGTATCAGACTAGCGATTGGTCAGGTGTTTTTTTTACCTAATACCAATCAAACAGCTATCTTCGTGCCTTTAATTTTGCTATGTTATATTCCAGGGGTGTAAAGAGCGAAAGTGAGCGTAACCCCTGGATATCGAGGATGTCATGTTGTAGGCTGCGATCAAAAATGGCGAGGAAACCAGGCATCATGCAGTGCAATAGTTGCCAATAAAGTTCTCTTACAAAAATGAAGTGAGATAGGCGATAATATTACGGAGTATCTGAGATAATAGCTCATATATCTGAACATCCAAATCCTGTCTAAATATTCTCTGCGCAGACAGAAACACGTCATCGGGTACCAATCAACACAGGTATATGCGTCTGCATGTTTGTCCTTGTAAATTATACATTTTTTGTGTGTGTATGTAACAGTAGCTCATGAGTACAAAAACACGATTTATCAACTTTCCCACCTAAGTGACTGGCTGTCGTCAAAATATTTCTTAACTTCTTGCGCTCACCTTGCTTTCACATTCTGTATTATATATATATCATGAAACTCAGGCCAGGAGCCATGCATTACCGCAAATAAAAAGAGATTTGAACGTGGATCGTTTTGAGCATTGTGAAGTAAAAGGAACTGTATCTGTATACAATGTAATGCAACCAAATATTATCAAACGTGACGGGAATCATAACAACAAATACACTGAGACTGACGATTATTTTTTTTCATAACGAGACTATATACGTACTCCATAAGACTATATACGTGTAGAGTGTCTACTCTAGCTATATATGTTCAGAGACAGTCACGTCACGTTTATGCGTTGGCGATTTTTATTTTTCAAAATATTTTTTTTTTTTTATAAAAATATAAGATTTGTAAAACGGCAGCCGGGTACTTCGGTAAAATACACATGCATTTTTACGCTTGATATAATGTTTAATTACTCGTGAGCTAGTGTTTCAGACATAGAAATGTACCATTAACAATGTGACAAACATGCAGGTAATTGGAAACGGCATCGAGATTAGGAAGGACATATAAGATAAAGACGACTTAGAGTGCATGCTGGTTTTATAACGACTGTCACATTTACCAGTGTAAGTATATAGGGAGGTGTAGGGAAGGAGAAGCTGAAGGGTCCTGTAAAAACAGGAAACAGTACCAGGAATGTGCTTTATTTGGGGTTATCCCATTGAAGATTGAGATAACTTCTTCCTCCATTGTCGTTTTTTATATGAACCAAAGAATATCCCCCATTAACTCCATATCTGATCTAAGTGATGATATTCCATTGCAGTATATGGTATGGTTGTCAAAGAGTTTATGTTAATTTGATGATTTTTTTTTTTTTTAATTTTGGAGACGATTTAGAGATGTATTTTGGATACTAAACGGTTCTTATTAGATTTTACTTATTTTCTAATAAGTAAATTTGTTGTAGCGGGTATATAGGTCGGCTTGTCCTTAAGTACCAGCTCAGAACAGAGTGAATTTATGGACACTTTGTCTGAGCTAGTTTCCAGTTCATGTTTGACCGACCGGCCGTTATTTGTAGCAACCACTTCATATTACGTATTATAATCGATATTTCAATAATATCTAATATTATTTCATGTTAATACGTCTGTGCTTTGATAAAAGGCTGTAAAATATTCTGAAATGAAAAACGAAAGTGCTGAATATATATATATATATAGCGTGGTCATTTGAAACTACAAATGTAGATTGCCATAGAAGACGTACAACCTGTTGATCACAAATAAATAGCATGAGGCTAGCTGAAGGCTACTGAAAGTAGGCCACAGTGACGGCGATGACCGCTCGTTATCTATTGTGTTGACCCGTCGGTCGATGTCCTCATGTATAAAACACAACTAGCTAATACTGGGAATGTTCATTGTTTTTGTAGAGGACATAAATGTGTTTGATGAAGCTTTTTAAAACGACGATCTGTTTTCAACCAATATAGAACATGTCAAATACAATATCGTTTTGTGATATGCAGAACTGATGTATGTGGTCAGGGAAACCCTGGCAGTAAACAGACAATAGTTTGTAAAGGAAATGATAGAAACCCATACAAGCAGTTGTCGCTTACAACAATTTAGTTTGTGATACAATAACATACAGTTATATGAAATATCTTATTTTTCCTTCTGTTTTCAGTGTTGTCAGTCGTAGGGTTCTAATTAAGTCTTGTCTGGTGGTGAAAATATTGCTTTTTTTGTCAAACGTTTTAAAGATGCCCAGTTAGCTAAATATCAGACGAACATGTATCAGGTTTCCCTTACACAAGACGTACGCTGTTTAACTGGTGCATTTCGTGAAATTATGGAAACTCCATTGATATGACTAGATTTTACTTTCATATTATTTATAATAGTAAAACACATCATTTTGATTCTTGACATGGACTTATTCAGTCACAGCAAAAATTGCGATTGAGATTAACTTATACAATTTTCTGTCATTAAAAAAGCAGCAAAAATTGAATAATTCATCGTCAGTTATTTATACAGATGAATATAAATTGAATATAGAACATTGTATGAATAATAGTGGTCCCAGTATAGATCCTTGAGAAATTACATTAATTGTAAGGATAAATGTGGTTCTACTACAGATCCTTGTGAAACACCTGGAGTCTCTGTTAAAGATATGTGGATTCCGTACCAATACTCCGTTTCTGATATTATCGAAACCTCATTTTAATACTAGGGACTGCCAAAAATGTCATGTCTTTTAAAGATTATGAAGTAATCCTGCATGTTGAGAAATCACAAATAACAAGAGTTTTGTGTTCGTGTTATCAAGTGATCGAGTGATGCATTTTAATAATTTTATGAGAATACGAATGATTCGGAAATATCTTTTAAACAATCCGTTTTCATTAAGATAATTGCAAATATGCTTTATAAACCACTCGTTCAAAACATTTTCCCCGTCAAAGATAAACCTAAGGTTTGGGCACGTAATTTGACACTTTGCCATTATTTTCTTATTTGAATATTGGCGCGACCTTTTACAATGTCTTCATTTTTCGGGATACAGGCCTGACACTATTCCGTCTTTTCGTATTGCAGAGTTATCTTCTCTTGTGAGCAGGTTTTGATTGTTACGTCATATATGTTTTTGAGAGTAACGTCATCATTTTTTGAGAAAACGACGTTATTTTCTCACGCAAACCAATGACGTAACAATCAATACCTGCTCACAAGAGAAGATAACTCTGCAATACGCAAAGACGGAATATAGCTAGCGAGAAGTTGAGAGATTTCGTTGCAAATTTTAACGTTCTGTGACTTTTCCAGCAGCGCTCGTTTCCGATAGTTTGGTTATGTCTAATTCTTTTAGATGTCTCCTGTATAATGTACTTCTAAGGCTGTAGTGTGGATGTCAAAGATAATTTAATTCGTTTGTTTGTCAAATGGTGATGAAAGTTTGTCACAGTTTGCCGGGGTCGTTAATAGATAATATTAAACTTTATTTATTTTAAAACAATGATGATACAAGTTTTACACAAATAAAAAAGATATAACAAGGTACAAGGAACTCGGTCTGTTTGAAGTCACGTTCATGTAAAACAGAAACATTACATGTAGCTAAAAATAACATCTTATAAATGTAGCATGTAAAGGGAGATAATCACATTTACGAGAAAACCCTTACCTACAAAGTCACAAGACATAACAGTATAGATACCTTGAATTGAAATAAGAATAGTGTTGAGATCCATATAAAACATCACTCCGGTTGGCCAGGATGAAAACGCGCATGGGATAACAAGAGGAAAACGCAGTTCCTGGAGAAACACCAAATGGTCGGGCATGTGACCCCAGATTTATAAAAAAATTATAATTATGATTATAAATAAAAACAATTCCCAAACCAACTCTTTGACTTTTTAAATCATATTATTTTCTTTATTTCTGACACATTTATACTTTTTTCATCACTATTGTTTCTGAGGTCTGAGACAGGCTGTAAAGATTATTAATCTCATAAACTACCCCAGGGACAATAGTATACGTCCCTGACTACCCCAACGGATCCGGCCCTGCAGTGTGTAACATGTATTGTAATCCTTATGTTTAATGTCTGATAATAATTTCCTAATATATTTAAAACCTGTGTATGATTCGTTTACGAAATATTTTGCAATAAAAAGTGCTTTCATATCATGTATAGGCCTACATGCAGTCTAACTTTAATTGTATTTATCTGGGACGAGAAATGCATTGCAACTTTGTGTCAATTATTGGCAGTAACCGTTTCTAAATTAAATTTAAGCTTGATTTATTTGCAAATTTCATTGTAAAATGGACGAGGTGCTGCACAAAAGAAATGTGTGTGTGTGTGTGTGACCTAAAAAGACGAAGAAGAGTTGTGTACCCTGTCCCAACTTGTTATCGAGATCTACTGAGTGTTTTAAATCATACCAACAAGTCAAAGCGTCTTACTGGCATTGATGGTGTTGCCACGGAAATTGTAAACAGAATCAGAACTGCAGATAAGGTATGCAAATATTTAGCGGTCTCTTTTTTTAGCAAATTCATAATTTTATGATGTGATGTTGGTACAGCTCGTCTTTTTAATGTCTTAACATGTAAAGAAACTATATGTTATTGACATACATTGATAATATATTGATAAAAGATAAACCAAAGTGTAAATACTGACTAGCTTCACTCTGTCACTTGTATGTCCTACGTGTTGTGGCCAACCTGTGCACGGCATCACATGTCCTCACGACATTATATAACTTTTACAAGTGACTACATAAATGAACATACAGTTTGTATATGACATGGTCACGTTTGTATTTGTTTTTATCTTGACTGCTGTATCATGTATGTCGTATTGCCCGAGTTTCCTCTGACACTAACACCAGACATGCACAACCTTAAAAACACATCTGCAACGAAGAACACCTACACATATATATTCATTCTTCCCACACACAATAACGCAATGTAATCTCCTTCCCATAGCAGCAGTAGATGACTTCAAGGCACACATACCCTATACAGCCATTGAAGCCCTCATCACACGCTAGTACATACGCCAGCTTTTATACCTTTTATCTTATACCCTGCACATTTTTTTTTTATCTGACCACTACAAATTATAACCCCCTTTTTCACGCCTCTGTGACAGGATCCCCAAGGGCATTATATAAATCATCAGTTATTGATGGAGCCCCTGTACTTTAAAGAAAAAGAAGACAGACATTTTGGCATGTATCATGGTAACACTTTTCTAGCTTGATAATTATACAGCGTAAGTTCAATAGGATTCATCTTTCTTTCCAGAATTGCTGTCTTCAAATATACATAATGGCTGACTCACCTAATAGGTCCAATCCTGGGTCTCCAGACACAGATGTCTCCGGCAAGAAATCAAGTGAGTATAAATATATACATGTGTAACAGGCAAGAGAGTTGTGTGCTTCCTAGTCCGTTGCCTGAGTTACCTCTTTCCCCCGACACCGGACTTAAACATTTTGACAGATAGATGACTGGTGTGGCAAGCACCAGAAATATACATGTATCTGTCAAAATGTCTAAGTCTGGTGTCGGGGTCAGCATCATGGATGGGTGATACTCTAATTCCAATAATATTGGCATTGCATACATTATAAAAAATCTGTCAACTAGCAGCCTCTTCTGTATTTTAGGAGTTAGGAATAGGATGCATGACAGTTCTGGTGGATATGCTCCAATTATACATTAGATTAGGTGTCAGCCAATGGGTATGGCATCTGATAAACCACAGTTGTCTATAGTATGTTTCATTACCTTTGAAATTTAATGATTCTGCTCTTCATACACAGATATATATGTAATATTGACAGGGGATTATACATGTTCTGGTCGATTGAAACAGTGACCTGAGTTCATTCAGGTGAAAAGATGTAGTTATTTATTGATTGTAAATGCTGAACATGGTATATTTTATTATATCTTCTGATTTATCTGTAATCACTATGTCATTGTAGTTTTTCCTGCATATTTGCTATAATTGCAAGGTAGAGATATACTTATTAGTGATGTTGACGTTTTTTATTACCCTGAACTATTGTCTTTTAGGACAAGCTATCTCTGGGCAATCAGGACGCGTAACCTTTCCTAACTCTGCAAAATCTGGATCAAGTCGTTCCATTATGTCAGGTATGTATAAAAATGAAATAGAGTTTTGAAAAAAATTAGCAGTAAAATAAAGGGCTGTTATTAGGGTTTCATTTTGGAAATAAATGTATAATTTTCATTTCAAGTAATTTATTGTCAACTGATCATAGTGACTAATTGGAGAGCTACATACATTAAGTGTGCAAAACAACAAATTATCAAATTTTGAAATCTTTGAGATTTGATTTTGATACACTATTCACAATGCCGGAGGTTCTTTCATATATATGTGCCAACTCTTAGTTTATAAAAATAATCACAAACATGTTACATTGTGTATTAGGATTATCATTAAACATTTTCTTGTCTGTACTGGCCAGAATTAGCAATTGATCAAGTTCCGATGTGTGGGAAGTGTGTTATAAATTTCACTGTCTAAACATAAAAAGATTACACATTTTTAGAAAATACAAAAAGTTAACATGTTTATATATACTTGTGCATCCTATTACAGCTGATGATGCGGGCACCCAGGGTAATCCATTTAAGATGGCCCCAGACAGTGACATCTTTGTCCTCCGAGATAAGGAGAGGCAAAGAAAAAAACAGGTAAACTAAAATAGGGGTAAAGCTTATTTTCATAAATTTCTTTTGAGTTGTCCGAAAGATGATGACAAAAGCAAAATGTTCTTTTACCTTAATAAGATAATTAACTGGTTCAATGGTAAAACTTGTTTTCGGCGGCAGTAATTTTTTATTCAAAAACAAATAATTATTGGTGTCATGTTGAATTGAACATTATATATGTGGCATACAGGAAAGACTTCGGCAAAGAGGATTACACGTACATGAAAAAACAACATATTCATCGAAAGTGAACTTCCGTACTGCTTCCATGATTCGGCCGGCTG
This sequence comes from Mizuhopecten yessoensis, assembly GCF_002113885.1. Taxonomy (NCBI): domain Eukaryota; kingdom Metazoa; phylum Mollusca; class Bivalvia; order Pectinida; family Pectinidae; genus Mizuhopecten; species Mizuhopecten yessoensis. Next base: position 908,852 of record NW_018480078.1, on the reverse strand, counting down.
ATTCTGATGAGGAAAAAGAGGGTGAAGACGGTGATAAAACTGTGTCAGTTAAAGATGACCCACAATACACAATCAGAGTGACAAGAGGTATAGATTTTATTACCAAATTTGAAGTAATGGGATTCCTGGAGGTAGAAGATGGAAATCAATTAAATTTTTACATGTACAGTAAATCTTCAATATACTGCTATCATTTGTGTGAAGAAATTTTGGTGTTTTAAAGAGGTCTGGCAATAAATGGAGGGAAATGTTTAATGAAATTCGTTAGAAAACCAGAAAAAGGGACATTGAAATCGCTCGGCAGTGAATGAGGTGGAAAATGAAACGAGGGGCATTATATCGAGATTTTACTGTAAACACATTATTTACAAAACAATGATCCTCCTTATGATTTCTATTTTTGTTTATATAAATCGTACAAAGTATGATTATTCAAGCAACACTGCCACATTAACAGACATACGACACATGTGGCAGTTACATCACCACGTCTGCCATCTTCTAATCTAAACTTTAAACCTCCCGTGTGCTACTGTTCATTTGGAAGAGCACACAAGATAACAACTAATGTCACACAGTCTAGATATTTCCATCAACATTATTGTATTGATTCAGTTATTTTTAAATTTCAAAATATAACTAATTTTAAGTTAGAAAAACATGTATCACATTTGATTAGTAATGATTAAGGTGTAAAGGAATGTTACTGACAATTGCGGCTTATAAACAAAGCAACAATATTTATTTGTTTATAAATTATATTTTGTCTAAGCTGATATCTTATGCCTAGCTCTAACAGTTTCACCACTGAAAACCATAATTGACTCATCCAAAGGAATGTTTGGCAGAGTCTACTAAAGTTACCTAGAGGTGAAAGGGTTAAGGGCTACTTCTGCTTATCATACTTGCTAACTCTCCCTATTTTTCGAGGGGGAGACTCCCAGTTTTAAAGTTGAGCATTTTTAATCATTGAATTTGCTAAACTATTCCTATTTTCTAAGACCTGATTATTGCATCTGAAAAACCCCAGCTCAAAAGACACCATTTAATAGTGTTTTTTACCCTGGGGTGTACATACACACATCTTCTTTATGCTTTTAATTCTGAGCTCCCGTGTGGAAATTTTAAAAAGTTGGCAAGTATGGTTTATAACCTAATAAAATGAATCTGCTCTTGATACAGATTATTAGTAAATATAAGGTGACTGAATATAAACATATACACGTACAATGATATTGTTTGATTTTTTCAGATCGACACGTGGAAAAAGAGTCCTTGGCAGAGTACATCGCCAAAAAGAGGGAAATGTTTCTTGTACAGGTAGTAAAAGATAATATTAGTTTAAAAATTACCTTTAAGATATTGTAAATGTATGTACAAGACAGTGATATAATAACTATCTTTTTCGAAAGTGACATTTAAAGCATTGTATTATTACCAATAATAACAATGTATATTACTGTAAAACAAGAATTTTTACTTAGTCGATGTGGCTTTGCTTACTCAGCAAATGGTTAGTACACGTACATGTATATCAATGGATGGCCATCTCTCCTGAAATGAGCACCTACGGCACTGTAGCCAGGTTACTTCAGCCTGGCCGAGTTGCTATAGTCTACATAGCTGTAATGTTGTTTCTGTGTTGTAGTACTCCCTTGGTGTGAAGCGTGATGAGATGAAAAAGCTGGAGGAGATGGCACAGAAGGAGGAGAAGAAACTGGAGCTGGCAGAACAGTATCTGGAAGAGGATGCCGCCATGTTTGATGAATTTCTCAAGGAAAATGATGCCAACTCTGCTGAGGCAGTGCGAGAGTAAGTGTTTTGTTCACTTTGAATTACGATTATACAAACATGTAGTGTAATCCTATACAATGACTAATAGAATCTTCCCCTGCCCTGAGGGTGTGACAGAGAAATCTCCAACCCTTCGGGTGATGTTTTTTGGTTGTCTAACCCAAGGCTCTGCCGGGGGTTAGACAACCCAAAAAATCACCTGGAGGGTTGGAGATTTCTCTGTCACACCCTCAAGGTAGGGAATGATTATTTTTCTCCCATCCTATTATTTCAGTCACAGCTCCACTGACAGTAGTCTGACATCTTTGTAAACAAAAACACTTGTGGGGTATGCATATCGTCATTCACTTTTGATGACGTCACTTTTACCGATGACGCATTTTAATGACGTCACAATTGAACATGTGCCCATCAGCATGAGGCTATCTCCCCCTAGGGGGTGACAAGCTGATCTTTCCAGGCCAAAATGGGAGACACGCCTGTGAAGGGTGGGAGAAAAACAAGTCTAATTGTCAATATAAGGTCCAATGTACTTATATTGTTGATAATTACAATATATGCATATATTTTATGAAGCCTGCATCAGTTAATGATCTGGTGTTATTGTTTCAAGCAAAGATTTGTTTTAATATTTTTTTTAGAACAGGATTAAGGCTATGTAAATACCTGGTTTATCTCAATTCTAAGGACTACAAACCATTTTATGTAGCAAGTAAAAAAAGTCTTATATATATATTTTAGATATATTTTTAATATAACACATCTATGGAGGGTTGATTTGCCTTTAAATGTTACAATTCTAAGAACAGGTTTAAATGGTACTATTTTTGAAAATCAAATAAAGAACAAACAAAAATAAAAAACAAATCTGAATATGTATACCAAAAAAATGGAATCATAACTCACCTTCTTCAATATTTTTTTTTATTCAGGGCTGAGAATGAAACAAAAGCAAAATTGGAGAAAGTGGCAGAGGTCAAGAAAATCAACACACAGATGATGACTATCAAATCTGAAATTTCAAAATACGAAGACACATTGAAAGAGTACCAGCTTTACAGAAAGTTTCTGGACAGCCTCACACCTCAGGTAGTACAGATGTTGTTAATTGTTTATAAATGTTTTATGTTCTGAGCCAGTTGGCCCTTATAGAGCTGCCATAGAGCTGACGTTTGGTGAACCTGGAATTAGGAAACCTGTATAATTCAGGTTTCTGTAACAATTAGCCACTGATTTCATGTTTAGTTCCCAGCATAAGAAATGGTACCCCTTTATACAGCTAGTTAGACTGACACAATCAGGATAAAGTGTCTTGTCCAAGAACACAACCAACATGCATATGGTAGTAATATTATAAGTATTTTAATATAAACGTGTACTTCTCTTCCCATTGCATAACAAAGCTATTGATTTTACAGCAAAACTGTGCATGTAAATCAACTCTCAGACTGTTGCAAAGTTAAAATTTCTCATGGATTTGAGAATTTTTTATATGTAATAATTTGAGTAATCGGTAATATAACTTGATATTAAAAGGAGTGTATATGTCAAATTGCATGATATTGAACAGATGTACTTACATAATACAATTAACATCAAGAGACAGAAAAAATAATGTTTTAGGAAAATTGGTTATTTTCAAAAAATGACATTAAGCAATATGTGAAGTGGAATTTACACCGTTTCCAGGGACGTATATCTCTGATGTAACTGAGTTTTCAGTTTTGAAAATAAGTTATCAACAGACTTACCAGTGTTGTACATGTACAAGTATTGGTGTAGTTTTCATGGAATATTAGCATTCACATGTACATAATGAACTCATGTCAATTGACCCCTGTGTTTAACTAATAACAAATTTGTTTTTATCAAATTAATCAAATAAAATACTTTCAGGAAACAAGAGAAGTGAGAGATCTCAAAAGACAGAAAAGAAGGAAGGAAAAACAACGAGAGTTTGAGAAAAATATGCAGGTTATGAAGAAGAGTGGTGCAGCCCTAGACAAAACAAAAAAGAAGTTGCCACCGAAATCTGATACTGTATCAAAAATAGGATCAGCCACAAAAAAGTAGGTGGTACAGATTTAATATAATATTTTTAAGTTTTTAATTTAAAATTTAAGTAAACCTTAACTCTGTTTAAAATAACTCTTCGTGAACAGTTGATTTTCGGACAAATGCCTGCACATACGTATACAGAATGACATGTAATGGGGGGTGTTAGATTAAAAAGGAAATGAAAGGTTGTAAAAAACATAAAACCAGTTTCATTAATCAAGACGTATAATGCTATCAAAAAAGTAAAAAAAATATAGGCTGGTACGCATCTGATCTTTTTCCCATTTTCATATGATTTTGTCAGGACAATACTTAATCAAACAAAATTACACAATATGTTATATAGATATTTTAGATAAAATGCGTTAAAGAGTATACAATGAAACTGTAATTAAAATAATGATATTTGATACTGTTGTCACCTAGCCTGTTTTGTACTTGCAGACCAGATCAGGAGAGTGTTATGTCGGCAATGTTTGACTCGGACGATGACAGTGATGAGGTTTGGCAATATAGTTGTTTGGTTTTATCAGTTATGCTAGTTAATTAATTGTAAACCAATTTGTGGTGATAAATTAAAATCAATGTTAATGATCTTAAAGCCATCTCCTGAAAGATTAAACTATTAATATGAAATAATATGTACTGAAAAAAAACCACAGCAAAAGGTACTTTTTATTGCTATTACCAATATCATTTTGATGTAACAACCTCATGCATACAAACTTGCTTTCATGAGGTTTAAATTTAAACAGGAAGACATAGATTTATCACAAAATAGAAAGCTTTTAAAGAAGTTGAGTATGACTTCAAATTAGTGATTCATTTCAATTAGCAAGTTAAAACATTTGTTTTGCTTCTTTGATTTTTTTCATTTGATGTTATTCTCACTAAAACCTCGTTATAAAGCCACCATTTGCCCATAGAAGTTTTGGCATTATAAAGGGGTTTGGCAAAAGTCTGGAGGAATGTATAAGGGAGATATTAAGAAAACAAGAAAAGGAGACATTAACTAACCCTTTCACCACTGTAGACCATAATGTACTCATCCTTATCAACGCAAGGTAGAGTCTACGGAAGTTACATAGGGGTGAAAGGGTTAAAACATGTTTGCAGTAAACCAAGTGGCATATGAAACAAGAGGTATTATATATTGAGGTTTCACTGAATGTACTTTGCATAGATCAGTAATTTTCATATACAATATAGTAAAGTTTATAATATTTCAAGATTTAAAAAAAAAAAAAAAAAAAAAAAAAACCAAAAAAAAAAAAAAAAAACTAAAAAAAAAAAAAAAAAAAAAAAAAAACCTAGAAAAATGAAAAAAAACTTGATCTTACATTTCAGGATTTGGACCTGTTCTTCAGTGACCCCCATCAATTGTTAGATATATTTGCTGAGTTAGAGGAACAGAACCTGTCATTAATTCAAAACAGTCAAGAAACAGAGGAGGCATTGGAGGAGATGAAACATAATATAAAATTAACTAAACTTAAGATGTAAGTATACTTGAAAATGGCAGTAGTTCAAACTCTCTGTTATTTGGATAAAAAATGCAGAAGAGAAAATTCTGAAGTTAACTTCAAGTTAACTGTTTAGGTAGATCAAAGATTGTTGAGGGACACTTTTTGATAAGTTATTTTGTTAATGTAGGTTTCTGGATTATACAGAGTTTATTTTAGACAAATTAGACAGTAAAATCTTATTTGCGTTGCTTTGTAAAAAGATGACATTTCATGTTATGTTGAGTTTTGAATGCAGGTAATGTATAAATTGTAACGCAGTTTGTGGCCTTATTAAATTTTTTAATGATTGTTTTTGCAAATATCTCAACTGCTGCAATTTATCGATTCTCTATAAAATAACATGTATTTCATTATTTAATCATATAAAATAATTGAAAAATAATTCGTTCAAATAAGTTATAACAGAAAACAATACTCCAACTAACTTGCATTAATTTCAGGGAGAAGGAAACACAAATATTAAAAGATCAAATAGACAAATTAAACACACAGATTTATAAAGAGGAAGCACGAGCGGAGGATTTAAAAATCAAAGCCAAGTAAGTGCCCGACTTTGTTTTAAACACGATACTGTCACTGCAATGTGTTTGTTCACTACTTTTTTTACATATTTATTTCTGATCACACACCAGATTTATTTTAAGTCAATGTTATGTATGTGATGTCTGTCAGAGCTAACTCAATGGTAACATTATCTGTGAGTCGTTAAATCATGTTTTTAATTATTATTATTATTATTATTATTTTTTACGGCCAGTTTGTTTTTATATTATGATACGTTCTATATGTGTTTTGTATTATGAAACATAAATGTCTGTAAATGTGTTGTTAAATTATCAACTGCATCTGTTGTTTTGATTTTGATGTGTGGTTCTCCAACTAACAAAAACTTGAGATAACTAATACATTATATGAATATGATTTTGTGGTTTGGTATCTATTCCGTCTTTGCGTATTGCAGAGTTATCTTCTCTTGAGAACAGGTATTGATTGTTACATCATTTGTTTGTGAGAGTAACGTCATCAATTTTTGAGAAAACGACGTAATTTTCTCACACAAACCAATGACGTAACAATCAATACCTGTTCTCAAGAGAAGATAACTCTACAATACGCAAAGACGGAATATTGTTTGTAAAATGTATTTTTTTTTCTAATTAAGCTTTTTTGTATATTTTGCCATAAATCCATTACCCAATCACTAACACACTAAATATCACTTAGTTTAAAACAGTTTTTTTTACAACATGTAATTTAGCTTACAAATGTATGAGCTTTTTGGCTTGGCCACCTCAAATATATGTACGTTGAAAGCTTTGGTGATGAAATTAACATTTTACTAACAGTGGTCGACATTTCATTCTAGTTGAATTGACCCATTCATTGCATTTTCGAGATATCATATTGCACTTTTCTATTTACCATATATGTGTTCCTTTTGGCCACATAAACAATTTCTTTTACAGGAATTGTTTCAAAGAGTTTAAATACATTCCTTGTTATATGTTGCTAACATCTGACGATACCCAAGAATCATTCACAACCCAGGAGACTAAGTGAATGATTTACACAAAATAAATGCACCAAATATATCCAAAATACAAAATTATTTTAAATGCCCTGCCGTTCTTTGAGGCATATTAAAATTATACCAGTAGTCATCTGTCAACACTGCAAGTGCTACATTTCAGATTTACGAAGCAAAATTGAAAAAGGATAAGATATATGTTTCACCCATTTTCGGAGAAAGATGAGAAAAATGTATTAGTTATGCAGTGTAGTTTTGTTCTCTTAACAAACCGTTGATGTTGTATGCTGTGTTTGTTTTAGTTCAATGTTAGACGAAGTAGAACATTGGGGGTTTGTACAAGAAACTTAACTCTTTTACTTCTAATGAATATAGAACTTGAAGCTGATACAACTTTGTATGGAAATAACAATAGTAGATATATTAGTGGTTGATTCATAATAGAGAAAAAAAATCACCAATGAGCTATTGGGATTGTCGAACACAAGATTTGGTACTTAGTATTTAAGCAATTTGTATATAAAATTAAATCCTTGAAATTTAAATTGTTCAAGGCAGAGGTTTGTGAGTTTCAGCTTCAAGAACTATTAACTAAATAATAGAAAGTTAGATGAGAGAATACTATTAAATAAATAGTTTACCTTTCAGCATGAGTAGAAAAGAGAACCAACGTTTACATTACCTTGTATAATCAACCTCAGCCTCCCCAACCCAACCCAACCCAACCCAACCATCATCCCGTTCCCCTCTACCCATCCTTCCCCCTCTCTAGACTTAAATAACCATCTCTTTCAGGTTCTGGCAGTGGGATTCTACGTACTACAATACTAAGCACATCTAATTCTATTATTCAATTAGCTTCTAGCTTCTGTGAATCTCTACATAAATGCTCGCTTATTTTCTTGCAGCATATTCATTCTAGCTTTTAGCGCTTTCGTGAAATCTGCACCTCCTATACAAAAAGATAGAGGTATAGCTTCTACACACCGGAAGAAACTCGAAAACGAATTGTAAATATGAAGTCAACTATAAGATGATAAAAGCATTACTCCTTGTCATTTAAGCGTTTTTGCGGTTTAGAGATTTCAAAGTATTTTAAACACACATGTAATGCGATTACTATTTCACACTAATAGTTAGTTCTTTCCAAATATACCTTCTAACTTTCACTCTGGTATATTTCGTCAGAATGCATGTTAGTTTGTGGCGGTACTTTTAGGATTCGTAGCACAATAACCATCTGGTAAATCAATAACTAAATTAACAACTAATATAGTGTATTTTTAGTAGATTTTTTCTATGCAAAAATCTTGATTCGTCTGAAAATCTGAAATAATTAATTTCAAAGTTATATCATGATCGTTTCAAAGAAAATAACTTAATTCATGGCAGGAGATAATTAAAATCCCTGCTTTTTTGTGTTTTATTTTTTTTATAAATTGGTGATATTAATGCTACCATAAATAGAATTTATAACAAATTTCGATTAATTATGTAAGCATACATTTTCCACGTTGTATAAAAATACAGAAATTCTATCCTTCCTACTACAGAATGTTTTCGTATGGTGAGTTCAAGGCAGAGGACCAGGAGAAGATGTTACAGGCTCTGAACAAGAAGGTGGAGGAAGTATACAGAAGTTGTATCGGTGACAATGAGGCAAACATTAGGTTAGTGAATTTAATGTTTCTATGACATTTGGTTAGTTGAGAATTTCGTATATAAACTCTGACACAAAATATAGCAAATTAGTATGCATTGATTTCTTCTGTAATTGATTGATTATCTGAAAAAAACATCAATGATGCAAACTGGTTTTTTTAGAATATTATGCAAACATGCTGCAAAAACATTTGCAATATTCGATATACAAGTAGACAATTTCAATAACGTCAGTTTATATCTAAATTAAAATTGTTCACCTTAGATATTTTACAACTTCTATCGGGTCGAATTTAGTAATCTGTTGACAATGTTTTCAACGTTCTGTCAATTATAACTTGTTAATTTATTCCTCAAATAATTTGGGAGCAAATCGAGCGGGGTAATTTGTTATTACGATGTTTTAGAGTTTCTATATACGGATGATTATTCAGGTCTTGTCCAGTTTGTATTATATTGTTTCATTAATACTACATAATATTCCGTTTTTCAGCTGCATGCTTGCTTAACTATTTACATTTGTTTTATTTATCGTTATGAGCATGTTCTTATTTCATATTAACCGCATTTAATGTGCATGTATATTAGTTCTAATCATATCTTCATTTTATACTCGCTTATCAGGAAAACAAATCACGCTATCAATTTCCCCGCTTAAACGTTATATTACTTACCTTACACATGAGTCAAACATGCTTTAAACACACTTAAAAATCATGCTTGCTAAGAATAGCCATAAAATCATCATGCTTAGTCGATGGGCATATATTATTAATTATTTACTTTGACAGTCATTTATATTTAACCGAAGTGTTCAACTTATTTGTCAACGTGTTCAGTTTCATCTTTTCATATATGCATACGTCATCGTACATAAAGATAATATTTCTTCATTTCTAATACATTTATTGCATCATGCTTAAAAATTAATATTAAATGTGTATTTTATTTTCTTATAAACCTAAACATCGTGCCTGTAAGATAAACTGCTAACCAGTTGAAAATGAAACTTGCTTTATAATTGCAGTGTGCAATTTGAGTTATTGTATTGCATACCAACTCCTGTATCAAAACGCATGACTAAGAATCACAATGTACTATCATTACAAATTCCCCACAACAATACAGAAGCTAGCCCTAAATAGTTGAATGAAAACAGCGTATATATGCTAGATAAACAAAATAAAAAGTAAGAAATTGTAAACATACATGAATAAAATCGGAGGTCAATGTATTTAACAACACGACATACAAACCAAAAATAAAGACATTTTGAACCTAGACTAAAAATATCGCGATACCGTAATGTCTTCCGTCAAACTGAGGAAATATTCGGTCACCTATCTAAAACAAAGTGAACTAGTCTCGACTCATTGTCATGAACAAACATATCGATATCAGTTCAAAAGAACCGTGACTAGGTAGACTATTGATACATATAACATATCTGTTCATACCATCCTGATGCTGCGGACACGTCTAGGTATATATATGTTTATGAATTACCTCATGTTTTATCTTTAGTTCACACCATTATCCCTTAAATCATTCTTTTCGCAGAATAGAATCAAATATCAGTACATATTTTGATATATATATATATAAACATATGCATAATATGATCTTATGCAAACTTATTTATACTCTTAAACTTGTTGTATTATCAAAAATCGTGTAATTTTATGAATCAAGGATAAGTGGATGGCAGTTTATAAACTTTTTTATTGTGACATGATATAATAAATATCCAATTTATAATACATTTTGTTTTAAAGATAAAAAAATCAAACATATTTAACTTGAAACAAGTGAAAATATGTACTAGAATTGAATACAAAATGTTGGCGAGGACAAAAATAAATTACATAATGATTTAATACACAATACATGTGGTTGATGCTTATGTTCATTAGGGATGCTTTGCCGCTTATTCGCTTAATTGTTTTCACGTAAAACATGGCATATGTTTATGACAATTGTTCTTTTTGATATTTCATACAAGCATGAATAGATGGTCAACCAATTAGTCGTGCAACGAAAAACGATACCAACGAGAACAACTGTCATCCTGCCGAGGTTTATTTATTATATTTAGTACATAACGAGTACTTGTGTTTAGAAAAGAAATGCTTTGAAAATCAAAAATTCGTTATGTGACGAAATTATGAAATAAACCTCCTTGCTTCTGCTTAATTGTATCTAATACTTACCTGTTACATAACTGGACGAAACTTTGTTTTTATTATTCTTCAACTATCCCCTTGTCATGACAGGATTTTCACTGAACTATTATGTTATGTCATGTTGGATCCAGCGTATTATCAGGCAAATTATCAGTCAATATGTTATTGACATTGATCAGGGGAAGTCACGGTAAAGGACAGACCCTGTAGGTTGTAGTGGTGCATGCTTAGGTATATTTTCCTGATAATACGACTGTGATTTGTGGTGATTTGGTATTAAAACACATGTGAGTTATACGCTATCTTCACAAGTATCAAAACTGCGAGTTCCTCTCTCCCTCTTCGGGCCCTTTGGACATGCCACTGTCATTATGTTCAGAAAGAAAAACATGAGTTTTGTTGAGTCCACATTAAGAAGGTCTCATTACGTGATAGTTACGCGTTGTCACAGAACGTGATAGGTACTTGGTTTTGTATTTGTGGAACCTTGCTATGTTTCTATCAGATATTGTGAAGATAGCATGTAGCTGTTACAGTGTTGGTACCAATATATTTATAACTGGTGTCGGTAAGTGTGGAATGGTGCTGTATGTTATCTTACTGAAAGGACCTGTTACAGGAACAAAAGAATTTTGCCCACAAAGCAATTTAACCATTACTGGGTTATATTTGTAGCTCCCTAAGACACGACCCATGAGATATTTTTTTTAAATTAAAAAGGTCCCCAGGGCCTGTGCTATGAACTATTTAGTGCCGCCTTCCAAAGGTGTACGACAGGGTTCACTTTTTTGTCCAAAAAAATATCAAAACAATGTTTTACACTACCAAATAATATTCTATTATTTAAAATAGGATCTGCTGCAAATTATGAACTCAAATATGTAACAAAACATTGCATAATAAAAAAGTTATAAAATCTTAAACTCTAAAAATGTTGGTATTTTCATACACTTTTTTGCTACATCAATTGTTTTACGGAAGTAAAACACCAATTTCCGGTTCTTGTACACCAAAAATCTTTTAATATTATTTGGTGCATTATGTTGAGATACGATAGTGAAAATTTCAGAAAATTTGAGAACCGGTAAATTTGTCATATAAATGTCAAATTGTAGCAACGTCTATTTCCAAATAAAATCCAACAACCTTATGACCTATAGTCATGTTTGATAATTTAACAATACGTCGCACCAATTTATTATCGCAACTGATCAAATTTTCATCAATAAGGTCTGCTGCTCATGATGAGCCCAACTATAAAGCTAGATGTTGCAAAATAAAAAAGTTATGCAGTCTCACACACATAAAAGTTTAGTATGTTATGTACATTTTTAGTTGTTTCGCATCTTTACGGAAGTGATAGACATATTTCCGGTTTTTGTACACCAACATACTTTGGATATTATTTGGCACATTATGCTGACTGACGATAGTAGAAATTTCGAAAAAATCGGTAGTCGGTAAATGTGTCATCTTAAGGATAATATGTTGTATGACCAATGTCAAAATAAATCTTCAATAACTACAGATCAATGCAATTATTTCATAATTAACCTAAAATCATTCCAATATACTATCAAGGTGGATGATATGGTTTATAGTAGAGTATGACTGTTTAACTAAACTAGGTGGTTTAAGGGGGCATACAGCATAAGTTAGGCAATTCGTCAGAACATTTGGTGTACCAGTATAATATGTTGAAGCTATGCTATCCCATAAAATTGCTTCTTTTCAGGAGAGTTATAGTTTCCAATTCATGGATTGTTGTATTTACTGTTTTTTTTTTTTTTTAATTTGACAACAAATAGTCAAAATTGGTCATTCAAAACATTTTTCTGAATTTCTGCTTTCTCAGTTCAATCTTAGGTCTTATTATTTTTTCATATTATTCCCGACAAGTGACTGGCCAGAAGTGCATCACGTGTCCACCGATAAAAACCGATATTGACTTGGAGCGCGTGATTTTTGTTGAAGGACTGGGTGTTTATAAAAATAGAATTATGACGTGTCTCCAAACAATGCACCGTCCCACTTCCGAAGTTGTTTTTGGTTTTTTTCAGATTGCTTACATTACTGTTTTGTAAAATAATAAAACAATTGTAGCCTTTAACTTCGGTCAATACCTGGATTTATCAACCTGAGAAAAGATATATCGACCTCAGCCATAGGCTATAATTGAATAATGTTTCTTTTTTGAATGCATTCACAATATGCAGTCTCTGAGTTTGCGAGCTTTAGGCTGGAGCGTTTTAGCATCTGTTAAATGTGCATAGTATCCTAGATAATACAGTATTGATGCGACATGAGTCTTTCCTGCAGGACACACACAATAGTATATGCCTTGACAGGATCCTCTGATGCGTGTAGGTCAAACTCTATCCAGACATTGTATTTTGCCTGCGACCTGTGGCGATAATGTAATTGGCCTCGCAGAAGGTCATCAGCATGCGGATACACCCATATCTCATAATCACCCCCATCTGTCTGATGTTCTGTGATATAGCCAGGTGCCAGCTTCAGCTGATATGTACCACAAGCCAAAGTCGCATTGACCTGTAGTTATTGAAGATTTATTTTGACATTGGTCATACAACATATTATCCTTAAGATGACACATTTACCGACTACCGATTTTTTCGAAATTTCTACTATCGTCAGTCAGCATAATGTGCCAAATAATATCCAAAGTATGTTGGTGTACAAAAACCGGAAATATGTCTATCATTTCCGTAAAGATGCGAAACAACTAAAAATGTACATAACATACTAAACTTTTATGTGTGTGAGACTGCATAACTTTTTTATTTTGCAACATCTAGCTTTATAGTTGGGCTCATCATGAGCAGCAGACCTTATTGATGAAAATTTGATCAGTTGCGATAATAAATTGGTGCGACGCATTGTTAAATTATCAAACATGACTATAGGTCATAAGGTTGTTGGATTTTATTTGGAAATAGACGTTGCTACAATTTGACATTTATATGACAAATTTACCGGTTCTCAAATTTTCTGAAATTTTCACTATCGTATCTCAACTTAATGCACCAAATAATATTAAAAGATTTTTGGTGTACAAGAACCGGAAATTGGTGTTTTACTTCCGTAAAACAATTGATGTAGCAAAAAAGTGTATGAAAATACCAACATTTTTAGAGTTTAAGATTTTATAACTTTTTTATTATGCAATGTTTTGTTACATATTTGAGTTCATAATTTGCAGCAGATCCTATTTTAAATAATAGAATATTATTTGGTAGCGTAAAACATTGTTTTGATATTTTTTTGGACAAAAAAGTGAACCCTGTCGTACACCTTTGGAAGGCGGCACTAAATAGTTCATAGCACAGGCCCTGGGGACCTTTTTAATTTAAAAAAAATATCTCATGGGTCGTGTCTTAGGGAGCTACAAATATAACCCAGTAATGGTTAAATTGCTTTGTGGGCAAAATTCTTTTGTTCCTGTAACAGGTCCTTTGCTATTCTTTTATAATTTGTTGTGTTTTCTCTTGCATGATACAAAAAGACTCCTTTGATATGAATAAATATATAAATCCTCTGTAATTACCATGTATGCTAACAACCTATGATTTTGGTGTGATTAGTACAAATTTAATATAAAACTGCAGTTAACAAGTACGCTAACGTTTCGATCGAGTTCTAAACGTGGATTAATTAATGCTTTTAATTTATTTGAAATGTAAATATCTTAATCATGTGTGAATTACGCTTCCCTAATATGTGTGCGTGTGTTTGACATATATACCCCGTCTAATGAGCCCGAGTTTGGGTGTTTTATAGTACATTACAGATGCTCACCAACATAGAAAATCGACTCGAGGAATTGTTTGAACAAATTGAAACGATGCCTCAGGACAAGGTGGAAGCAGCAGAAAAGGTAGGGCCAGACTAGCCAAGTCCTAGTTTATAGTTATTTATCTTTTCTAATCATATGGGACCCTTCGTTCACAGTCCATTTACATTCATGTAAGTAACGATTTATATCTTTCTCCTAATAACCTTGAAAGTTTGCGGCATTTTTTTTACAGTTGATAATATTTAATGCAATAGATTCATACGCGTGAATGTCTATACATGTCCCTTCCTTTGTTGTTATGCTAATAAGGCTCACAGTTTGTGACCTATCGAAAGTAGTAACTTATCTACTTGGCCACCTCATTGAATGTAAAACTACATCAGTAATTCGACAACACAAGTTTCACTTCAAAAACTGCTACAGATTTCAATCACTATAAAGATGTCAATACTGGTTCCAACAAGACAACAGCAAACAAAACAACAATTCAAAAGTAAACTACATGTCAGTAAAGCAACTGCGAGATAGAAATTGTCCGTTTGTTCCTTAGACGACATAAAAATAAATATATTTAAGTTGTTCAATTATTTACTGTTCTAGTATCGTAAACTTTCTTACAAATATTTCCAATAGGAAACATACTTTTTATTACACGGCAGTGAGTGAAAGTTAAGATCTTAGTCACTTACTCGACTATTGAGTAAATGCCATCAAACTGTTGAAATTGTTTACAAACACATAACGAAGTGACAATGGCTGCTGATGGTAAACTTATTATCAAACACACAGTAAAGAACAACTGTAGCTGATGCTGATTGCTCAATAACACATGGTTATTCGATTAAAGTTTTAAATTGTTTAATTCATTTTGGTATCAATTATTGGTTGTCTACATTTGTGGACGTTTAAATATACCTTATGGGGTATTTAATTTACCTTGTGTTGATTGCCTTGTATGTGGTGTTCGTATATTTCCATTCCAACAGGCCAAGGAGAAGGAGAGGCGGCTAAAGCTGAGGGAGGAGAAGATAGAACAACAACGGATACACCAAGAAGAGCGGGTCCGGAAGGCGCTCGAGAGGGCCAAGGCCGAACCAAAGAAACAGGTGGGTGTTATTTACAATACAAACAGCAAGCTGGTACTGTATCAGACATGCACACGTCAGTACATTTTATTGGGACGCTTTTTCTCGCACAAACACATAGACATGTCTTAACTATAACAAGAAACAGAATTGTAGCATACAATTATGTCGAAATTGAATATATCATGCAAGCATCATTTATGTCATTCTTGTAATGTTTCTGGCTTAACAAGGCAGACAAAAAGTCTTTCGTATCATCAGTTTATTTTATCATCATTATGCTACAATCATTGTCTTTATTTAAAAACTACTTCTGTAAACAAAATCAATATATATATAACCAGAATTGAACACTGATTTATATTAGAAGAATTTTAGAAATTAAACAGTTTGTATTTTCATTCCAAGTAGCAATGGATGTTGATCGTAAAAAATACTCATGTTATTAAAACTAGTCATAATACATAGTTGATGGAATTTGTTTTTGTTTTAGACTGGGAGGAAGCTTGTGTTCCGATCAGAACCGCCCAGACACAAAAAGAAAGAGGACGAGAGAGATGACCAGGCGTCTAGGGAGGAGGAAGAGCTAGCATATTTCTTCCAATATTGATTTATTTGTGTATAGACATTTTGCATAACTTTTAAAACGCAATTGGGACTGAACAATCTTGCCTTCTTTTGACGGTTTTTGAGAAACATGTCCTTTAAGTTGGTTTCAGAGATTGATAGAACCAGTTTCAGGTGAACTTTTTGCAGCTAGTGTAACATGTGTTGGGTTTTCATCATCACTTGTCACGAGAAGGACATCATCACTTGTCACGAGTGTCACGAGAAGGACATCATCACTTGTCACGAGAAGGACATCATGCAGAATCAACCTATTTTGAATGTGTTTTTGTTAATGATGTATGTTGTGATGTTTATGTAATTAAGAACTCTGTGATAATGATAACGTGTATGTAAATTGTTATGTGTTTGTGATGGTATTTATATTTTGATATCATTATGTCTTGTGTAATTGTCTATTAAAGACAGAGTCATCAATATTCATGAACTGCCAAATAAATTGAAATAAAAAAATAATATCAAAACCTTAAAATAAAAAATCGTAAAACATATTTTGTGAATATTGTTGTTGTTCATGCCATTATTTCCAACTTAACCAGTTGCTTAAGATAAAGAGAAACAAGTTTCATTATATGGATGGTGGAATAACGTCGCTGAGTATTTAGATTATGAGGTTGAAAAGGAGGTTTTTCCACGAATGCTCGTTTTTCATCATGTTTATCTAAACCGGTCAGTATCTTTTTCTAATTTTATAAAGAGGTGGGGTTTGCCAAGTGTCTTTTTACAATTTCAAAGTTAACTAAACATAATAGCAAGCCATTACAAATTTAGGGACATTTTTAGTCCCGTAACATCGATACCAACTAGACATCCCCAGTCTTCTGTTCGAAATACATGATTCTAAGGCTTTCATCAGGGAAATAATTCCAATGGAATCAAGGGAGAAAAGTATGAACATTACCCAAATTTGAACTCGGAAAGGATGACAAATTATGCTTAAAGGAGAGTTTTATCTTGGTATCCATGACAAAGAACAATGAGAATAAGACCATGTGTTTCGGAAGGATAAGTGTCCTCTGCTTTATTGAAAAGACCCTCTTATCCAAATAATGACACGTCCTCAATGCGAGTACCGGGGTAGTGACAATGAAAGCACAAGTCTCAAAAATAACAGAAATCAACCTTCAAATTACACAAAGAAATACGCTATACCCAATCAGGTTATCACGACATCCTATTGGATAACGCCGGAACAGTACATTGCTGCGTTACGTCATAATTAAAAGAATGACCCATGAGATCGTGCCCGGATTGTTTCTGTTTTATAACGTGACATGTTTTCAATTAGTGCATATCAATCCAATCTTTTAGGGGTGGAGAAATATGTTTGTATTGTAACTGGAAATTAATAACTAGGAATAGGTGGTAAGGAAGCACCTGCTTGACAAATATGCCGAAGGCAGAAAGTTTTAACATTTTAAGGCATGGTAAATATTTTTTTCCATTTTGGACTCATTCTAAATACGAAAAATCAAAAGAATGAAAATCTATTGCAGATCAGGATTGAGAAAAGAATTTACCTGCTGTTATCAACTGCATGTTAGGCAATTAATGTGGGGATCCTCTTGCAGAATTTGGGTCTTACTTTGTACCCTCTTCTTGAGGAAGCAAAACGTCATTAAATAAATCTGCTATAAACCCATTGCAGCATATTGGATCTTTATATTTTCTCTCCACTTCCTAACAACTTTCTTGTTTTCAGGCGCCTTGCTTGGCAATACCTCATTTTTCGCCCTAGTGTCGAACGATCGTCCAAGTTAGGAAGGCAATGGGTTCTGTTCCAATGCCGGTTATAACTATGATACGACACTAAATACAATTCCTTGTATCTTGAAACATACCAAAGTCCTGAAATATGGTAGTTGCTTTCCCGGTTAAACGTACGTTCAGCCATTGCAGAAATTGCAACATGTACAACTGGTAACCCGATGTCAGTATAACATGACCGGATTAAATACTGTGCTGGGTTTCTTCGGCATGGCATTTCAGTGAGATAGCACTATATGGTCGGCAACGTAATGCGGCAAATACTCATACACGCATGGAGACACTTCCTTAAATGACTTAGCTGTTTATAGCACGTATCTCTATAAAACCCTAATATACGTAGGATGCAGCGAAAGGGGCGGGGGTTTCCATGTGGGAAAATTGAGGAAACTGGTGAATAAAGAAAATTCTCAGGCTGGGGGTTCCTGAAGCCGAAAAAAAACCCCTCTGGATCTGTCACTATATAACGCTGTTGAAACAGAAAATTGCATCGTGAAAGAGAATCATATCTATTTTTCTCTTATAAAATTTTCTTCATATTCTGTTAAGCAGTTTCGAAATTATGACTTATATATCTGGGATTTTTATCTGTAACATTTTGATAGATAAAGAACAAAATTGTTCAAATATTGTAGGATATTTTCTAAAAATTTAGATAGCGTCTCTTACATGATTTTTTGTTTTTGTTTCATATGGATCGCCGTTGAAATCAGTTCACTGAAAATTATATAAATGCATGCCATATATATATATAAATAGAGATAGGCTTAAACTCCGTATTCGGATCGTTTATTATAGTTCTTTTCCGGATAATATTTTCCATTCCGGCATTAATTTTGTAATGTGAAGTACGCATACTTTGATGACGTAGTACACTATTGACTGTAGAAAGGAAGGAGCAGGTGGCTGATCAAATGAAGAATAAACCCAAATAAGATGCCAACTCCTGCTGCAAAACGACTCTATACACAGGCACCCGATCCTGCATCGGAGGTATTACGAGTTAAACGTTTGTTGTCCTGAAAAACAGTCGTAAACTGAAGTTATTCCTCATTGTCCTCAACCCGTCAATATGATTCTCAACAGTTGACAGTGAATACACTACTTGTGGTTCTGTGCACGTGTAAATTACTAGGCAATTAAGAAACTAAATGCAGTCAACAGATGTTCAGTGGTTCTATTTCAGCGGACACACAGTATATAATTAGTGGCGGATCCATATACTACAGGGACTTTCTGGGTTCC
>NW_018480078.1:822479-889521 GCF_002113885.1 Mizuhopecten yessoensis | reverse complement strand
TCACTTCATGGGCACGCAATTACCGATAATATTGATTTTGTAAGACTTTCAGTCGCTGGATACTTATGCCCCCACCCCCTGTCCCCCACCCCAGCAAGGTTCAGGAATCAAGAAAATTTATTTAATGTCTGAAGCAAATATAAAACATCAGCGATGTATAGCGATTGTAATAGTTTTATGACAAACGTACAGTGTATGCACAAAAAACAAGTAACAATAACAGACATGCTTAATGGTATACATAAAAGCACAATAAAAAATTTAAACAGAAAACTAAACCCGGGACCCTCCAAAATGTGGATGGATGCTCTCTACAATTGAGCTAGCTGCACTGGTCACTGACAATCGACCCAGTCCAGTTCTGCTACATATACATTCCTCCCTCCTTTTACTAAGTATTCGTCCCAAAGACAACAGTATTTGCAACCCAGGTTCGGGAATGACAAGCATTCACCCAGAACTTGAAATGAGGGTTGCTCACAGGCACAAAATGTAATACTGTAGTTAGCAGTATACAGTAGAGGGTAATTGTGGCCATGGGTGATATTTTTGTTGAATGGCTAACCCCTGTATAATGATATGTAAAAAAAAAAAATTAAAAAAAACTGTACTAAAATTGGTGTAAGCATGATGAGTTTGATCTAGCTGGGACCCTCCAAACTATAGTCGAACGTTTAACCAGTTGATGATCTAGCTAGCTACACATTAAAACACTGGGCATACTAAGCAGAAGTGAAGACAAAAACAAAAAAGTGGAAATACAACAAAATATAGAGAATACACACAGAAATAAAACTTATATAACAAATTAGTTTTTATAGAACTAGAGTAACAACATCCTTAATTTGTAACAGTCCACCTATCACAGGATTGTCTCCAGTTTTATGTGTTCACCCCGAGGGTTTGATTAATTAACATATTTCTGTTGAGAAATATAGCTTGTAGAAACAACACAATGATTAAATGATGTCACATGGAGAATGTAATATTACAATACAGTTTTGACATGAAAGATTGTGCAAATCAAATAATTATACTGATTATATTGTTTTTGAACACTTTACCGTTATGATGGGAGCAAAAGAATCAACCCCTGTAGTAGGGATATGCAAGAAAAATATCAACTCAACAGGACTTGAAGCAAGCCGTTGTGTTAGATAATCAAGAATATCACCATTTAAATGTTTATATGCCTATCAATGACAGAACTTGATGATATGAGCATGGAATAAGAAATTTTATTACATGGCGAATGCCAATATAATATTTGATTTCTAACAATAATACAGCTGAGGTTTAGGCCTGCATGCCATACCAGGTTCAATATTTCATTCTGTGATTATACAAGATTTTTTATTCCCCAAGAACCATATCTCCTTTTTAACTGAAACTCATTGAATACTAATTATATAAGTTATCCACTGATCAGAAAAATGTCTTACAAACATAGCAGCATTTTTTATGGTATGGTAATGTCACATGACCTCATTAGTCCACTCTGATGATTTATTTAAATCCATAATTCTTCTTTCAAATAAACTTTAAATTAACAGCCAGTTCAAACAGCAACAACTGTTGTCATTCAACCTGGATCTTACAACCTAAGACTTGGTAGAGGTTCCGATGGACTGCCTATCACAATTCCACATTGTATTGCACGTAAGAAAAAGGACCCTAGCAAACCACTTCAGTCGACTCCGTGGATTCTTCGTCCTGAATGTCAGGTATTCATTGTTGTATGCCTTTTCAATCATTCATCTAGTGCTTATGTTTGTACACTACAAATGATTAATTACCTACCTGTATTTAAAGTGTTCATAGAATATATGTCACAGGTGAATCATTTAATGTACTTATACAAAATGTGTTACTGTCCTCACATAGCTTTCTGATGACGAGAGAATTTTTTATCATACCTCGAGGCCGGGTATTAATATATTAGTACTACTGTCCTAGATGTGAACACTTCGACATGCTGACGGAAGCAAGGCAATCTTAAATTGGCTTCTTCAACCAGGAGAAAATCTCTTGTTTTGTATTTTCAGAATAAATTTCAAATGATTTTATTAACAAATTGAATACTTCCTGCAAACAATTTACTGTTTTTGACTATCAGACCTCAAAGTGTTTATGATGACAATAGATTACAGCAAGTCAGCAAATGTTTTAACTTTTAAATAACAGTAAGTGATGAAGTTATTACATGCCAAAACTTACACTGGTTACATAATGTTATGACCTGTGTTTTTAATGGTCATCACCTGCATTATGGTTCTGACACCTAATATAGGTCTACATGTAATTTTTACTTTGGATAGTAAATTTCTTCTGATTATATTTCAAATCACTTTGCAATATTCTGATAAGCACTAGACGTAACCTACATTGTATTTTGGCTCATTGACATAAAAGGAAACTATAACTGTTAAATGATTTATGTAGAACTTCAGTCAGATATGATATATTTGATATGCTATTTATCTACTATAATACATTCCGGTACATCAATGTTGACAGCAACCAGAAAGCAAATACCAGCAAAGACAGGGGCTGAAGCAGGCAGAGGAAGCTCTAGCCTACAAGCCAACATCTACTGGGGAGTATAGACAGCCGACATCACACAAACTGGTAGGTCCTAACACAGGTCAGGCCAAATGAAAAAAAAAATCTTGTGTTTCCGCTTCCCCTACCTACCCTAGATTTTAGTGTCTACCCTAAAAAAGTATTGGCATTTGGTGATCAGCATTGTTTAAGTAAGAAAACCTGCTCTATATAAGCATAGTAAAAAAAAAAAAATCAAAAACAAATTTGCCTACCTACCTACATTTACCCTATTTTTTCTGAGGATGACGGCGGAAACACAAATGAAAAGTCTATTTAAATATGTTCCTTTATTACGGAAAATACAAACCAGTGAAATATATGTTAAATTAGTGACTTATTTTCTGTTTTCCAGCTATATTCCCACAACAATAATGTCCGAGGACAGTTGACCGAGGTCATTTGTCCACACAGGTGGACTACCATTGACCAGAGTTTGCCTTTTGTAATAGGAGAAGAGGTAAATGTGTTCATATTTGTTACATGGTACTGTAGTTAGAAGAATCACTTTAATATGATCAGCAAATTGTCATACTTGGAAAAAACCCATTGGTCAGTTCTTAATTTAATTGGTCAATGTTTGATGACTGACACCTATCAGAATCACTATTTTGAAAAATTGAGTGAAGTGACTTGACTTACTCAAATTTTCAAAATAGTTTAAATTTCGTTTTTAATTTCAGAAAAAGCTTTTAGAAATATCTTGAATTTCAGTTTTTATTTTTGAAAATATTGTGGATTTTTTGAATATTTCTTTCTTTCTGAAGAATGACTTTGAGCTGTATTTGATTCCACTTCATTAAGTGCCATGTTCACTAGTACTGTAAAATTACTTATATCCCCAAACTTTAATTGAACATATTATTTTCGTGAAAATTTCTAAGATAGGATAGCTATAGTTATCCATAATATAGAGGATTTAACATATATAAGCACTTTCAAATTGGCATGAATGGCCTTAACTTATGACTGCTGCTAAAATAAGTTTGTTTACAGTAACTTTCTTTTAAAACAGTGACTAAATATTCAAGCATTCTGGACCAATCAATTTCTACAGCACCTCATGAAGTTACTATTACTATTAAATACTATCAAATGAAATAAGTTTTACTGTGAAAAGACATTATATCAATATATATACATGTATTGATCAGTGATTGATAAGCGGCCATGTTTTTGTGTGTCTTATTGACCATTTTAATTTTTTTCTAATACCGCATAATAAATTTTATTCATTTCAATAGTTTAATGAAATTAATCAAAGTTAACTGAATTAACTACTATTTTACATCAACTTGACATCCTGTATTTGAAATCTCATAACTTTATATGAAAAACAAAATGTGCCAAAAATGTGTTGATTATTTACCAGGAAATTTATCTTTAACATTTTAAATTTCCTTTCAGGCCTTATATATGAACCCAGCAGACAATTATCATCTTCATTGGCCGATGCGAGGCGGACATTTAAATATTCACAATGGACCAGGGGGAACACTGACAGCCGTCATGGCTGACATTGAGACCATATGGGGTCAGGCCATCCAAACTCTGCTGGATATTCCTCTCAAAGATCTCAAGGTTTTCATTTATGATATGTTTATGGAAGAAAACATGTTTGTTATAAATATAATAATAGTTTATCTAATAAAGTCATATTTATATGTTCCCTGATATGAAATTATCTGTAAGATGAACTTCAAACTCTTTTGACAATGTCGGGCTATAATTACAAAATGAGCTAAGGTTTGGATGACTTTGAAATCATTATAATAAACTGTATACTGGCATTGACAATAGACTGACATCCAACAGGTGTATTGGTTATCTAGTTTGTCTGCAGGAACCGATTATATTTCTTATAAACTTAAATCTTAATTATGTAAAACATAAAATTTGTTGTGTTAAAGTTTCTGTGTCCTAGAGAAGCAACAAATATTTTGCAAACTTACTGCCATAGTTTGTCTCTGCCAAATAGTTTGAAATGAGAATGAAAGTTTCTTACAATACGGTAAAAGATCTATAATCAGTATGTGTTGATTTACAGCTATATAAAGCCCTCCTCCTGATACCAGATGTGTACATCCACCATCATGTAAAACATATGATGGACATTCTGTTGGAGAAACTGGGCTTCGGGGCAGCTGTCGTACATCAGGTTTGTTACCGTAATACTTCAAGTAAATCTTAGTACAATAGTTTGGAACACTTATTCTACAGGCTTAAATATTCAAACCAATTTGAAAGTGACTCGAAAACTGATAACAGCATGTTTCTTTATTATTTCTCTAAAAAGGAATAAAAACATTTCAAGAATAAATTCATTTTCCTAATTTGTGTTTAAATATTTTTACCCTGTAATATTCTGCATGAGGGAACAAGGAATCGTTTTCAATTAAAAAGTATAATTTTTTACACCTTTATTTTGAAATATATATTTAGTGTTACTGAAGTTTTTTACTAAAAACTCTGGAGTTTGTTTTCTTGTATAAGATATACAGATGGAATTTTTAGACTACTGTATTCATCCTGCAATAATATAAGCTGCGGAGGCTAGAACATAATGTCTGACTAAAAGTAAGGGAGATGGGCTTATTACAGGACAATGTATTATCATTTGTTGGCATTGGGTGGTCGGGTGGTGCAGTGAATAGCTCACTAGCCTTTCACCAAGGCGGCCAGGGTTGGATTCCCCGATCAGATGGGAAAAGGTATGGGGTCACCTGCCCGACCAAGTGGGTTTTCTCTGGGTACTCTGGTTTCCTCCCACACTAAGACCCCTAGCGTGCTAACACCCGGGCCAACAAGAGTGATTAATATAAGTGGAAATAACTTGTTTTATAATTGGCGTAAAATAAATGAAGTTTACATTTTACATTTGTTGGCATTTCTTCTGTACTGTAATAGATACATGTATGAGTGGGCTTATTACCAGGTATGGGCTTATAGTCGGATATATAAAGTAAGTAGAAATCCATCTTTCCTTTATGCTGTGTTTGTACAGGAATCTGTGTGTGCCACTTTTGGTGCAGGGGTGGGCAGTGCCTGTGTGGTAGATGTTGGCGACCAGAAAACAAGCGTGTGTTGTGTGGAGGATGGAATATCTCACAAAAATACCAGGTAATAATGGACTTAAGGATCCTCGTACCATTTTCAAAAACTGTAACTAAGCATTGGAAACTCTTTTTTCCTGCATGGCTATAGTTTTGATAGACTATTTCTGAAAAGGAAAGCCTGCATTGCGGGACTTCTCTGAGAAATAATAAAGATGAAATGAAAAACGTATAAATAACAACAGTGGTCTGATTGTAAAAGATTCAGCCAGGCTATATAAACCCTGACTCGAGCCCTGGACCTCATATTGAGCTATCTGGTCAACGTACTGGCTCAGTCGTGCTACAGTTGTATCCAAATGTAAGTTAAAGGGAGATTACTCTATATAGAAAAAAAAACACAGTGCAGTTAAGGGATCCTAAGTACAATGTAAGTCTTGTTTAGATGTAGATATGTACAGTTTTAGCATTTTCTGTTAAAAAATCTATATTTGTTTGTAGCACAAATGTAGATGTGACAATAAAGTGTCTACAACATGTATGTAGGATGATATAAAACATGACACTCAGGCAGACGGTTGTAATATAATATAAAATATTACGGTTGTAATAAATATAGACAAAATGACTTGAAAACCTAGGGAAGCATTATGGATCTTCACAGCATCAAAGAAAGATAACTGTTTTATCCAGTTTAAAGTGTATTATACATGTACTTAAACATCCAACTTCACAAGTTTTATGATAATAAGTGTGTTTACCTGTACATACACAAGAACCTATGGTTTGCTTTTTGAGAAGACATTCTTCAACCTTCTTTTCATACTAACCAACCTGATAAAAACGTTTAGAAACATTCTTAAATCTGTTGTTTACATTTTGATGCCATTTAAAGAGAATCACAATATCATTTGAAAATGTTCTTTTGACAGAATAACAATGGAATATGGAGGAAGTGACATCACCAGGTGTTTCCATTGGTTACTTGGGAAGTCTGGGTTCAGCCCACGTGAACTTGACCCCAGAAATACAATAGATGGACTACTGCTGCAGGAATATAAAGAATCATACTGCCACCTAGACCAAGTAGGTTTCATAGAAAGAATTTATAACTTTTTTGCAAAAGTGTTTCTTCCGAAGCATTTCTGCATTAAATACAATTTGCCGACACCCTTAATTAACAGGTGAGCAATGCAGGCCCCTTGTTTTAATTACTCCTAACAGTTTATTGATTTTGGATGAGAAGGATATGATTTTATATTTATATAAACTTAAAAACAACATAATATTGATACTGGAAACCTATACTGTTGACTATTTTACTGGTAAGTACTTGTTGAAGTGTTATCTCCCTTCGATAATAGTGAACTGCGGTGGGTTTAAAGTTTGAAATTCCAAAGTAAATCCTCATCTTCTAAAACAATTCAACAAATTGCTTTACAACTAGAAACATTTCAGTATGTACTGAGGCTATGTAGAAAGTCTTTTGAAATCTTAAAGATTTTGGGGATAGAGATTAGTCACTTTCCCTTGTATCAATTTTTTTTTTACAGGACAACTTTGGAGTGAAGGACAGATCAATACTTATACGGAAACCAGAACAAAACATTATTAAATATGCTATGAAGTTTGGTGATGAGACAATTCTGGCTCCCATGAGTTTGTTTTTCCCAGACATGCTCGGTCTACAAGGGTCTGATCTCATACATGTCCAGAGTCGCTCCGATGGTGACCCGGCGGACCCTCATGACGAGTTCTTTCTCCGCCAGACCACTTCCAGGGAGGTAACTTATATTTATTGATTCCGTTTAGAAAATGTTCCGAATAATTTCAAAGTTTTAAATAGAAGCAGCTGTATTAACAATATTTTCTTAAAATAGTTTGTTTCCATCATTTTGAAGATTATATGTTTCTAGATAATTAACAATAATTTTGTCTTCAAGACTGTCATATACCTTATTGAGGTTTTCTTTTCTTTTCCGGAATATATTAACTTTATGAAAAAAAAGCTATATTTTATTTTACATGTCAAAACGTCACCAAATCCAGAAAAATATTATACACATGTGTATCTTTTTCATTATGACAATTTCGCAGCAAGATATGTTTGTACTTTATATTTATAATTTACAAAGTTTCTTCATTCATTATAATGTTAAGGTTTCGTTATATGGTATAAATGCTGTCTATTTTTATTCTTTGACAATTATTGTCATTATTAAATTATATAAAATGTTTAAAAATCAGGCAAAATTAGCAAAGAAAAAAGACAACACAGAGATGAGCCGAGACAACTCTGAGGCCAACCTAGGACAGCTGGACGACACACAGGTCCAGCAACAGATGGACGAGGACTCCAACGATGCTCCCGACAATCTCCAAGTGACAGGTGGAGACGGCAACAAGGGGACACGGCGACTGGACATCGAGGAGGAGCAGGAAATGGAATCTGAGCCAGTGTTACAACTGATGGGGGTCGACCAGGCCATTCTTCAGAGTATAGACAGATGTGGTGAGGACAAGTTTGGAATTAATTATTTGTTTTATGAGTTATGGGCAATGACCTGTGACCAAATGCAATCACTGTCTGGTGCTCAAAGTTATCTATGTAGGTTTGACGAGAGTTGTTTCCCTTCCTTTGTGAATTTATGAAAAGCGTATCGATATAGGGTCATGAAATAGTAAAAGACTCAAATTTAATGTCAATAATATCAATGCAGTCTGTATTCTATTGGAAACTAGAGTAAATTGGGTGAACCCTCCACAGTAATAATATGTATTACTCTACTGTAAGTACATATTAATATCATAACATTTTGATATGGGACTCAAAAATTGTACATTTACCTCAAATTATCACTTCAGTTGAAAGTTTTCATGATCCTAAGCCTCATCAGAATGTCAAAAGGTCATTTAGACATCTGTGTTTTAATAAGATTGTAATAAGAATCAATATTCACCAAAAACCAAACTTTCCGTTATTTTGCATAAATATCAAAAAATTTCATTTTCTGTCCATTATACAAAGAATTATTATCATCATCAGTATAAATAGAAAGTTACCTTCTGTTAACATAAACAAGACTATAGGAATGTACTGTGGTATATCAAGTTAACAATAGGGGCCAATATATGGAAAACTAATGTCTGCGAAACAGTACTAATCAATTCATAACATTAACCAGAGACATATATATTACAGAGATTTATAATAACAGAGATTTGTAATATATATGTCTTTGCATTAACAAAGATTTTCATGAATTAATGGTTTAATGTTTAAGTCCCTTTGGAACTAAGTTTTGTCTGTATGTTTACTACACCCCCAAACTTTGAGTTGGGCGTGGTAGGTAAGTAGAAATCACCATGTCGTGCTTGTAGGCACAACTTCTCCTAAACAGTTGGTTGGATATTTCTGTAACCTGACACAGTGAAAGTACAACATACATGGATGTGCATGGGGGGTGTTATAATTTTGTGATCTTGCTCAGTTTCTCTACTTTTTCATTACACAGGGAGTGACGAGGTGAAGAAGAAGATGTATAGCTGTATCATTGTGGTGGGAGGTGGGATGATGTTTGAGGAGGCCCAGCAGTGGCTGCAGTACCGGGTCTGGGTAGGCATGCCTCCCCAGTACAGACTTATGCTAGAAACCATGGACGTACTCACACGACAGAAGGTAAATATATCATACCACCAAACTCAATCTTAATCTACCTATATATAAAGAACGAAAATGTCCTTGCATGACAAGTATATTTAAAATCAGGTTTACATTTTAAGGGATTTCAGCCACACACCAGAGTTAATCCATCTTATTTCAGCTATATATAATACTTTGAATGTCCTCACAAGAATTATATTATACAAAATGTACCATAAAAATGTAATCATCTCCAAGCTATATATAGACCCATCATTGTCCTTTTATAGTCACACAAGTGATCATAATAATGTACCATAAATATTGACATATTAGCACAACAAAAGGTCATTAGTCAGACCTGCTCAAAAGACTGTCTCTAATAAGAGATTACCTGTATTAAAAATCTAGACCACCTTTATAAAATCCCTATTGAACTTTTTTTGTGTTAATTGAAGCTGTATGGATAGGCTACCTGTAATAATACACCACTGTATGTACTTTTAAAGGTTGTCTCTGAATATAACTTTATATCATTATTCCTTAAATATACCCGGCATGTGGACATCATTGACATTCTTACATGACAAACAGTAAATAAATCATATGATTGAATTTGAATCATCATCTTAAAGTATCAGGCTTTTGCTACAAATCTGTCTCTGCTGTAGGACATGGACCCAACCCTCACCTGTTGGAAGGGAGCGTCTGTACTAGCCTGTCTGGACACCACACAGGAACTCTGGATCAAACAGCACGAGTGGCGTCAGTTCAACGTCCGCATGTTACGGGAAAGAGCCCCTTTCATGTGGTGATGATCACAGGTTCTATATTCGAGGGTGGAAATAAAACTTGGAAAATCTGTGTGGCAGATAGCATTGCAGAAATCACCATCAGTTGTTCACGTGTTCATTCAACAAAACCTTAGATCATATTGATCCAAGTTAAGCGTCAAGTGAATATTTCTTGATCTGCATTGAATAATGCAAGAAATGAATAGATGTAGAAACATGATGATTAAACAGGATTCCTGTTCAGTGCTGCTTTTACACAAAGCTAGAGTAAGCAGTATGGTACTCATGTGCTAGTGAAACTCACATGATGGTTAAGAGAGAAGATAGCCTTCTGAAAGTCATTGTTAGAGATCAGACTTACAGTATGGAAGAAAACTTTAACACATAAATCTTAATCAAAGTGACACTATCTGCATCTGATGGAGTAATGGAAAATCACAGAAAATGACCGAAATATCTTGACTGCATTCACTAATTTTGTGAATCTGTTAGAAATGTTGATTAGTGGATAATAAGGTGTGCTAGTTCTCTTTGGGATCCTTTTAGTATCTCCTTTTAAAATGTTACATGTATCAATGAGGCAGAAATAGAAATTTTGTAAAAGAAGATAGTCAGTTATTCTTAACTATTATGCACAGAGGAAATTAGTCAATTATTCTGAACTATTATGCACAAAGGAAACTGAAGAATGTAACCAGCCAAATCTCCACACACAATAACCTCTGGCATGACAAAGAGAGACTTTCCCTTCATGTTCGAAGTAGTATGACAGATAATGTATATAGTATGGCAGAGTGTGACTTATGATACATGAACAAAGTGTGAAATGTGCTATGATAGGAAATATTTGAATGAAAGTATGTGTAACAGATCAGAATAAAAGTACATGATTGTGCTATGAATGAAATAAAACAACAATTGTTTTAACATTGGAAAAGTTGTATGTCATTTTTTGTTTCTTTAATCAAGTTTACCAAAAAAATAATTTTATTTCTATATACTGTATAAGTGAAGCAATATTAAAATTGTTTTATTTGGATATAAAATAAAGAAGACTTCCCACTTCAATGCTTAAGTCGGCAATAACAGATATGCTTGTTTTTTTTGCTTAGTCTAGTAGTTAAATAGGTAATTATGAAGTCCTTGCATAGAAAAATGAGAGGGGGAAGTTGAAAAGAGCACAATATGGTAATTTATTTGAATGATTATAGAAAATCTGGTTCTTTAACAAATTTCAAAATATTTAGAGTGATTACAGCTATATGCATTCTACTGGATAATATAATATATGTATATGTAACCCACATTGTAAAAAGTAGGTCACTGCTGTACAGTTCAAAATGACCAAAATCAGGCCAAGGTACTCTACTCCTCTCATTATTATATTACATTTTTAGGTCACCTGAGCTTTAGCTCAAGTGACCTATTGCTATCCGTTTTCGTCCGTCGTCCGTTAACATTTTACAATTCAAACTTAAAGTCAAGTTCTGCTAGGCCGATTGAACTAAAACTTTGTAGGAATGATTGACTCATGGTCCTGACGAAGTGTTGTTATTTTTCGGGTAGATCAGAAATCCAATATGGCCCCCACGCCTGCCATTTTGGAAAACTATTTCAAACTGAAAGTAAAGATCTACTTGGCCTATTGAACTGAAACATTGTAGGAATGATCGAATCATGGTCCTGACAAAGTGTTTTTATTTTTCGGGTCGATCAGAAATCCAATATGCCCGCCACGGCCGCCATTTTGAAAACCTATTACAAACTTAAAGTCAAGTTCTGCTAGGCCGATTGAACTGAAACTTTGTAGGAATGATCGAATCATGGTCCTGACAAAGTGTTTTTATTTTTCGGGTCGATCAGAAATCCAATATGGCCACCACGCCTGCCATTTTGGAAAACTATTTCAAACTAAAAGTAAAGATCTACTTGGCCGATTGAACTGAAACATTGTAGGAATGATCGAATCATGGTCCTGACAAAGTGTTTTTATTTTTCGGGTCAATCAGAAATACAATTTGGCTGCCATGGCCGCTATTTTGCTACTAAGTTCTAATAGGCCGATCTCACTTAAAATTGGTCTAGGAATGATCAGCTCATGGTCCTGACAAAGTTAAGTTAACATTATACTATTTTTTACTCAAATTGGTACATATTTCAACAACACAAATAAATACTATAGACTCAGGTGACCGTTAAGGCCCATGGGCCTCTTGTTGTAAATAGGATAAGATGCATTCCATAAGGCAATCAACTTGCATTCTTTTTATTTTTCTGTTATTTTACATACCAACAAAAATGTACCGTTTGAATTTGAAATGTTGCATTTTCAGTAAAAGTATTAGTTTTAACTTCCATAAAATATAAACCATTAAATATCATCTTTTTATTACATTTTTAGCACAGAATTATATATATATAATCTACTTGGTATCAGATGTAGAGGTCATGAGGTTTTGTAACTTCACCAACATGTTTGTCCTTTGCAAATGTAACAAATTGACATTTCCTTGTCTTCATCAATGCTAGTTCAAAAATATTTAAATGTGGGATATACTTTATGCATTCATGTTTTCATGGCTAAATCACATATGCATTCACCACTCCAATAAACAACACTTTAGTTATGTATGCTAAGAATAGTGTAAAATAAGGGTTGAAGCAAAGATAAAATTCACCCTTTATATTTTAACTGAGACAGTTTACTGTCTCCAGCCACAGTGGGTTTTTTAAGGATGCATCTAATTGATGCATTACTAATTTGGGAAACTAATATGTGTACAAGTCATATGTACTAGCATCTTGAATCACTGTTATCAAATACAAAAAATATCAAAGACAATAACCAGAATTAACTTTTATTCTGTGTTTTTTTTTAAATACAGTGCAACATATACATGTACATCTATCTCATATCATACACTCCCACAATCACAATCTCTGTCATACTACACTTTACTTCTCCAGGCATGTAGGCATGATGCATGCATACACAAACAATGCCAACCCACAGTAAAATATTGGTCAATTTTGAATCAATTTATATCCAGGTCTTATTCTACATCTATAAAGGATTAACCACTATTACTATGCTCAAAGAAACTCTCTTCTTCCATTTTATTAATACAGACTTTTATTACAATGTATTAAACCGACAATAAAAGTCTTATATAACTTGAAGGTACCCATACCAATAATTAATCTTTATGGATATAACTGAGATTTCATCATTTTCATGTATATCTTTATAGTTTTGCAGAATCCTTCCATTTAAAACTAGAAAACATTTTCATCAAAAGCAACAGAAGAAACTGTTTCTTTAATATCTGTCCTTGTTAGTAGTTATGATAACAAATAAATGTTCCTACATCAAATCATTTTTTCTTTCCTGTCTTGCCTTTGGCCTTTGGTTTGGTTTTGACTCTTCCCGATTTCTTCAGGTATGTCTTGTGTCGTTTTATTGCCCTTTGGTTCATCCAACCTGGGTAATGTCCATCTTCGTCTTTTAATGTCACAGGGTGGAAAGATTTCCCACTGTGTTCCATAGTGTCCTCTACAATTACAATGTGATATATTAAACATAATCAATTTCTGTCTTTATACAGTACCATATATTCATATATTTGTTAAATTAGTGTAATAACACTAATAATATACAAGTATGCCAGTATCACTATCAATCAACCTAGCAGAACAAGTTCTGTCCTGGTCACAAATTAAAGAAAGCTCAGAAGCTTTGATATCTTTTCAACCCTTCCTTTAGTGTTTGTCAGAATCTTTGATATCTTTCCATCCCCTCTGTTAGTGTTTGTCAGAATCTTTGATATCTTTTCAACCCTTCCTTTAGTGTTTGTCAGAATCTTTGATATCTTTCCAACTCCTCTGTTAGTGTTTGTCAGATGCTTTGATATCTTTTCAACCCTTCCTTTAGTGTTTGTCAGAATATTTGATATATTTTCAACCCCTCTGTTAGTGTTTGTCAGAAGCTTTGATATCTTTTCAACCCTTCCTTTAGTGTTTGTCAGAATACTTTTGAGGTTGAAGTAGGTTATGATCTAGGAATTAATGAGCATCGCTGCAGTTCAGATCAGAATACTTGGAAGAAATGAAACCATGTGGATCTTTCCTTCAGTTCATTGAAATTTAAAATGAATGTATACTTCCTTCAGTCTTCACAATGATCTAAAATTTGATATCATTCAAGCTTTCCTTCAGTCATTTAAAATACAACAATTATAAAATATATCTTTAGGAAGGATCAACATGATAGTACATTTTCTACGTGTGTTTTCTGCAGGACTGTCTACATAAATTGATAATTTATGAATTAAATGTAAAATGTTGGTAGCACATTGTACAGTGGTATTTAATTAACTTGACATAATGTCATGTTTCGTTATTGTTTTTATATATTAACATACCTGCTTTCTTTTCCATTTCTTCCTTCAGTTCTTCTGCTGTTTTTACTAAAATTACAAAGTTAGAAATGTTAATTTGTCAGATTGCCTATATATAAATACTATCTTAAAGCATCATATTCGATCATTTCAATAACATTGTGCCAGATAAAAAAATACATGTGTTTCCTATAACATGTTGGACAAATTTAGGGTAGGGAGGTAGGTAACAAATTTTATTTTAAATAATTTTATATGGTTTATATAGGAGAGTGATCTTGACTTTATCATTGCTTCTTTGAAAATTGCTTTAAAAAGTTTAGGGTAAGGCACAAAAACTTAAGGTAGAAGGTAGGTAGGGCTAACGGAAACACCAAATATTTTTTGTTTTAATAGCCAAGTTGTCAATGTGACCAATTTATCATCAAATGAGCACACACATAACTTTTTAAAAGAAAACTACTAAATGAATGTGCTATGATCAGCTTTGTATGCCACTATCCACAAAAGATATCTATTCAGATTAAGTGAGCTAGGGCATACTTTCCAATATGAACCTGAACAATTGTAACAGCAAGATATGTAAACAATTGAAGGAATGGGGAATGGTCTTAACACTGTTTCATTGGTAATTTATTCAGGGGAACTGGACTGTGTCAATTGGTTGGAGCATCTGTCTGGAGTGCGAAGGATCCTTGGTTCAAACCCTGGTCTCGCCGTGCATTTTTCTGTTTCTGTTGCATTTGATGCCAAACAAAATACACCCACAGAAGGTGGTATAGGGTCTTGTTTGTCTTATAAGGGGCAAATTTAAAGACTTTGTTAATTAGGAGGGATGTATGTAGCCGAGTTGGACTGGGTTGCTTGTTAAAATGGTTATAGCGTCGGTCCAGAGTTTGGAGGGTCCAGGGTTTGAACTCTGGGCTGGTCGTGCATTTCTGCTGTTCTTACAATTGGCACCCAACAAAATATACCCACAGAAGGTGGTACATGTATAGGGTCTTGTGTGTCTTCAACACATTTTGATAAAAGAGGGAGGAATAGAATGTAGGGGAACTGGACTGGGTCGATCGCCGCCAACCAGGTAGCTAAATTGGTTTAAATTGTCCATCTAGAGTTCAGAGGGTCCCGGTTTCGAACCCCGGTCTGGCTGTGCATTTTTCTGCTCCTGTTACATAAGTATTGTTCTTACCTTTGTAGATTTCCTTTACTTCTTGATCCTGTCCACCACTTGTCTCAATCATTGTCTTCAACCTTTCAAGCTCTTTCTTTCCATATTTCTCTCTTTTCACATTCCTCATCCTCTTTCGGAACTTGCAGCGAAGACTTTTAGCCATTGTAATTGGCTCAGATTTATCGAAGTTATACCTTGTATAAAGCTGAAATATAAAGTACACATCTCGATCATCATACAAAAGTAAAACTATATGATGGGACTTGTTTTTGAATAAAGAAAAAATGTCATTTTATATATATATCAAATCTCTTATCATGTCAATCATGCATGACCACTTTTAAAAGCTTTAATTATCTTACTGAATCTATATACAGGATACATGTATTACCACTTTTTCAAGTCTCTTAACCTTTTATCAGGAAAAAAAGCATGAAGCATACCAGGGATGTGAAGTACACATCCCTGAGCATACTAAAAAAAGGTATAGGCCCTACACAAAAACAATATGGACGAATTAGTCATAAAATACCCAACAATTCACGTTGTATGTTTAAGAATGATATACAAAAGTAGAACTGTACATGTGGTGGCCGGTAGTTTATACTAGTTTTGAAGTCTTACCAGATGTATAAGTATTCCTCTCGCTGCTTTTTCTGTCAAAGTAAGAAAATCTGACACACAAAATATTGCACAAGTTAGGACCACGTGTTTACATCGAAGTTACGAAAACGCTTATACGTTGATTAGCGATATTTACGACAAACGCCCGAATAACCCCGATTGACTTTCAATTGTACTGGAGTCGCATTGGAGCTCAAGAACGTGACAGGAGGCTGAACATCGAGGTGACAAGGCTGTTCTTTTATGAAATAGGGATGGACCTGGTGATTTGATGTTGTTATCTGACGAGACGCCAGAGACCTACATTAGCATTGTTATTTGCAGGTCCGTCACTCGTTAGGTTTTACCAAAAATCCAGCCATAGCCTATTACGTTTATCTGTTGTACTAGTATTAGGTGGTTTTAATTTTGTTTACCACGGAATTAAATTAGCTATAGAATTCCGTGGTTTTACCAGCTGACTGGAATATCACATTTAAAAAAAAAAGAGAAATCGGTTGATCCACATCAACAGATAAACGAACAGGCCTCAAGAAAATTAACTTCGCTTGTTATTTTTTGTTTGATTTTATTTGTTCTAGAAATCTATATTATGCACTCATCAAAACTAGGTTATCCTACTGCTACTGTTGTAGAAGAGGACAAATGCACGGCCATACAGAGGTTCAAACCCAAGACGGATGCTCTACAAATTGAGCTACCCTGGTCGCTGACGATTGACACAGTCTAGTTTAATTAATTTCTCTACACTGCATTTTCAGAAACACAAAATCTTATGAAGTTAACAAACAGCAAATCAACAAAGTGTTGTCACAGGCATCTGCATCTGGTTCGTATATATATTTGAAAATAAAGAATAGTCTTCAATTCTATAATTTCTCTGCTCAGAACCTGTATTCAGAATATATATGAGGGTACATAGGGTCAAGACTGTTTCATATTTTCACATATTTGAATTACATACCAGATGCAGATGGAGGGGTGTTATGAATTATTTGAATGTATACGTTTTAAGAAAATATTCTGGAAATAAAGTAATGAATATTATACGTACTATGCAATTTTATTGCAATTAAACAATATATAATAAAAACATTCAAAAGGAAGAAGTATTTGTGTTCAGCATATTTCTGATCTTATCATTACATATACCTGGGTAGCCAATATCTGAAATAAAGTTATGAAAATGTCAGTAGGGAGGAATGAAGCGAAACTATAGACTTCTTACTGCCACCTACCAGGTGGCTCAATTGGTGAAAGTACAGTAATGATATTATATTAATTAGTACCTGGCCTATAGAAATTGTTTCCTCATCAGAAGCAATGTAAGGTCACATCTGGATGACACTTGATTCAGAAGTGGTGCACTGCACATGCTTGATGCAATAAAAGTTTCATAAAGGCATTTGGATCTTCAACAGTTTAAAATTAAGCAAAGAATTTAGGTGTCAACCTCTGAAACCTCCAATGTGGGAGATCTACCTCATTCCATCGTTTTTGTACAGGGACGAAGTGTTTATAGCAAAAATCTCACTTTGTTGAGCATATAATAATAGGGCTAATGACTTCAGTATCAAAATTGAAAAATAAATAAAAAAACAAATGACCTCATATGATCCTTAATTCTTTTCATTTCCAAAATTTGGGATTAAATTGACCCCCGATGTTGGAGATGTACCAAATCGGGTTTGGGCTAATTTTATGAATTTTCCGTCATTCACAGTCTGCATACTTGCCAACTTTCTGAAATTTCCATGGGGGAGATTAGGTGTGCTCAGAATTAACATAACAGCATAAATAAAATGTGTGTATGTACGCCCTAGGGAAAAATAACACTTTTATAATTAGACGGCATCATTTGAGCTGTTCTAACGGGTGAAATCATCACATCGTAGAAAATAAGAATACTCCCTGTTTAGCAAATTCACAGGTTGATAATACTCAATTTTGGGGTCCAAAATCGAGAGTCTCCCTCCTAAATGGGGAGAATTGGCAAGTATGAATCCGGGTGATTGACACCTATGGTAAAATATACTAATAATTAACGTATAAACATTTTTTTAACAGTGTGGAAAGAAACATCAAGTTGCATTACCTCGTCAAAATTTGAAATTCATGTTACAAAATGGCTTCTATGAAGACCAGCTCCTGTTGTTTGCGGACCTACTCCATGATGAGACATGTCCACAGGATAAGTAAATTGCAGGACGTGTACACTCCTGTAAGATGTGTCGAAACAGCAAGTCAGCAGCCGTACCAGGATAGGAACTCATTGCATGCACCAGTCTTTGCAGAAAAGGAACTTTTAATCGAGCATATTCAAAAGAGTGTTGTTTACGATGATGGTATGTAGTTTTGTATTGTATATTTAATAGTACGTATTATAGACTAGACAGTCTTTGTCGGATATTACTGTGATGCAGCACCCCTGCTGGTCGATGTCCATTGGGTGATGAGAGGCTTGTGCGTGCATAGGGGGATTCGGGATTATAAAACGTGCATGTTCACAAATCTGTTCTTCTGTTTTGGGCCAGACATCAAAAGTATGGTTGTAATTATAAGGGTTCCTGTATGGTCGATCTGGTGACATTTTAGGTAACTTAGATTTCTATTTAGGGTTTGGGAGTAGTCGTCTTAATTATTGATTCATATAATTTGAGGACATATTATTAGTCATAAACATGTCAAAACAAATAGGGTTCCTGAACAAAACTAGTGTTTGTAAATTTTAAACTTAATGTAAATAAATGGTCCTCATGCAACGCTGATAAAAAAAATTCCATTAGTGTAAGCAAAATTTATATATAACTCTTCTAGTTTTCTATTAGACCAGTTTCTAGAACCTATTTTGTATTATTACCAAAATGTACATTCACAATGAACCTGGAAGAAGTAAGAAATGATGTCAGTTAAAGGATAGGGACTGTCGGAGTAGAACCTGACACGCCACAAGTCCCGTTACAGTATACACTAAAACAAAAATTCAGTGA
This sequence comes from Mizuhopecten yessoensis, assembly GCF_002113885.1. NCBI lineage: Eukaryota > Metazoa > Mollusca > Bivalvia > Pectinida > Pectinidae > Mizuhopecten > Mizuhopecten yessoensis. Next base: position 870,245 of record NW_018480078.1, on the reverse strand, counting down.
TTCATAAGCAAAGTGTATGTGCTGCTCAATTCGTTTTATTCTTGCGTAATTTTTCAGTGTGGGACTAAGTGTAGCTAATGTTATATAATTTGTGTGATTTAGTTAACGTAACAGGATATATTATAAATGTTAGCAGTGTTAGTACTGTACATGTTTTTAAAGTGAATTAAAAAAAAGTTTTAAAGATTCAGTTTCTAATTTCAACAAATACAAAATAGTTATGAAAAGATTAAATGAAATATCATCCTATATAGTATCTAAATAAATAGAACCTTATTTGTACAATTATGCTAATTATTTATTTACAGAAAACATATTGGCATTGAACAAACCAAGTGGAGTTCCTATAAAAGGTAAAGTTACTTCCTTATAGAAACAGTTATATTTTTAGGGCATTGAATTAACATAGTGGATTTAATTCCTACACTTCTTTACTTGCAAAAGTGTTCATGTTTTTGTTTGTGTTTTTGCTCAAGTGTATACCATGAACATTTTTTTTCAGAGTTCTAACGTCAAGATCAAGGTTACTATTACTATTTATAGTAAATTGTTAAAACAATGATATAAATTTGTCAAACATTGATACTTATATTTCCACACATGCAGTATATCTTTCCCAACGGAAAAAATGAAAATTTGACCAATGTTAATATGGCTACATTGCATTTTGCAAATAGAGCTTATAGCATTGGCACTTAACAGACCCATCCTTGATACTCACTTAAAAGACCCACCCTCGATACTCACTTAACAGACCCACCCTTGATACTCACTTCACAGACCCACCCTCGATACTCACTTAACAGACCCACCCTCGATACTCACTTAACAGACCCGCCCTCGATACTCACTTAACAGACCCACCCTTGATACTCACTTAAAACACCCACCCTCGATACTCACTTAACAGACCCACCCTTGATACTCACTTCACAGCCCCACCCTCGATACTCACTTAACAGACCCACGCTTGATACTCACTTCACAGACCCACCCCCGATACTCACTTAACAGACCCACCCTTGATACTCACTTAAAAGACCCCCCCTCGATACTCACTTAACAGACCCACGCTTGATACTCACTTCACAGACCCACCCCCGATACTCACTTAACAGACCCACCCTCAATACTCACTTAACAGACACATCCTCAATACTCACTTAACAGACCCACCTTCGATACTCACCTAACAGACCCACCCTCGATACTCACTTAACAGACCCACCCTCGATACTCCAGGGTTTACAATTCCGCTCTCTGCACCCCTTGAAGATGTCATGGAAAATTGGAAAGTGCAGTGTGCATCACCTTGTAGGTGAGACAACAAAACTAGTTTGATCCTTTGATGTACATCAAAAGAAATCAAATATGTTGGTTGCATAATAGTAAAACTGACTGGCTTTGAAGTCAAGTGTCGCTCCTCTGTAATCTTTAAAGGACAGGAATCAGCCTAGAGATTGGTAACATTTTTTAGGTCACCTGAGCTTTGCTCAAGTGACCTATTCCAATCGCTTTCCGTCCGTCGTCGTCCGTCGTCTTTCGTCCATCGTTCGTCGTCCGTCTTGCGTCGTGCGTAAACTTTTACATTATCAACTTCTTCTCAAGAACCAGTGGATGTAATTTTTTCAAACTTGGTCAGAATCATCCTTGGTAGATGAGGCTACCAAATTGTAAAATTGGATTCCTACCCCATCCCTAGGGGCCAGGGCGGGGCCCAAACGGGAAAATTAACCAATATTTCAAAAATCTTCTTCTCCAGACTCAGAGGTATTACAGTTATTTTCTCTGCATGGATGGAAAGATCATCAGGGGCTTTATTTAAATTGTAAATTTCAGGACCCCCGAGCTATCCGTTCTCCCTTGGGGAGGGGGTAAAGTTTACTATAGTTTATATAGGGAAACAACACTTTTGGGTATATTTTGACAATTTTCTGTTGGAAATTATTTTTACTTGGTCAGAATCATCCTTGGAGGAGGAAGATGGTTTTAAATTGTAAAATTGGGATTCCTACCCCAACCCTAGGGGCCAGGGCGGGGCCCAAAAGGGAAAATTAACCAATATTTCAAAAATCTTCTTCTCCAGACTCAGAGGTATTACAGTCATTTTCTCTGCATGGATGGAAAGATCATCAGGGGCTTTATTTAAATTGTAAATTTCAGGACCCCCGAGCTATCCGTTCTCCCTTGGGGAGGGGGTAAAGTTTACTATAGTTTATATAGGGAAACAACACTTTTGGGTATATTTTGACAATTTTCTGTTGGAAATTATTTTTACTTGGTCAGAATCATCCTTGGAGGAGGAAGATGGTTTTAAATTGTAAAATTGGGATTCCTACCCCAACCCTAGGGGCCAGGGCGGGGCCCAAAAGGGAAAATTAACCAATATTTCAAAAATCTTCTTCTCCAGACTCAGAGGTATTACAGTCATTTTCTCTGCATGGATGGAAAGATCATCAGGGGCTTTATTTAAATTGTAAATTTCAGGACCCCCGAGCTATCCGTTCTCCCTTGGGGAGGGGGTAAAGTTTACTATAGTTTATATAGGGAAACAACACTTTTGGGTATATTTTGACAATTTTCTGTTGGAAATTATTTTTACTTGGTCAGAATCATCTTTGGTGGATGACGGTATCAAATTGTAAACTTGGAATTCCTGCCCCATCCCCAGGGGTTAGAGCGGGGCCCCAAAGGGAACATTTACAAATATTTTAAAATTCCTATCCTTTGATGACATGACAAGTATTATATTTCACTTAGGTTACATGCTGATTTCCACATCACATCTAAACAATAAAATAAAGCTACCAGTACCTATGATATAACTCAGGTGACCGCTAAGGCCCTTGGGCCTCTTGTTTAATACCTAATACCAATCAAATAGCTGGCCGTGTGCCTTCAATTTTGCTGTGACATATTCCAGGGGTGCAGAGAGTGAAAGTGAGCATAACCCCTGGAGTATCCAGTATGAACATACCCAAAAGTTCCTTTGCTGAGTAAATTGAAAGCCTCATATATGGTTATCTATAATTATGTACAAATGAACCTGAAAAGCTTTTGATTTCTATGTGTGCCAAATTAAACTACTTCAAGTTATGCTTTAAGCAACTTCTTCTCTGAAATTAAGAGAGAGATGTCAACAATATTAAGTTGAAAACATCCCTAGGTGGTTGAGATTAAAAATTGAACAAATGGTGGGGCTGACCACCCAGGGGCTGAGAGTCGGGCCATACAAGGTAATTTGGCTATATTGCTTTAAGCAGCTTCTTCTCTTGAACTTAGCGATGGATATCAAATATATTTTGTTGGAAGTATACCTAGGTGGTTGGGATTAACAATTGCGCAAATTGACAGACTGAACCCCCGGGCTAAGAGGTGGGGCAAAAATAGTTTATTACTTGGAAATGATTGATATATCCCCACCCTACCATATATAAAATTGCTGAGTATATAGAGATGAATGCACGGATGCTTCAAAAATGGCTCTGGGGTCTGGCCTCACCCCTGGAGATTGAGTCCCTGGGTCATAACTTTGAAACAGATGAGATTCCCAACCCAAAACTAAATATATAAAAGCATGGCATAAAGAGACGAACACACTCATCATATTAGCATTGACCCTTGGGTCTGGCCACACTCCTAGGGACCTAGATTCTGAATCACAACTTAGAAACAGTTGAGATCCCCACCCTATAACAATATATACAATTGCTGAGCATAAAGAGACGAATGCACATATGCTTCTAGGATGACCCCATGGTCTGGCCCACCCTTGCAGACTTAAACCCTGGGTCATAACTTTGAAACAGTTGAGATCCCTACCTCAAAACTATACATACAATTGCAGGGCATAAAGAGACGAATGCAGTTTTGATATTAGAATGGATCCTGGGGTCTGGCCCAACCCTAGGGACCTAGTTTCTGAGTCACAGCTTGGAAACAGTTGAGATCCCCACCCCATAACCTTACATAAAATTGCTGGGCATTAAAAATTGAATACAGATATGCTACAAAGATTGGCCTTGGGGTCTAGCCCTATCCCTTGGATCTTATTTGCAGAACATTTTGCCGTGATTGCTTAGATATCCAGGGTAGTGATACAGGCATTCTGGGCCTCTTGTTAGAATTGAAACTGGGATCTGGCCCCACCTCTAGGGACTTAATCCTTGGTCATAACTTTGAAACTGTTGAGATCCCCTCTTTTTAGCCATATATACACAATTTCTGGGCATAAACAGATGGTTACAGTCATGGTATTATAATTGACTCTGTGGTGTAGCCACTCTCTTAGGGACTTAGTCATTGGGTCATAAACTTTGAGGCCCTAACCCTATTATAATACATTGCGTATTTGCATTTGGTTAGTATGAAGATTTGAATACACATATGCTTGCTAGATTTGCCCCGTCATAAAACTTCCAGGTGAGCAGTACTGGCCCGCTGGGCCTCTTGTTTTTTATGGACATCAATCTTACTAATTGTTTATCTGGTATTTCAGCTTTACATGGTGAAGGCGTTCCCTCAATGGCTGATATACTGGAAGATTTAAGAGAATGTTTTGATACTCCAGAACTTGAATATATGCTAGGATTATCAAGGTAATATATAGATACAGTAATTGGAATACTATGGATATTGGGTTAAGTCTGTACAAAATTAGCTACATTTATATACAAAGTTGTTTAAATTTGTGCATTAGAATCTTTAATGTAAAAATATAATTCCTGTAGTATACATCTGATACTGTCAACCTGTACAAGATTCTATAAGATTCCCGTCTCAAGCTCCATCTTATAAAACAAGTCTACAGCTACAGATCGTGTAAAAGTTACACTTGTTGTGAAGAGATCTGTACATTAGCTTAATATTTTTTTTCAGAAACCAGAGTGGCATTATATTATTAAGCAAGCATGCCCTGGCCAAAGTGAAGTTAAAGAGGTCACTGCAAGGGGCAAGATCGTATCAAGACATCAATCATGAATTTGTGTAAGTATATTTGATTGATTGTGATGTTAGCTAGTTTTTAGCTCACCTGGCCTGAAGGGCCCAGTGCGCTTATCCTATGGTGAGACTACTGTCCGGTATAATTTTTTACTTTAAACAATTTCTTCTGAGTAATTAAGAGACCTATGTCATAATATTTAGCAAGTATCATTCAAGGATGAAGGGTGCGCATGCTACCAAGATTGTTAAAAATAATGACTTTCGCCCATATTCAAGGTCACAGGGGTCAAACATGTTAAATATTTAAACAACATCTTCTGAATAACCAAAAGGACCAGGGTGATGATATGTGGATGGTAAAGTGCTCGGGTGAAGTGCTACCAGTTTTGTCCAAATAAAGGACCTTGACTCATATTCAAAGAAATTCAGATATTGTTCCATTTTGCTCAAATTTTATTTGAAGGTGTATTTTGTCACTGCAAACTCAGCCTCAACATCAGTTTTCTGATTTGACAAAATGGCTGCCGTATATTGGGTCTGATTGGTCGAAATTCAGTTACTGTTCGATTTCGCTCAAATTTGGTGTATAGATGTATCTTGGCACTATGAATTCAACTGTGACTTCTGTTTCCTGATCTCATTCAGTTACTGTTCAATTTCTGTTAAATTTAGTATGTATATGTATTTTGGCACTGCCAGCTCATCCATGGCATTCATGTTATTATTTGACAAAATGGCCACAATATAATAATTGGCTTCTGATTGGTCGAAATTCAGTTATTGTTTAATTTTGTTAAAATTGGTATGTAAGTGTATTTTTGCACTGTGAACTCAACCGCAGCATCCGTTTTCTGATCTGACAAGATGTTCGTCATATACTTGCTTCTGCATGATTGATCGAAATTCACATATACATGTATTTTGATTTCGCTGAAATTTGGTATGTACGTGTATTATGGCACTGCAACTTCCTTTCTCCCTTTTACATTTGTTTTTCCAAATTTGGGGGTAGTTCGCATTGGGGGATATCTGTAATGGCCGGCTCCCATTACAATTAGCACTTGTTCCTTTTATACCTCCATGTATTGCCAAATTGTTTATAAAAATGTAAATTTCCGAATTTCGGCTCAAACTTACAACGCTTGACACATTGAATCTTATGCACAAAGTGGGGACAGGCAAGACATCTCATTACACGTAATTCTTGTTAGGTAGCAAGTGTTAGATCAATGCAGGCCCATTGGGACTCCTGTTTGAAACATCATTTCTGAAAGACATTTAACTGCTGCTGCTGTTCTCAATTATGTGACGAAGTCTAGTCTAGTCATAAAAGCATAGCTTTTTTCTCTTTTTTTTTATGGGTGGACGGTATGGGAGTTATAAATAAATAGGGGTTGGGGGAGAGATATGTTTTGCGCCAAAAGCGGGATATATATGTTGTGTTTTATGACCCGATTTTTTTGGTACAAATAAAGTTATCTGTTTTAAATGTGTCATTATGGTCTTGACGATTAGAAACCACATCATTATAATGTGCTGTTAAGTATGGTTACTATTTCCATTTGAAGAAACTGAAGCTAGTAAAACATTTTAAAAAATGTTGCTATTTTAAATTTTTAAATCAGGTTTTTTTACCGTTAATTTGGGATGGGGGCTTACTGTCTTATTTTGGGAAGAAAATGTACCAATTTGGAAGTAAATATTCAGTAGTAAACAGCAAATTTTGGGAATTAGACGTAAATATGAAATAGTTTCAATTGGGAATAGGTTCCATTATCGGACCCAAAAAGTCACCAGATTAAAAAACACTGAAAGTTTCTTATTATTGCCTACAACAGATGTGTTTGCTTGGGTGAACCGAAGTTTAAGACAGAAGTCGAGAAAGTTCGCTATCTACGGAATAACATCAATGGACGTCAACAGGTATGGTTACCGTAGTTAAGTGTTAAGACATAAGAGGTTGATTATCATATTCTTTCTTTTTCTTACAATCTAATTGTATGACTTGAATATAAATTATCTGTATAAGGTGTCAGAAGTGTTAGGCACTGGAAAGGGTTCACAGGGGTAAAGCAGTGTTTAAAATTTGATGCAGAAAAATGGTTTTCAACATATTTAAGCTCTCCTATGAAATCATTACTGTGGTCTTCATTGATGTTTCAGTAAACACATTTTGTGATTTAACGATAATGTCATTATGTGTTGGAAGTTGCTGCAATATTTTCAGATTCAAATCAAACTTAAAATTATTTTTTTATGACTCAAACAAAAAATAAACAGAAAATGTTTTTTTTTACATTCACAATTTGCACTTTAGATTGTCACCACTAGACCATAATGGACGTTTCATAGTTGTGAAAGGGTTAAAAATACACATAGAAAAAAAACAACCTAGAAAATACTCAAGAAAGGATATACATAATCGTTTGATTACATCAGTTACATGTAGTGTCTGCCTAAACATTACTAAATAAAGTCAAGACACCGGTCTTTTTCCTGCAGCAAAATACTTGAAAATACTTAAGATAAGTTGTTTGTGTAACATTTGTAGGCTGTTTGAGCATACTGTAAAAATTGGAATTGTCAATGGTGTAAAATTGCTGAGATTTTCTGTATCGAAAAAATTACCCTAAAAGCATGATGTATGGCATGTAGCTGTTTGTATAAAAGCATTTTACTTTTTTTGATATTTTCCAACACAGGTTTCATTCTAAGGATTCTCTTCGCTGGACTCCTAACTGTTATTGTTATAATGTGTTTTATATCATGGTAGGCCGTCTTGGTGCCACACTTCAGCAGGTACATGAAGAAAGGACTATTGTCTAGTTTCAACGTTAAGGCAGACGTGTTGGCCACAAGCCCCCTGGAAACAACTCCAAAAGTTTCTCTCGTAGGCATTACTTGTGACAGCGGTAAGGATCACTTACGTGTTTGACCAAGTCATAATAATGTCAGTGACTTGGCAAAGAACCAAGATGTAATGTACATTATATAACGAGTTAGGGATACCGGATATACATTGTGTAACTCGGGTAATACAGGGGTGAAGCAGGACAGGACCTGGTGACTGCTTGTGACCAATATCTCAGTTGATTAGAGCCTCGATGTGAACTTTTGAGGTCTGGTTCTAACTATGATTTGACCATTTTGCACGAATCCTTTCTCCTGTTCCTGGTGCCTATGACCAACCCTTGTTTCAAATACTGGCTGTATGCTTGGGGTGAACACTTGGAAAAAAGTCTCTAAATCTCTACTCTAAAAATAATTTGTAAAATTTGAAGAAAAAAATTGTCTAGCTGCTAATTCCTTTTTATTATGGACTACAGTTAACACCCAATTTTTTTATTTACCTAAATGTTATATTTTGTTTACAGGGAAGAAGGAGTGTTTAGAAATGTATATGGCAGAACATTTGAGTCCTATCCTTGGAGATCATGTTTATTCTCATCGTGTAATAACAGTGGCTGGAGTGGCTGTCAAAAATGATCAAAACGCAGCCATCCGAGGCCCTCAGGTACATGTACTTATATTCTGCTTTCTTTAATAAAGGTTTTCTTGTTTGTGTACATCAAAAGCACACATATAAAGAAAGTTAGGTACTTAGAAAATGATGATATAGCCAGAATTCTCAATATTACTCAATATCCTTTTTCAACTAAAAACATTAGATTTACATCTCAAGCATTAAATGGAGATCAGAGCCTTAGAATTTAGGATTTATATACGGTAGACAATAGGTGTGGACAATAAGATTTCTTTCTGAAATTTGTATAACCACGCCTTGACTTAGGTATTTTGTGCTTGATAACATGAAATTAAGAAATATATTAAGAAAAATAATTGTACACAAAAATGTTTTCCGCTCACTGTTAAACATACACATCTGACATCAGAAATAACTTCATAGACAATGTGTTACTTGAAATTCCATAGTATTAGACCTACAGTGTTTTTTATGGTGATTGTCTATGGGTCTACCATTATGTTAAATCACTGAATTTTTCTCTTTTCTATTTATAATAATAATTTGAGGTTCTTATATACCGCTTTATCACAACCTAGTAGTTTGAAGGTCGTCTCAAGGCGGTTCTCAAACTATTATCCCTGGTTATAGGGCCTTTGCAACCAGCCAATACCTTTCTCAATTCCCTGGGGAGCATACAGCGGCTGCTGCCATTTCGGAGCTCACAGCTAGTATTCTACAGTTCTAGCACTGCCCAACCACATACTAGCAGAGTAAAGTATCTTGCTCAAAGATACAACAAAGTGCCGTGCCTGGACTCGAACCCGCAACCCTTCAGTCACGAGCCCGGCGTCCTACCACGAGACTACCGTGCCTCCTATTTATGACATGTACTTTAACTATGACCATAGTAACAACTTGTATAAAGAATAACATAGCACAACCAGTAAAGCATATATACACAAAGGTGTACAATGTGTACGAGTTGTCAAAAAATCACCATCATAGACTCTTGCACATCTATGACCAGGTATAAACATTTAGCATAGCCGAATCGATTTGTGGATTTGGTCGTCGTTTTGTACATCCAAGTGTACATACTTGGTACACTTCGAGAATTTCCAAGTCAACAGCAATTATCACTAGTACATATTTTAAACCTCAGTGTAAATAAAAATGTATGCTTTATTGGTCATTAGTCTAAAGAAGGGTAATGAGTACATATTATACAAGTGATTGAAATGTCGCACATGAACATTTCACTGGTTGTGCTATATGAGCCTGTATATTGTCTATTCTAACCAAACTGAAAAAACCTGTTTAGAAACATAGTAACAGCTGTTTTGATTTTTTGGCAGGTTATTCCGACAGAAGTCAAACATAAACTTAACGTACCGCCCGGGGTGCATGCTCATCTGGTGCCATTGCATCTGCACAGAAGTGGACTGATTCTAAAAAGATTTCCTCATAAAAAGTCAGAATCCTTCCTGATAGAAGCACCATTGCCAGAATACTTTGCCGATACAATGGTGAAATTAGAACTCCAACCTTATGATCAAGATGCTGATGAGTTAAATCAGGAACAATATTCAGAATAAAAATCTCTGTGACCTATTATATTAAACTGAGGAGTTGTGGACTGACATACACATTCTAAGCTTTATTTTTTGAAAATTGTTGGTGTCATAACTTACAAGTTGTTAACTGTAAGTCAGAAAGTTCCATCCAGTAATGAAGGTAGATCATACCTTCAGAATTTAATTTTATCTATCACCGTCAATAATCAATGATAAAAGTTTCCAGAATAAAAGTCATGTGATTTGGCAGTCACATGGTATATTAAAGTCATGTGATTTGGCAGTCACATGGTATATTAATATTTAATAAGTCATGTGATTTGGCAGTCACATGGTATATTAAGGGGGTATGTATACTTCCAGTGTAAAAGTAAATCAATGGCAAACCAACTAAAGAAAAGCATTGGTAAAAATTTGGACGAAAATGGCAGAAATTTGAAAATTATCAAGAAATGGATATCTGCTGACTATATATAATTAAGTCCCCTGTTGTTAGACATGCAGCCTGGTTTTGTTGCGTATTGTTTTATGCAACTCTCAATTTTTCAGTGTATACTTGAAGTACACATCCCCCCTATCACATGACATGTGTATCTAAAACCTGGTCGAATCTCGTGAGAAAAAGTATCCCGGAATCGACATATAGTCCAAACTAACTTTAAAAAATTAAAAATTTGAGTCATATGAAACAAACTACCCATATGTATTACTGTATGTGATGCGTTGTGTTCAGCTTTTAAATACATGTACAACATTTCAATATCTTTTCAGCATATTACATGTACATGTTTAAAGATTATGTTTCATATATTTGTTACATTGTAAATGTCCTATACCCGCATTTCCAGTTTCAGTTTTGGTACATGTATCATAGAGAGTATTCTATTATTTCAAGTAGGGTTGGATTAACCGAATAGTCGAACATTTACTTATCCTTTTGGGGAGCCCTATGTTTCCCTGGCTTAGACCTACCTACAAATTATCATAGATTCGACCAAAATTGGATAGTTTTGTATTAAAAACATCAGTGTTCAGGGATGACATGTTAGTTTTAATTTTGTACTCTATTGTAAATACTGACCGAGAGATGCCGCCAGCACCATAATAATCTGAACAGATTCTAAAAGGAAGCCAGAATACAAAGTTGCGAAATACAAACTTTAAGAGATAGAATGTGCTTTTACATGCGACATGTAAATATAATCAGAAGTGTATACACTTGAATGAACAAGCATGTCTGAAAAATGTTTGTCAAGCAAAAAGAGCAATAATACCGCAGATGATTTCGAGTACATATAACTTTAATTGAATCCTGTCTTCCTGCAATCCGACATTTGTTGTCCAGGAACTATACTTACTGAGGTTACATGCAACTATTTCCTGTGTTTAGCCTGAAATATGCGAGTAAACTATAATGCTAATTAATATATATACTTGTATGTTTGTAGTGTAAATACATTTTAGATAGAACATTTTCTACACATATATTGTGTTTGTTGCTGTTTATTATTTGATGACCGATTAACCAGTTTATCCATCGGAAGATTGTTCGAGTAACCAGTTACCAAAATATGACCGGTTTAACAACCCTAGTTTTAAGTATCCTGGAAGTTGTTAACTTGCAGCTCAAATATAATGATAAAACCCTTCCACTTATTGTTATCTTGGTTGTTAAATCTTTGTGCATGCTTACTCTACTTACACACAGCATAAAACACCATTGTTGATTTAAGAAATTATTTATTATGCCTCTATCACTCAATTGTTGTGGTGTGGGTTGGAATGTGGAGGGGGCATATAGTGTTATCCAAGCTCATCCCATCCCATTGCAATGCTCTACACTTTATTTCTGAACAAGTTTTCATAAAAGTTTATACAAAAGAAAAGTACAGGTTAAGAAGAAGAATTCGGATGAATTCATATTGCAAGGTCCCATGAACTACAAAGTCTATGTAACAAAGTTCACAGGGGAAGTTACTCTTAACTCCTTTTATATAGAAGGGAGAATACTCTAATTCTAAAACAACTCTAAGAGGAACTCTTTTTCACTATTAAAACGGATGGAGGGGTACCATTTACCAAAAGATGACTCGTTTTGTATCCCATGCATATAGAAGTCCCATTGCAATGTTAAGATTGCATTTTTAAGCTTATCAAAATGCAATTAATTTGCTAATGTTATTCTCTTCATGTAGCATTCGTCCATTTTGAATCTCATCTAGAATCGATTGGGTGGTAAATTGGTAATGATACTTAAAAAATGCTGAAAATAAGCTTGAACACATCCTAATAGAATGATCAACTAAAGAGTTAAATAATTTCATAAAATGAACAGGAAGTTTACGTAAATTTTATTTGGCTGGTCTTTTTATATTTTTGCGTGTGATATGTATTCTATAATATATGTTTAGATGTTTCATTGTTTTTGGAATGTTTAGATACATGTATATGCAGTTTTTCTGCAGACGTTTTACTGTAGGACCTTTAAAATGAAAAACGGAATTGATATTAAAATAATACATATAACTTGTTTTAAAAAATATGCTTCAACCAACAAGTTGATGAAATTATAATGCAATCAATCGTCAGCAGAGAATTGATCATTTACAGTGAAGCAACAATGTTTCATGTTGAAAGCAAAATTATTTCAGGAAAATGAATTTCATTTTAATTGTGGTTTTGAAGATATCCTTCTGGATGAATAAAACGTTCTAAAATTGGTTGGTTGTGCGGTGTTTAGCGGCCTGAAATAATATCATGCATAGGAAGATCATTTCTTCCGTTTTCGTTTAGAGTCTCCCTTTATTTGTACCTTTAGTAAACTAAAACTCCCTCCAAGAAAAATCATCTCTCTACCACTGGATATGATATTGGAAATTCTTAAATGTGTGAAACCGTGTCATTAGCACCTTGCAATTTATTTCCTTCTGTCAATTAAAGAAAGGTTTGGGTCAATGGCAATTACATGAGGAAGTCTTCATTTATCAAAATCGTTCATTATAAAAGAACAGTCATTATTGTGATACTGGTCAAAACTATGCTTGGGATAAAAATTCTTAAAGCTCTTGACATTTGGTTGAAATTGCTGAATCTTTGACTATGTTAACTCAAATAGATTATTATTTAAAACTTTAAGACGAATGTTGGGAGCGGGATGAAATTCGATGATTTCACTTTGAAAAACATCTCCTACTGGGCAGAGATTTCAGTTGGAGCATGCTAAGCAAGTATTGATTAAATGTTTTACAAATATCGGTACAAGGGCTGAGTTTTCTTGTCGGCTAAGTGGTGTGGTCGAATGGGGTCGAGTAGGAAGATTAACTTTAAACGACGTATCACTCCAAATTAATGGTCAGAATTAAACCAAATCATTATATATGCTAGCATATCCTGGACCCATGTGGAAATGTACCTGGGATTCTCCTCCGAAATTACTGCTTGTATTTCCACTCCGAAATAGCCAGGAAACAGATTCATGACCTATGAGTCTCTTTAATACTTTTTTTCTCATTTTCCTCAATAGATTTAGAATAATAATAAGAAAAGAATGCACTGGATAAATCATTTAATATTTTCTGTGTAGAATTACTGCAATAGGAGGTGTACACCCAAGGTCAATTAACATAGCAACAATCCTACAACCAAGTATATTTATTTTGCACACTGAACTCTAATCAACGACAATTTAAGCCACAATACCATCACTTTATATCTTTATTTAGCATTATAAACCGTTTATACCCAGAGTTATACATAAGTTCACATTAAAAAATAATCGCACAAAGGTGAATTGTACACCCACAGTTGTGTGTACAATGTATCTATTTTTTGCATAGATATATACTTTTTATATACAAAATCAAATAAAGCAACAAAAATACAGTTGTGTATTCTGTAAATAAACTATATACCCAATGTCAGATAAAAGCTAGGCAGATGCCAGTGAGTTAGCTACTTTACAAGCCATACATATATACTGTCTATCACATTTCCTTATATACATTTAAATTTATGAGGTGAATTTGACATTGGGGGGGAAAAGAGAAAAAAATATGAAAAGCTGAAACATAAATGTTCTGTCATTCAAAACACAGGTACTAGCATCGTCTATCAATACGCCTATGATATAAACAAGTTTTTAATATTAACCTGTGGTCAAAATTCACCAATGTAAATGAAACGGTACCAAAATAGCTCTTATCACATTTAAGAACACAATGCTGAATACATTAAATAAATCAGAACTATTTTCAAAATCAAACTTTTGCAAACAACGTTATATAATAGCCTTTTAGATTTTGTGATTTTCGCACTATATAAGTAAAGTCGTCATTACGATTTGAATAAACGTGTTCCTGGCCAGAATCACTACACGAGAAGCGTTGATTGTAATGTAATGTAATGTGAAATACTAATGTTCAGTTAAAACATCCTTAGCGATAACTGAATTCATTCATGAAACTCTACACATCGAGAATGTCGTCATCCATATTCTAACGCTACGCAGTATAACCCACTCATGGTCTGATTGTTTCCAAGACAACCTACAGCGTACGAGCGAAAGTTTTGATTTCCTCCCGAACTTCGGAATACGTGGAATTCAGGACTTTTGTGTGGATTTGTGGACATTCAATCGATTGCTGGAGAGGAATGTGCATAACAGGACTAGCGCACATGTCTTTAAGTTTATCAAACACTTCGTTCAGCTGTTCGTTTTCAATATCCAGACCAAGGAATCTGGCCACATCGGGTGCAAATTTCGAGTAATGTGCTGTGGACGCAATGATCATAGGACAGTCTTTGACGTTGAAGCGGTCACCGACAGATTTTGCGACAGCGGTATGGGGATCCAAAAGGTAGCCTGTGGAATAAGATTATGGAACAACAAACGACATTCAAGTAGGTTCGGTAGCCTGATTTTCCCCTGGCCCTGACACCAGACTTGGACATTTTGACAGATAGATGTTACCAGAATGGTGTCGGGCCAGTAGGTACGGTAAGTAGAAAAGAGGGTTAAACAATAATTGTAAGGTAAGTAATGCACGCTATATGATTTTTAAAGAGAATACAGTGACCCCACTACAGAACATCCAAACTTGCCTAGGAAACATTAATCTGATCACAAAGGGTCTTTTCGACTGAAACAGTTTTATCAAAATTAATAGTTGGCTTATGTTATTATCTACAGTTCATGTACGGACTTATATAATCTAATTCCGTGGTTCAATGTAGTAATAATGCCAGTTCAATCACTCCTGGCTCAGTGTACGTAATACCTGTTTTATCCAGGGTAGATTGGATTGTCCTCTTCACTTCCTCTTCGGAACACCAGTCCGCAACAAACAGTTCCTTCATGGCCGATATCATCTGGAAAAGAAATGCAAAATAAAAAGACTGAATTATATCACTAAGCAATGCAAGATCACGTTTTCCATCTTCACACCTCTCGCCACACGGAGCTGTTCAAACTGGACAATTCCATTTACGAACAACATGTTGCATAAACATAAAATCAAGCTTTTTATATTCTTCAATATGATATAATCATAATTGAATAAAAAGCTTCTTAAAACAATGGAATAATTCTGGTCAATCAATCAACTAAGATTTATAAGAGGCATGATGTAATAGACAAAATATGAAACCTACAAATAAACAAGAAACGTTTTTCGTTCGGCTTAAAGTACATATAAAAATACATCAACACAAAATAGGATTTAGTTATCTTGCCTGTAAATAACTGAAACAGTCTGAAATGTGACAGAATATTGATACCAAGAACAAACGTTTAACAACCTTTTCAGGTATAGAAAAATGTTTTGATGACTCCAAGTTTGTGAAGCATTCTGAGATGAAGTCGGCAGATCCGCCCGACAGGTGATACAAATAGCGTTCTAGATTAGACGAGACCAGAATGTCTATTGCAGGTGATGTCGTTTTGTGTAATGTGCGGTTCCGAAGGTCATAGGTTCCAGTTTTTATGAAATCTGTTAAAATGTTGTTGGAATTTGAAGCACAAATCAATCGCCGATACGGCACTCCCATTTGCTGTAAATAAAAACAAAATACAAGAATGCTATTTTATTACAGTCTGTGAACACAAGTTTATAATTAATGCAATAATTGCCCATTTGTAAGATTAATGCGCGGCAAAATTCTATTCTAATGGTTACTGTAGTTGGGGTACGCATGGTTCTAGGAAATTATCGAACAGTAGGCACACATAAATCAGAAGTAGTATTGTGCAATATGAGCGCTGTTGACTTTGGAACATTACGTGTAGAAATGTTATATAGTGTCTATTAAATTAAAGATAGCTTCATCATCATTCAAAGAATTAAATATCACTTGTTACATGACGATTAAAAGCTTTATTAGAACAAGTAATAACAAATTGATAAGAACGAATTATGGATTGATGTTCCGAACTAGTATTGAAGAGGTTAATGCAATGCGATCCCGCACATAGATCTGTGTGTCGCGTTTAAGTTATGGTACTGGAATGAACGTAATTAGGTCTGTATAACGTTTGCCTACATAAATGTTGCTGTTTTTTTGTAGTGAAACTGATTTACTGGAGTAATCACAAAAAACCTTTGAATAATACGCAGCCAAGATATTTCCGAAGTTGCCTGTGGGTATGCAGAGATCAACTTCGCTTCCGAGTTGGATGACATCATTCTGGACAAGATCGAGGTACGAAGACACGTGGTACACTATTTGTGGTAGGAGACGCCCCCAGCTGATGGAGTTGGCGGCGCTTTGTTAACAAGGAAAAATACACAAAAATAAGAACCAAAACGATGGAATGTGCGGTATCACTACAGAAAATACGGGGGCAGGTCCTAAAATGCTGAATCAGGGGTTCGTCATTTTCTAGGATATCCTGGCGTTACTTCAGCTGATGATACTGATTTAAAAAGTCACTGTAGATGTGTCCCACTTGTACGTTTTGGACATTTTTTCTCCCTAATTATTAACGTATTTTTCTTTTATTTAGAGTGCACAATACAAGCAAGACATTTTGATAAGAAATATATCGTTTGATCACAAAGAACATGAACAGGACAACCAGATATTTTATGTTTAGATGTAAGATTTCGATAATGCTACCCGTATTAAAATACCTGCTTGATGATAACATGAAGGTACCCTTCTAAGTCTTATAAATCATGCGAAAGGAATTTAACGCACGTTCTGCTGTTACCTTAGAACCACGATATTAAAACACTGGACCTTGCAAATTAAATATCCTACAGGACCTGTACACAAAATAAGAACATTAACGGTTGACTTTCATAAAGTATGATCTTGTTATATTTCTTGCATATAATTGTGGACACCCTCTTGATATCCACATTTTTCATCGCTTGCAGGCAATATGAAATTCCAAGAATAATTTCAGGCAAATTTGAATTTGTGGGAAAATGGAGCGCAACAGGACGAGGACAACATCTTCACATTTAAATATGTCCAACAGCATCTGATGGAATCAAATTGTTTCCTAAAGGTCGAACTTCCCCCCTTTGACTGTCCTTTTCTTCAAGTAATAACAACACCTGACTTGCCTTTCTTCTTATTTATGTATACATCTATACGATATAACTGAAAAAGAATGTGCTTCGATAAAGTTTTGCTATTTTTTGCCAAATCACATATGGTTCTTTATGGTCATATTAATCTGTTGATAGACAGACGAACGTTTCCGGAAAATAGCCTTACATGAACCGCCCTATCGAGATGAATGGACACATGTCTTCACAATGCTTTAAAACGACATACCTTAGTTTACAGTTCGTGTCGACCATCAGGTCTTTTTCTAGAGCACGGTCTTTGAAGGCACGCTTGACGAAGGACTGACACACGTCGAAATCTCCACGAACACCTGATTGAAATAAAGATGGGAGACGGACACTAATATTTGTTTGGTTTGGATGTAAAAACAGCAGTCTGTATTTTGTCCCCAAATCTCCAGGGATGATGTTTGATTCAGAATTTACAGTTTATCCTTCAATTTTTGGAATACGATTATTCGATTGTGCGTCAAACGACTTAGGCGCAAGACAATGAATAATGATATATGCTTTGAATACAAATACTAATTTAAAATTTATTTTGCGAGCTTTCGAAAACATCTGTTTTCTATGTCAAGCAAAGACTGGCAATGACCGGTGTTGCATACAAATGAAACGCACATGTTTCCATACCTATTACTTGGATGTTTCTGCCCGCCATTGCCGTCATCTGTTGTTTTTGTACATCACTGATACCATCATCCGGGTACAGTACCAGAACGCCGACATCAGCGCCACCTAGATATATAAACATTTTAATATTATGATGCATGTTTCATTGGTCTCAAAAGACCGCGTCCGTTTTCATAAATTCATTATCATGCTCAAGAGTGAAATTGTGTTCAAAATAACGAAAAGCAGTCTCTAGTTACTCGTTGTTACTCGAAAATGTCTATGGAAAGCATTGAATTTAGGCACCAAAGCTGTGTTGAAGCATGAACACGGTTTTCCAAATACGGACCCAGTTTCTTTCATTTTACCAGAATCTATCGATGTCTGATGTAATAATGCAGCGAGCCACGTGACAGTAAAGCTGGTTCTATTGTATAAACTTCATTACCACTACGTTTCAAGGAACATATTGCACGTGTCGGGGAAATAAGATAGAGTACACGTGACGACAGTACGTACATCGTAACAATGACTCACCTTCATGCCTTATAAATCCATCAAGAACTGCTCCACCTGTGTCGCCGGAAGTGGCCACGATAATGACGTACCTGTTTGAAACACAATCATCACAATGAAAGCACAAGGCATGATGCATTTATTGAATTTATATTTATGACGTTGTATAGTATAAGTTCGGGTGGTTATTCAACTAAAATAATGCTTACATTTCTCAGTAATTCTTTCCATATTACATGTACTATCACTTTATGGTATCTAATGAAATTATATTAATAATGTTTTATGAATCTCCAACGATAACTTCAAAGCTCATCCTGCGACATATTTGGTCTGAACAATGGAATATTGCATAAAAAAATAACAGTTTTGGCCTTTTTTAAGGGTCCCTTTTTAATCTATTATTTTTATTTTGCTTTCGTGGTTCTTGTGACACCCCCTTGGATCCGCCTCTGAATCGGCAATTACACTAAATAACTATAAGAAAGTACAGCACAGAAAAGTAACAAACTTGCTCGACACAATACTACAAAGCAGTAATTAAACACCAACGCCGCCATGCAATACTGTTTTAACGGGATAGATTGATGAAAATGTTTGCTACAGTTGGTGTGGTATTTTCTACTATGACTGTTCACTGTGGAAGGGGTAGCTGTCACTAAATAGAATATAGATAACCTACTTTGTTGTAGTTTTGGATGCCTTCAACGCATTAACGAAGAATTGTGGCATCAACTGCAGAGCTGCATCCTTGAAGGAAGCTGTTGGCCCATGGAATAGTTCTAGGAGATATTGATTGTTGTCTAGATGACGTACCGGAAATACTTTGAAGCATTCAAAGTTGTCATTGCTATAAGCACGAGAAACGAAAGTTGACAACACTGACGGATGGAGATCGGAAGGGTGGATGCACTTTTCAAGGATTTGAAGGGCTCGCTGGGGATACTTTGAGTCAACCATTCGTTTCATTTCTCCTATGGATAAAACAGGCAGACAGGAGCCAGGAACAAATAAACCGCCATCAGGCGCCAGACCTTTTAGAATGACATCGGAGAAAGACTTCCTGGCTTCAGGTTTTGAGTTCTGTCGGGTCGATACATACCCGGGTTTCATTTTCAACCTACTCAAGGCTAAAAATACTTTATTCGTTATGGATTCCGGATTTTCGTTTTCCTCGACTATGACACGAATGTCGTACGATCCTTCGTAAAACTGTTGTCTGTATTTCAGTATACTTTCCATCGTCACTCCGTCATTTTGTCCTACGATACGATTGACTCTCATTTCCTCTAACCGTCTAACAATATCATCCGAGGGTGTATCCAAAAATACCACAGTACCCGTCCTTGCTATGTGGTCCATCGCAGGTTTGTACATGGGGTTAGAACCAGTAAGGGAGATAACTTTACCACGTTCATTGAACTCCATGAGTGCTTTTCCTTCCTCTTCGATAAATGAATCTGATCCGACTTCTGCCAACTTTAAAAATGTAAACAAAATCCATGAGTATATATATGTTTATGTTTATGAATTGATATATATCCCATATCGTAAAAGCAATATTTGAGAACCGATAACGTTAGCAATATTTCGTTTTGGACGCTGGGTACCAGGTAACTATATTATCTCTCGTTTTACTGATGATAAAGTATTTAAGTCACGTTTGCCATACGCGCTTGCACAATGTCTGGACGCTCCCTACTACCTTAAGTAAATATACGGCCTACTTAAACTCGACTTACCGTCACTAGATAATAGCAGTAGGAAATAATTGGGCCATGACTTACAGTCCAACGCTGGCCTAAAGAATGCACTAGTTTTCAAGCATTCGTTATCATATCGTCATATTTAACAGATTCAAACAAACAATGACCAGGCGTTAGAATAAAATTACATTTTAAAGCGGCACAAAAGATAAAGATCCGAAGTGTTGCGATGGAGGTAGTAATCAATGTCGGCTTCGCGGAACAGAAGATGCAGAAGAAAAAAACACTGATTCTGCAAGGAGTCTCGGATCTATTCGCTTCATACGATCTGCTTGATGTATTCAGCAGGTTTATTATTTCATCACAGTTTGAGAATAAAAAGGTTGAGTCTTCTGTAGAATCTAGGTAATTCTAGGTGTGCTAATCTTCGCTTACCAAGGTTTTCAATACAATACACATTCCCTATACACGGAAGAAAGAACCTGATCGTAACCTTGATACATGTACGTACTGTGTACATAGATGACATAGAGACATCGCAAATGATGCATTGCGCTCGGAATCTTTACCCAGAGTCCCTGCAGGTAGGGCGTAAGAATTGTACCTCCGGTGGGGTGTCCTGCTGGGTATCTGCGGCAGTATGTGTCAGTGAGGTAGCACTATAAAGTCGGAATCAGTTCCGCACTATCACAAGGAGGCAAACACGAAGATATCGCAGCCTCCCAAAACACACACGCATACACTACACACATGCATCTTGCACGCAGGAGAGGCCGTCCTTAAATGACCATAGCTGTTGATAGGACGTTAAACAATATTTAACCAAACCAAACCAAACTTTACACAGAGTTGCCGTTCCTTATACACAGGGGCATGAGCATTTGTTACAGCTTTACTTTTATAAGGTGTTCAGAGTTGTTTTAAACGTTTTAAGGGTTTAGATCAACTTTGTCTTTCCGGGTAAAATTGCCCGTATATATCATCATTTGGAGTGGCTTTTTTTACCGACATTTGATCTAAACCCCTAAAACGTGTAAAAGTACCTGAACACCTTAGTTTAGATCCAAATATAGCTGTAACTAATTACAAGGTCCCTGTGTGCGACAACCGGGTTAGACAAGAGATTGCCGCACCAATTGCAATACTTTTAATACATTTCTATGGAAACTGTCTTCACTCAAATCGTCGATCATAAAGCAGATTTATATTGTAACTTCAAACAATGATGATAACAAAATACTAGTTACACACAGAAAGGTGTAGCTATGTTATCTCACCTTTTCTGATACAGGCATACCCCAAAATGATTCGAGATGATGGTCATCAATGTCCAACACGTCCATCCCTAATTTAGGACCAAGCAGTCGACCAACAGTGGTTTTACCGGACCCAGGACTGCCCATTAAAATTACATTATCCTGAAACTAATATTAAAACAGTTAATTAAATACAAAGTAATACATTAGATTCTCAGTGCGGGCAGTAAAATATTTTGAGGTTTTAAGGAATAACCACAGGGGCATGGTTCAATAACCAGTTACTGAACCGTGCCCCTGTGGACTAACCACGGCCTCCCCGATTTGTCCTAAGCCAAAGTGCGTGAAACCAACGTTTGTTTTTTTCTATACGAAAGATAAGTTGGTGAAATTAATGATAAGAATGCAAATGTACAGGGGCAAACAATAATATGAAGACAAAGTCAAACATAAATGTAATTACTTTCATTTGGGCTATTTTTTCAGCAGCAGTGAAAGCTGAAAAATGTATCATAGTGATATATCTAAAAAAAAATTATTAAACATAGTTACAAATGAATGTACTATTATTTTATGAATAAATGTGAATTTCAAACGTACATGTATTAATGAGGAAATTTTATTTCTGGAATAAATACATCTACATTGTATCTATAAACACGTTTATTTAAATAATGAAACTTATTGCTAAAATGAAACTAATGGAAAATTGAAAACAAAATGGGCCTACTCGATTCCGGTAGACCGGTAAAATGTATTGTATTCTAATCGAACTAAGTCGATTAGCGCAAATATTGATTATTTTTATGAAATTTTACAAAATCTATCTGTTAGGATTGGAAACTATTGATAACTTCATATGATCGAAATTTGATATGTGACATTTTCTGTAGAAATGACACAATGAATGTTACTCTCTCAGCATTAAACAATTTTAAATATCCCGCTTCATGTGTATTGATCTACAGCTAGATGTATCCTATCACAACACTTCACACAATAGCAAGTACATTTTTAAGTACATAATGTTAATCATTTTGTACGTACCCTTGCATTACTGTTAGTTGTACAGTAATAAGGCGTTTTGACCACCGTGGCAGGTACGAGTAGATTCCGCCAGATAGGCTGGCATTTAAAGCGGGATATCCCCCGAATCATACCGTACATGTTCAGTTATAGGTCAAGCTCATACATATATGCCTACTCCGTCTGGGCCAAGCTTAAGGTTGAGTCCTACTTGCCCGCCATATGTTGTTGTGTGCGCTACCGCGAAACAAACGAAAATTGGATTCTAAAATGAACAGAATGAGAAATCCAACAACAATTTATCCATACATGATATTGGTACATGATACATACAACCTACCGTTATACCGCATCATTTCGCCTAGACTGATGTACTGAAATAACATTTTTTTGAGATGAAGAGTAATTGAGACATTACTTATTTTGCCGTGATAACTCTTCTGACTCAATAACTGCCAAGTTTCCACAGATCTTAAACAAAAACAGCAAAATCTGGGAACACGTGAAAATTAAGTTATTGTAGCCATGAACCAAACATTTAAATTGAATTTTTTGAATGTGGCGTCTTTAGCACATCATTTGGAACCCGATATGTTTATAGTGTAAACCATATGACATGATCACATTATGACGTGGTACATGAATAACATGACATGGTTCATGACATTTTGGTTGTTATATAGTACATGTAAAATATATCACATGACGTGTTACATGAGACTTGACACAAATAGGACATTACATAGTATGACATATTTTCTGATATATTTATTGTACATGACATAACATGACATGATATATGGCCTAAAAAATGAGATGTGATGTGACGAATAACGTAATATTTATATCATGTATTAATGTCACATCGCAGGCAATACCAATTTATACCATGTCATCTCGCATTTCATGTGATGTCAGTGTCAATACATAAATGATGATGTATATGTATAAGCAGAGACGTATAATACATTATACGTCTCTGGTATAAGTCATATATTATGCCGTTTTCTAGGTCATATGCTATTTAATATGATGTCAAAATAAAATAAAAGTATAGTATATCTTTTCCAGTTAATTTATTACCACATACTGATGTTGTTAGCTGCGCTGACTATCGTTTTTAGAAATATAACTTTTGTTATTATTGTGTGATCTAGGGACTTGAGTTAGACTCCTGGCGCATGTCATTCGAAGGAGCAGGAAGTATAACTAGGTATAGACATACATAAACTGCCGGATCATCACAGTGGGCTGGTGAACGTACTTTAAAGCTAGTGGTAGGTTTATTTAGTTTACCTTATCTTCATTATGATAATTTATAAGCATCACATGTACGCTATAGTAAAACAGAGACATATATATACTACTGACTTTTTGAACCCTAATTAGTATGTGCCGGGAGACCCCCAGTCAGTGGACGGTCGATATACCCGGTTCTTGATCGATAAAATGTCGAGTTTACCTTCCGGGACACTTATTTCTGTACACAATTATTAAACAATATATCGCAAGTTGTTTAAATTGTATAACAAACCTCATTTAGCTTCGTTCTGATGTATACTTGAGATTAACCGAGATCAAGGTCACCAACTAGACATGTATAAATGATATGTAACCGAAAACAAAGTGAAAGTAATATGTCATAAATAAGGTTATCATAACGATTATCTAGTCGAGAGGGGCCACTAAGGTATTTCAATAAGATATGCTTACTCGTACTCGTCAAACATGCTTGAACATACTTGTGTTTTATTGTGCTTCCTGTAATGGCTGATATAGCACATGTTTTATGTTATGTTCACGGAACGCGGAATAACGAGAAACGGATCTGTTAATTCCTTCACGTTCTGATGTGTGTGTGTTTCGGTTGACATTAACCTGTGGGTACGGGTGAGGTAGACCTATGACATTTGTCGACTCTGTTAAATCGAGTTTACCCTTGCCCTGACACCAGACTTAGACATTTTGACAGACAACATACGTCTACATGTCAAAATGTCTTAGTCTGCGTGGTGTCAGGGCCAGAGGAAATTCGAATTAACAGAGTCGACAAATGTGTCTAGTATAGGAATGTATGTATATAGTTTGAATAATTTGAACATCGCATTACATGAATACGGACCGTGGGTTGGGGAGCTGTATTACAAGCGAAAAACCTTTTTTTTATTTGAATGAAGGTGGCGGGATGATGTGATTGGAATATTGAAAAAGAACTTGCGAATCAGAACCCGAGATGAGGTCGCTAAACAAACCTTTATATCTCATTATTTTATACATGTATGCTTAATACCCGAAAATGACGGAATGTACTGTTCAAAACAGGTTTTTACAAATTGTTTTTTGTTTGTTGTTTTTTTACATTAAAACCCCACTAGATAGGATCTTTATAACAAATATAAATATCAATATATTGTACAAGCACTACAATGCCAGAAAGATAGGACCATATATTCGAGTGCTGTTTAAGTTCTCTCCCTTGGTGGTGTATGTGCAATCTTCATAGTTTAGACATACCATACTGTCAGTATGATAATTTTATAAATGAACCAACAAAATGTTACTATATGAAAAGAAGAAAAAAAAAATCAGTACCCCGAGAAATTGTCAAAGAAATATACCCCCCTACCCCCACCCTAAAAAAATAAAAGATAAAAATCGGAAACAAGTGTAACAAGGGTCATTATTGTTATTCGGTGCCACAGCTAGGTGTCAAACCTCTGGTTACTAGTCTAACACAGCTACCGGATGAGCCGAAGAGAAATTCTCTATAGCCGTGTCTGTAGGAAGCTGCTGTATTCTACCAGGTGACACAATCTTATTCAACATCCATTGCTAATTCGCTGTGTTGTCCTTTTTTTGTTATAGAATCATGCCGATGGATCACAGGGATAAGGCTAAAATACGAGCTCATATGGAGTACATCATTGGAAACTTTGACGTTACAGATTTTATAACTGATTTAGTCGGAAGGGGATTGACTCTAGAGACTAAACGTGAGATTGACAAAGTCGAGAAAATTCGTGATAAAAATAGAAAATGTCTCGAATGTCTAATGAAATCTGAAAATGGATCATATGACGTGCTCATTGAGCTCATGAGGAAAAGAAATTATACAGAAATTATCAATAAACTAGAAAGTGGCCTTCCACCCGAGGAAACAGCAGTGACAGGTGAGTTCGTCATCACAATATTAAACTCTTCCCCTATTAAATTGTACTTCATATTTGGATGACAAAGCTAACGTAAATGTGCTGCATAATAGACCTTTAAGCTGCATATTAAAAACGGAAAAAACAAATCGAATATACCATGTTCGTTCACAAACCAAAATAATATCTGCTATGCACATTCAACAAATGGTATGACTTTTTCTTTTGCAGAAGAAGCAAGCACATCATGTATAAACGTGCCGAAAAACAAACGAGGCCTTCGCCTGACTGAAAAAGAGCTTATGTACTTTTCTAAAACAGTCTCTCCAAAGGACAAGTTAAAGTTGGCCACGTGTTTAGGAGTTTCTAAACATGACGTTGATGTTATAGATATGGAAAACCATGATGTTCGTGCACAAATGATGAAACTTCTGTTTATATGGAGGAATAAATCGAGAGACGGTTGTACCCTGGGTGTGCTTATGGACCATTTTAACGATGCCATCGAGAACGGTGTCAGCATTGACACAGACAAAATGGAGCAGATCATTGAAGGCCTACGATGATGACGATGACGATGAAGATTGTGATGTTCAACAACAATTGTGAACAACAACAACAACAACACCAACTTGATTCTATACCAGACTCCCGGTTCCTGTGACATATCGTGATATATTTGTATCCATTGTAAAGGAGGAGAGCGCAGAAGTAAAACCAGGGAATGCTATGATTGTTCCCTTTGATAATACAATACTTTGTTAGTGTAATAACCAATCAACTGTATTGGTAACAAACTCGTTTGAGTGACAGGTCCTTCGATACGCATTTATACGTTACTTTTAAGTAAACACCATTTAAAACTCAAAGACTTTAACACAAGGAGTACACGTCTTTCTAGGTTGAACATAAAGCCTATACGAATATGTAACTATGACAACAGTAACTAGTGATTTTGATAACTACCACTCCGATCATGTTGTTTACTTAGTAGTTAACTCCTTTTGATATTCTTTACATGGGTTTGACTGTATTAAAATACATCATAGCGATTTTGATGATATCATTTATAAGTTTAACATCATATTAGCTCATAGATGACCACGGAGTTTCAAATGTATATAAGTGCTCTTACTCCTTTTCCATTCATATAACATACAGTCAAGGTATTGGGTTTTCAATTAGCTTGACATTAATATCCAAATTGACGGGAACTCCTTTTTTCGTGATTTTGTTGATGATTTGTTGTAACGTAGAACTACAAATGGTAAACATTCAAGTCAATTTATCTGTTGGATATTTGGCATATTTTCCATTAAGATATTTTTGTTTTTAATATAAAACGTGTTTTCAATTTAAAAAAAATACATTTCCACCTACGCATGATTACTGTCCGCTAAAACAGCAAGATCCCTGCTACTGTGCAAATATATAAGGTCAAAGAACTCACAAGCAATAATAGCATTTATTGTTGATCAACGTTTGATCAGGAATCGATTCGGAGTTGTCACTGATGTAGCCATTGTACCTTTCTTTTGCAATGTTTCAACATAATTGAATAAACATATTCTTGAGAAAATCTTATTTATAAATGTATTGGATTATTCATTACTTCGCAGTGACATCAATGTATTTCTACCGTAGATGATACAAACACAATAAGTCACTTTTTGTTTATAATATAAAACATGTTTTCAAAATAAAATAAATGTCCGCCTACACAATCATGAAAATAGCAAGGTCCCTGCTACTGTGCAAATATAAGGTCAAAGAACTCACAAGTAATTATAGCATTTATTGTTAGTCAACGTTTGATCAGGAATCAATTGGGAGTTGTCACTATGTATTTCTTTTGCGGTGTTTCGACAAAACTGAAAAGGAAGGAATTTCATGGGGGAATAGATTATAATTATACAACATGTATTCTTGAGACAATCACATTTAAAGATGTGATTCATTATACCATAAGTCTTCGCAGTGCCATTAATATCACTTCTATCCTAAAATATTTCTGCTGTAGAAGTTTCAAGTTTCTGAAAAAAATACAAACACAATAAGTCAAACAATGTATTCGTTTCGAATTCATCTTAACACTTTAGTTGTCAGTCATTCTGTGATGGTGTTGTCAAAGTAAGTTTGTTGACCAAACACCTACTGTTTCACCAGTATGCTAGGCAATGATGTGTTAATATGCCTGTGCATCAACCACCTTGTTCAATGGAAATAACTTGAAACTAACACATATTCCTATTGAAGAAAACTCCTCTGTCAGATTTATATTAATGACATTCATAATGTAAATCACCAAAACAACTCTATAATGCCAACATTTCTTTAGACATTTAGGAGCATTCTGTATTGATATTGAGAGCAAATGAAAATCATTCTCGATGACGAATATCAAAAGTAGATATTCTGCATAAAACACGTTGTTTAATACAGGTCATTTTGTGTATTTGAATAGGTTCAGTTGCGCATTTCACGGTTGTAAAATACTGTTTCAAGGGCATAGACAATCAACCTGAAAAAAAAATAAAAAAATAAGTGGGTCGTGGTCACCCATTCAAAGAATGATTCCACGTACACTATCGATTGTTAGACCTTTCTGAACCTGAAGTTTAATTCATCAATGGATTTAGCCATATGTTGTTTTACAGATGTATTAATAAAAAAAAGCTGTTAGTTTTCCGTACGCCCGCAAAGAGGTTACGATTTTTTTTTTATCTTTTACTCGTTAATATTATGTGATTGAGGACTTGAGTAAGGCTAATGTTACCATTGCGCATGTCATTCGAAAGAGCAGGAACTAAGATATAAACTACCGGGTTGTATACTGGACAAGTGGACTTACTTTAAAAATTGGGGTAAGTTTATATATAGTTTTCATAATCGTCGTTATGGTTATATGGTAAATATCACTTATATACTTTAAAGTACACCATGTTGGCTTAACTATCAGAACACTGATCACTAGACTGTGGATTGGCCCGGTTCGAGACAGACTATATAGAAGCCGTGTTTTCATTCCCGATAACTTCATTTTTGTACAAAATTAACAAACAATCTATCCCATGTTTAAATTGTACCACAGCTCAATTTCTCTGTAGCTACGTGTTGATGTACTTGGTTGAACAGGAACAGGGACATCAACACTGTAGATACATGTACTATGCAAGGACGAAGAACAAAGTGAAAGTGATAATACCAAAGAATGGATAGCATAACCTATGTATAGTCCTACGGGATCAAGGAGTGATCTGAACCAGATGTGCGCACTCGTGATCGTCAAACAAGCTAGAACATATATGCATTTTTTAATTGCCTTGCATGTAATTATGTCATGGTTGATATGACCCACTTTGTACGTATACGGTCACGGATCGCGTTGTAACGAGAAACGGATCTGTATAAAATGTAAGCTTAATATGTAGTACATTGCAAAACTCATAAGCAGCGGGTTCTTTCGGTTTATTTCAACATAAGAAAAAGCCACGCGCTATCCTAAAGCTAATTAAAAAAGATTTTGGCAATAAGTTGTTCAATGTCAAAAAGTTTAGACAACAGGCTTCAGGGTATATGGATATATTTGATATGTTTTCTTCAGTATATAACGAAATATATAAGATATGCCATGCAGTCAGTACTAACATTTTGTGTAAAAGTGATAATTCATTCGACAATGTGACTATTAAAATGTAAGATTTAACCATTCTACCACAAGGAAATGGGCCGGTTAGATTGAAGCCGCAATATCCAATGGCGAAACAAACGTGCACACGTTTTAACATTCACTGCCGATTCATTATGTTGTCTGAAAATGATATATTTCTGTTTTAGAGTCATGCCAATGGATGGTAAAGATGTGGCTAAAATAGAAGCACACATGGAGTATATCGTTGGAAACTTCGACGTTTCAGATTTTATAACTCATTTAGTAGGAAAAGGATTGACTCTAGAGACTAAACAAGAGATCGATCAAGTCAAGAGAATTCGTGATAAAAACAGAAAATGTCTCGAATGTCTAATGAAATCTAAAGATGGATCATATGAAGTGCTAATTGAGCTCCTGAAAGAAAGACATTATACAAATATTATCGACAAACTTGAAAGTGGCCTACCACCAGAGGACAAGGCAGGGAAAGGTGAGTGTGTTTGAGCAAGACACTTTACTCCGCTTGTTTCAGTCTACTCAGCTGTACATGAGGACGTTGCTGAGCAGTGCTAGAATTGTAGAATGCTAGCTGTGAGCGCCGAAATGGCAACGCCGGCTGTATGCTCCCCAGGGAGTTGAGAAAGATATTGGCTGGTTGCAAAGGCCCTATAACCACGGATAATAATTTGTGAACCGCTTTGAGACGACCTACGAACTAGGCTGTGATAAAGCGGTATATAAGAACCTCGAATTATTATTATTATTATCATATATGCTTGCCCTGATTCATTCAACCTGAAGAGCATTTCATAATTGTTTAAAATATGCAAAGTGATAAAGATTTCATTTCAAGATATTTTATTATTTCAAAACAAAGGGATTAACAAGCATAACTAATACTATTATCCTTATGCTGTAAAGCGCTTTAGACTAGTTTTACAAATTATTTAGGGCGCTATATAAATGTTGTATATTATTACTTTATTATTATTAAACTGATAAATATGTAACACGTTCTTTTGCAGCAGAAGCAGCCACACCAAGTATACACGTGCCGGAACACAAACGCCACCTACGCTTGACTGATAAACAGTTGATGAACTTTTCCGCCACCGTCTCTCCAAAGGACAAGATTCAGTGGACCACGTGTTTAGGAATTCCTGAACTCGATGTAGATCACATAGATATGGATTGTCATGATAGTGGTACTCAGATGATGAAAATTCTGTTGCATTGGCGGGTAAAATCGGGAAAGGATGCTACCCTGGGTTTGCTTATGGATCAGTTTAACCAATCGCTAGACATTGGTGTCACCATTGACACAGAAAAAGTAGAAAAGCTCATATTAAAAGAAACATAGGAAGCGAGACAAATACGACAAAGACAGAGACTCTAGGCTCCCTGGTGTTTGTAATACCTTTTTTTATATTATGGATTACTCCTTGTAAATGAGAAGTGGAAAAGGCAATACACAGGCAAAATGTATCAATGTGAACGACAATATAATCTTTTTATATAAAAGTTTGTGTGTGTAACACAAAAAACTAGCTGTGTTGATGACACATTTGTTTTTGTAACAAGGCCTTCGATTTGTTGGTTTTATGTCGTATTACTCGATTTCATGCATGGGTATATGTGACAAAAAAGTCAACCGGGCTATTGTTGGAGAGAAAATAATATATAGTTTATAACATGTCTAGTGCATTCATAACATCATGGAATATGTTATGAAATGGGACATCCTCTAAAGTTCATTTACCAATTTAGGTTACTTGGCCTTTTGTGTTGTTTTTTTATTAACTGCTAAATGTATGACCAGGGAATTTTATGGCGATTTTAGTGGTTTCACATAGCAACATTTATCTTGATTTGAGGCTGATATGCCTCGCCACAGCTTGTGAAAGAAAAATTAAGTACGTATGACCTAGGTATGTAAATGAACTCAAGATAATGTGCCATTTCATAGCAATCAGTTACATTGCTAAAGAGATATTTTATAGATCTGCTGTACTAGTTTTGGGAAGACGAAAGGTTTATCTTTGACTTCGTTAACCTCGCTCTGGAGCATTATATATATTAATTCCGATCTTTAATTAGGGTCTTTGAATATGACTTATCAGGGGTGGAATTAAGGGTGACTGCAGCCTCTTTCTGGGGATTTTTTATATTCTAAGGTACCATATTATTCTCAGGAATAAAAGGTTAACGCTACCTACATATGGCTTGTTTGATAAATACTATTTTATGTAAAAAAGAGAAATTACGTTAAGTCTCATTAAACAATCTTTCATATACATGTGCGTTACCTAGTATTCACATTGTGAACCGAACTAGTTGATGTATTTTCCTGGTTGAAATGCATGCGTTGTTTCTTTTGCTTATGAAGTGTTGTTGTTCTCTTCGTGGATTTATAAAATTGATCAAAATCGTTTTATTGCTATTCGCCTATTAACAAGGTTATTCTCGCTTGAAACAAATGTGCAAACTTGTGGAATGTCAATCATTTCGTTTCCTTGATGATTCAAGTTGTTTAGTTTGATTATGCGATCAAAGTAATAGCGCAGCAGTGTTACGGTAAAATTGGTCAGCTTTGAAGTGGGGCTTCGCAACTCTGTAACATATCTGTGAGGACAGGTATCAGCCTAGCGATAGGTCATTTTTTTACACTTGAAATTCATCAAATAGCTTCCTTCGTGCCTTCGGTTTTTTCATATTCTGGGGATCGGAGAACGTAAGTGAGCGTAACCCCGGGAATTTTGAGGAAGGTTTAAATAAACTGTGTGACCGAGATCTCGAAAATTTTGTTGAGATTTCGATTCCTACCTAAATAACAAATGCTTAGGTAGCAGTGCACTGTAGAACTGGTCTGACCCTAAAAATAAAGGGCATGTCTGAATACACATGGACAGTGGATACATGTATATATATATATTGTATTAATAATGAAATTTATAAATATATATATATATTCATTTCATTATAAATACGTTTTGAGAAAAAGGATGTTTTTAAAGAAGTTTTTTCCCAAGTTTTCGGACCATGGTTACCACATCAAAAAACGCCAAAACATGCTATAAAAAAATATTTTTAACTTAAAATTTGACCCGGAGGATAGATATTTTTTCTTAAAACCTGTTCTAATTTAAATATTACCTACTCAATAACAGAAATACTCTCGTTTTAGCATAGGTCAATGCGATGGATTTTTCACAATATTTACGCATGTACTGAGTATACATGTAAAAATAAACTACATGAAAATCTAACTTTTGTTTTGTTTCCAAATGGCTAAAACTGTACTCTGAAACCTAATCCAACTTTTTTTTCTGGAAAAATTATGAAACCCACATAGTCACTTAAATCGTGTAAATGATAATTTTACTGCTGATTTTTGTTTTTACATTGTGATACTTGTAACATAACAGGGTTATTCATTGTACAAAAATCTCACGCATAACCACTGACGCTACTGTTCACTGCTACTGTACCTAAGGCACAGTTCAAGTTATCTAAACTTATCGACATCTTATTTTTCCTATAAATATGCAATATTGACAAAACTGATGACTTCAATTAGTAGAAAACAAAAGAGAAACTACGAAATGACCAAACTTCGAATCATACGCTGTCATCCGTACCAAAACTCACTAGATAAAACAAGATGTGCTTTATATTTGTTAAGCATAACGGGTGTTTTACGTAGAAAGCCTATAATGAACTTATTTCAGGGGAAGTGTTTTCCTAATGCCTGTCGAATCGGTACCGCAATAAGTCTTTCAGCTTGATCTGCAGATAGCATTCAACGGTCACTCATTGCAACTGTAGTATAAGGAAGGACAATGGTCTTTCGATCCGCCAACTGCATTTTTCAAACTAAACTCGGTTATTTCAATCAACATTTTTCTCTTTAAAAGCTCCTGCATTTTAAATATGGACCGTTAATGGACAGTTTGTCCTACCTTCTTTGTGCACCGCAATAAAACCACCTTTTGCACTTGTGATGTTTTCCGAATAAGGGTTTTGTTTTGTTTTTGTTTTTTGTATTTGGGAGCATGTTAGAATGAATTCGTAAGAAGGAAGGCATTTATTAATCGGCGTAAAGACAAAATATGCAAACATAACAATCACGTTTTGAATACACTACTTATAATTACTATATGATTATCATATCTTTGTATATTCTGGGGGAAATATAACCGGGATTTCTTAGATAAAGACTGTATAACCACATGTATATATGTGGTTGTTTGCCGTTATTTCTCACTTGGAAATATCTGTAGTGTCTCGATGCTATTTTGTTTTTAAATACAAGAGTTTTCATCGATAGCGACTTCCATCACAAACGGACATGTAATCGTATTGCCTATAAACAGAAATTTGATTGTCAGCTTGTCAGAACAACTTAATACTGATCATTACATGCACACCTATAATTTTGTTTTCGTTTATCGTCAACGGTGACAGTTATGATTCCAGAATGTGAAAAGTCGCCGAAACCCCCCACGTTCTCATCTGTACATAGGTGTTATTGGAATGAAGCGCCGTTCATCATATGACAACAGCTCCTGTCAGACAATTTGCTGGTTTTGCAGGACATACAGACGTACGCATTCAGTCAAAAAACAAAATTATTTATATGAGCACAAAGACAACACTATTACGATTAATCACGTCTGGTTGGAGCAGAGAGAAATAGGCTATGTTACAATGTAGATGAGATAAAATGTGGTATCTGAATAAATATATAAAATGTGGTAACTGAATAAATTTAAAATTTATGTTTATTGTGCAACTGTTAGACACATTATTAATAATACTAACCATATTTTTCTTTTTAAAATACAAATAAGCTGAAAAAGAAATCTAATTCCAAATAAGCCAATTAAGGTTCTGCAAGAGGTCAGGAAAAGAGTAAGGGGATCGGAGCGTCATGGAAAATCGACGAGGGCGTGAGGTTGTGATATATATGAGAGTTGTGATGATGCGAGAGAGAAGGAGCGATGTTAGCATTGTGAAACAGGCAGAAGGCAGAAATAAATAGGAGCAGCGATAGGGGGGAGGGGCAGTACATGTCGGGGTTGTGCAGCTGAAAGTTCCAATTTTGTCTCTGGGACCCCAGGTTCGAATCTGGTCTGAAAGGCAGTTTATATTACTTGTGTATTTATCTGTATATCTCATTAGTTAAGCCCTCTTTGATAGGTATATGGTCGAATGTTGTCCTTCCCACTTGATGGGGGGTTTTGCAGATACATCAAGGTCATGCATAATATGTAAGCCATTTGATACGCATGGTAAACCGTTGCTGAACCAGATGTTATGATTGACAGTGTCAACGACTGCTTTTTGCGTCCTGTAGGCCGAATGCCTATTTTGTGCATATGAACTCTACTTATTTCAAAAGCTTTTTCAAGTTATATTAATCAGGCTCGTTAGTCCAGGTCCGGGTCGAAGTGCGCAAGGGGTCTTTATGTTGGAGGAAACCGGAGTACCGAGAAAAATCACACATGGTCGAGCAGGTAACCAAAAGCCTTTCCAAGTCCGACTAGGGAGTCAAACCGTGGCCGTCTTGGGTGACATGTGAGTGCGGTATGCACTGTGCCACCCGATCACCATATGTCTTCAATATCGTTGGGGCAGAATAAGGCGGCTGTGAAGTAGAAGAATCCCTTGGTGAAACCCCTATGGAGCACATTCTGTTGTGGGTCAAACATATTTTACACTATTGCAGAGAACTGCTTCGGTAGTCTTTCGTTTTCTCTTTCCTTCTTGTTTATTGGATAGAGTCTGCCTACTCGAGGAAGTCTGGAACGTGTCCGTTATACATAGTAACAAGTTCCTTCTGACTTTTGCACATATGGAAAACTGTTTTCATCTTGTTGGTTTTCTACGTTGCAAGAGCTTCTTCGGCGAATCGACATATGGTCACATCAGCTGAGGTTGGTCTCTGTGTTCATTGCCGAAAAGGGACTTAATTATATCAACGCCAATCTGGATATCTCTAATCCTTAGAATATAGTTGAAAGGTCAAGTGTACTAGGAGTAGCTAATCTCTTGAAATGGCATTGTGATCCCATCAGAACATCAGGTGGGTTGTAACATATCTTCTTAACCACCACAAAATCGACAATTATACAGCCTGATGACTTTCTCGTTCATTCCATAAGACGATATTATGTTTTAGTACATTTTTACCAGTGAAATACATGTATCAGGTAATGTCAACCAAATAGAAAAAGTCTTACATCTTCACTGCATGGAAGACATACGAAATGTTATATCTCCACTGCATGGAAGACATACGAAATGTTATATCTTCACACGTTACACAGAGTACGATGTTCACAGACAAGAGAAGGATTAAATTTTGTGACTGAAAAAATGGAGTATTGGAACCATTACAAGAAACATAGGTTTCCCGTTGAATATCAAATATATTCAAGCGCTGTATGGCAGAATACACCGATATTTTCACTCGTACTTCGCACTTGTGAGAATAGCTATATTCTGCCATACTGTGAAATACATATGTATCTTTAAATATCCTCTATTTCTTGTTACTCCTTTTGTCCCCTATTTTTCCGTATACGGACAAGCTAGCTTATGTCTGTGAACGTCTTACCATGTGTCCTTTCAGTGATCGGCGATAGAGGAATTTTGTTCTCGTCCTTCCATTGTCGTAGAGCTGATATATTGGATGGTGTGGTATCTGCAGTGGTTTGACTCTAAACCTCCTTTCTCCCTCTCCTATGTTTTGCTATGTTGAGGTATGACTATGACAGCGAAATTTGAGGATATTTTCGATGATTTGTAGTTTTATGATGATGATGATGATGATGATGATGATATACCGGTGTATTCCCCAAGTCAGTCTTTTCGACGTTCTGTGAAAGCTTTCGTTGGTGACAGACCTCTGCTTTTTCACTTTTTCTCGTTTGATGTTTTACCAGACGACATAGATATCGGTGCTGGACTAGTACTTCCCCAATTTACTTTGGGATGAAGCGCGACCTTGCAAATATGGTTACTCGCTGGATAAATGTTTAAAAGAAAATATAATCAATCGGGTCATAGTCTATAGTGAAACATATATTGCAAGTTGGATGCTCAAAAGTTTCCCCGGTCGGTAGGCTTGTAAGAAATCATATTGGGAGTTATGAGCGGAAGCATTTCTTTTTTATTTATTGCACTGTAAACAAATAGCTATCACATTCAAATTCTGAACAATAAGAAACGGACTATAATTCGGATCAGCATAGACAAAGCGTTCGTTTAATTTGTCTAACTCGTTTATCGGGTAGTCAGCACCCCAAAACAATCCTGCACCTCATATCCCCATGAATTGAAGAGGATTGTTCTATTTCATTCTACTACAATTTGTTCTGTAAACCGTTTTATCTGTTCAATCCTGCCTATAAAATTATTTTCAACTTCTTGGTGATGGCCAGAAACGTTGTTACATCGTCTGTCTTCAATGACCCTTAACCCTTAAAGATTTTAAAAAAAACATTGTTGAGATACCATATATCGTTTTTCGCGAAGACAAAATTTGAACTTTGGTACATTTTGTTTGTTTTGTTATTAAACATTATGAACAATAATTTTAGCGTCTTTGTGGTATAAAAGACCAACAAATGAGCATTGAGTATATATGTATCACGGTTTTCACTAAGTACATGCCTATATGACTTATACTCACACACACGGTAAGTACACATGTGACATCTAACATGTAATCTAGATACCCGGCAAATTCTAACACCGACATCTTTATTAATGTCAAGGACTTTGCAAATCCCGGCGGTTTTTAATCTATTTGTGATACTCAAATAGTTCTTTCAAACCTATCACATTGTAGCTTTATATTATATTACATTATGTGATACAAGTTTACCGTGATAGGTTTTCCCCTCAAAGAGTCTGCCAACATGATCTAATGTGATTTTATACATTCTCTTTCCAAACTTCACGTATTTATTAAAAATTTCAAAATGCGTCTTTTACCAAATGTGCTATTTCATTCTTGTAGTTGTTGTGACATCAGAGTCCAAGGTGCTTTTTTTTTATCGCGGTTACTTTGTACGCATCCTTTGTGTTGACACATGGTTAAGTTACGTGGCGTTACATTTGAGTCTTTCTTGTCAGGTGATCAGGGTTTATTGTTTATGAATAAATGTCAACAAAATTAAGATCAATTCGAAAAGTGTTAAAAAGGCGGAGCAGTAACCGTAAAATGTAGCAATATGGCAATTAATAAAAAAAAAAATGCTAAAACTGCGTTGCGTTACAATAAGCTGAGACCTGAAGCACGCACAACTTAATGTCCTGTGGCAGCAGTTCATAATAATCTGAAAATGTCTCAAAGATGGAAACGTGAGATTGAAGGAAACGATGCTGAGGAGAGAAAGTTATTGTGACAGTTCTGACGAACGCGAAGGGGAGGGAGGTTATGGTTTATAAGGAGGAGGGAGGTGATCGTTTATGAGGACGCTCCAGATAAGTAACATATGATAAGTATTCGTGAGGAGAGTAGAGGTGGTAATGCTACTCGAGAGAGGATACGAAGGAAACGATTCGTGAGAGAGGGAAGAGCAGGGTTTTTTTTTATTTTTTTTTTATTCTTGAAAGACGAAACAACCAGTAACTACTCGTGAGAGAGTCAACACAAGCG
This sequence comes from Mizuhopecten yessoensis, assembly GCF_002113885.1. NCBI lineage: Eukaryota > Metazoa > Mollusca > Bivalvia > Pectinida > Pectinidae > Mizuhopecten > Mizuhopecten yessoensis. Next base: position 832,102 of record NW_018480078.1, on the reverse strand, counting down.
ATTCGTGAGACAGATGTTTACTATTCGTGAGACCGGAAATGGATAGATATTATTTGTGAGAGCGGAAATATATGATAACAAATCGTGATAGAGTCAACGGATGCATTGTACTGATTCGTGAGAAAGGGAACACAAGGTAACGATTCGTGAGAGAGGAAAAACAAGAGAAAAATTCGGGAGAGGCAAAACATGGTTACTCTTCGTGAGAGAGAGAACCGTTGGGTTACTATTCGTGAGAGAGGGAAAAGTTGGGTTACTATTTGTCAGAGAGGGAAAAGTTGGTTAGTATTCGTGAAAGAGGGAAAAGTTGGTTACTATCATGAGATATGGAAAAGTTGGATACTATTTGTGAGAGAGGGAAAAGTTGGTTACTATCATGAGATATGGAAAAGTTGGATACTATTTGTGAGAGGGAAAAGTTGGTTGTTTTCGTGAGAGAGGGAAAAGTTGGATATCATTAATGAGAGGGAAAGCTGGTTCCTATTTGTGAGAGAGGGACAAGTTGGTTTCTATTCGTGAGGAGGTAAAAGTTGGTTACTATTTGTAAGAGAGGGAAAAATGGATTATTCTTCGTGAGAGAGGGAAAAGTTGGATACTATTTGTGGGAGGGAAAAGTTGGTTAGAGAGAGAAAAATTGGTTACTATCCGTGAGAGGGAAAAGTTGGTAACTATTCGTGAGAGAGCGAAAGATTAGTTTCTATTCATTAGAGAGAGGGAAAAGTTGGTTGTTTTCGTGAGAGAGGGAAAGTTGAATACTATTAATGAGAGAAGGAAAAGTTGGCTACTTTTCGTGAGAGAGGGAACGGTGGTAGTAATTCATAAAAGAATGAGTAGCGTTAGGGATTCATTAGTAAATTAATACATATTGGCACTAGTATGAATAATTTGTAATTTTCAAAAGATGTAATTTCATAAAATTAACATTTCTTGTGAGTTTTAGTGAATTTTAGCTGTTTGAAATCGTAGCATTTGGAAACAAAAAAATGAATGAGCCAAGGGAAGTAACTCTAAGCCAGATCTTGGAGGAGTTGAAATAATCACTCGAAAGTGGTACCGTTTACCTTAAGTATTGATAAGTCAATACTTTACGTTGATTACAACTTCCCTTATATTACGCAATGTAGAATTAATGACGAATTAATGCGACATATTTTTGTTTTCGAATTCCTGACAACTACACATAAAAGTGCAATGACGATGTAAATATTTACACAAAGACGTTGTCACTTGACCGTACTTGTGGGATGTGATATTTAACTTAACACTTTGCTGAGGTATCAGAAAACACATTTCCGTACTAGCTCATTGTTAATATGTTAAGTTTTCTATCTTCTCTCTAGGAAACTGCTAAAATTATTATTAACGATACACTGTAGAAATGTGAACAGACGTAAATTACAAACACTTAAGCTCGACATGATAATCTGTCATAGATACAAAAACAGATTATATAATGCCGAAATCCGCACATCTTTCATCGTTGAATTATGCCATGACACTATAAAGCGCCAGTCTCTTTACTAGACTTACCACATTTATTCTGAAAGGCGTGGTCGTGTGAGTCATTGCACTTGATTATCTTTAGCACAAAGGGTGTGACGTGTATTTATGAAATGTTGTGTAATACAGGATAGAATGTATTTTCGTTGGGTGTTAGGGAAAAGACTTTATAAGAAGTTCCTTTAATTATTGCACAAGACTCACTTCCCTTGAACAACCAAATAAGCATAAAGAATGCTTAGCTTTATAAATATGTTCATCAATCTTCTATTTTAAGTGTACTTTTTTTTTGCACACTGGTTAATGATGTTCTTGACATTATTTCATATTTTTATGATCCAATATTAGTTCATGTATATTTCTCATTTTAAAAGTCCATAGCCAAAAAACAAAACAAAAAACACACGCAAATGTACATATACAAACTCTGTGTATGTATAAGATACCGAATGCTTGGAACATCGGAACCTCACTACACCGACCTAAACAGTGAATTCTTGTCAATCCGAACAGGAACCGTAGAACCTTGCTAATCCGGCCTAAAACAGTGAAACCTCTTTAATCAGAACAGGACTTTATATTTTTGAAGTTGTTTAACTTCGCTAAACCGGACTAAACATTGAAACCCCGATAATCCGAACAGGAACACTGGAACCTCGCTAAACCGGACTAAACAGTGAAACCTCGTTAATCCGAACACTGGAACCTCGCTAAACCGGACTAAAACAGTGAAAACTCGTTAATCCGAACATGAACACTGGAACCTAGCTAAACCGGACTTAACAGTGAAAACTCGTTAATCCAAATAGGAACAGTAGTACCATGATACTCAGGACTGAAAGAACAGTGGAAATGGTTGATCTGATCCAGTCTAATTTACTGTACTGTCCTCGCCAGTCCGAGTACCTTTTGCTTTAGAGTGATTGTATGCTTTAGCCTCTCTACTGTACAACACAGAACTGCGCAATTAACGCAAAGTATAAGAATACAATATGTACATATTAAAGATTTCAAGCAGCGAATATCTAAATTTAGGCACGAACTTAGATCTAACAACTACACGTTGGCTTTACGTTACTGTCTTAGTGATATTCATAGCCTCAGGATTCGTCCCTATTTAAATAAAGTAGTATCTACGTACGCTACAAGGTTAGCGCAGGTAAAGGAGGGAGGCCAATGGTGCTATATGGACCTATTAGTTAGGTAGGAATAACGGGATAAACGAACAATGAACTAATAATCAATATCTGTTTATCTAACACAGCGAATAGTGTAGTAACAACAATATCCAATCAACCAAAATAATAAACAAACTAAATTAATTATTCTAAACTAAAAATATTTCATAATTATTAATAAACATAAAAACAAGCCACTTCCGGTTGATGTAGGAAAGCTGCAACGTTTGTGTTCTAACCACGTGCGGGATGTTCCGTATTAAAAAAAAAGGACGAGTCTTCCACCCCACAGCAATCTTATGTCTAATTGAATAAAATACTATATATGTGTGTATATGATTAAATACACGCAAAAGTAAACACAACAACCACTAAATATCCTCACACAACCAACCAACCCCTCCCCCTCCCACAAACCATCCCCAACACCACTCCGGTCCATACTACTAGCATTTAATAAAGCCCGTAAATCCTTCTGCACATCTCTTTGACACCCAGCACATCTTTCAACCCCCAACCTATCCAGTCCCCATCCAGGTTATAACCCAACTATAACACTAATCCCCCCTCCATCCCCGTTTTCCATCTTTACCCATACTAATAATCACACTATTCACTAAAATTCATAAATGTCGGAACGATGAGCAGAAATAAGTGAAAGAGAAGTAGAGGTGTTTATAAGAAAGAATACATTGGTACAAGTATAGTCAGGTCTATTCTCAGTGACGAATGATGAGGAGTACATGGAACGGACAACAAAAAAAACAGCACATGCATGACACTAACCACTAATATACAGTCCGTTGGATGTCCGGGACTATAAATGGTGACCCGTGTGAGAACGGTCCAATCTCGAACGGAAAAAAAAATCCCTCTGTGTTTTTCGAAAAAGAGTAGGCGCGTAAACGCCGACACAGAGAATAGTGAAAACTTTATCCAAAAGTTTAGGCTGTTAGAAATAGGGTCTCTTTATTAAAACATTAGATGGACTTCCAAATTTTATATACAAGCCAAATTCATAGAATAGGCAGGGGCTGGTGTGGCTGGAGGCGGCACAGTACCTCACTTCCGGTCCTGACTTGGTGATGCTGTACAATGAGTGTTAGGTTAAGGCATTATTAGGCATAGGAGCCGTCTTACAAAAACTAGACTTATACAGTTAATATATATAGGATAGACGGCCCCTTCTCTAACCTATCACCCCTCCTCTACTCCATACTTTATCCCTTCTACTCATTTTCCTTTCTGTTCTTAGTCTGCTGGATAACCGAACCACTCGGTAGTGAAGCGGACGTAAAACCTATCAATCAATCAATCAATACGTTCGAGCGATGCATTAAACATTTTCCGTGCACAAGTTTCGTTACTGTTGTAGGCGGCAGCTGCTGTTATGTTTGACGCTAAATTACAAACGTCGCTAGCCTTAATTGGCTTGCCGATACAACAATGTTATATATGTACAGCCGTAAGGAATTTTACAAATAGTCGCATGACTGCGCACCAGCCAGCACAGGTGAACAAATCTGGGACACCCGTCTCCGTCACGCTTCCTTGAACTCACGAGGTATTGGAATGTGATAATTCCTTGGAATGACTTTGGCTAACAATAATGCCCGCTACATTTATACGTCATGACTAGATAATACCACACCAGACAATTTATCGATTTCGTAATACATATACAGTATGTACTCTGCATAAATCGATTCTGAAGATCATGTGTGGATGACCGATCTCTTGCAGCCAATGGGTGTGCTTTATATATACCAGCTTTTTCTGTTCTAAATATAGTTCAGGGAAGACCTACTATACATTAGTATAATAACAAGTGTACAATCGTGTGTGGACCATTACAGCGATCGTAACTATGGGGGCTGCCGGACAATTCCTCTTGTTAGTATGGAAGAATTTCACGGTGTCTCGTCGCAATTACTGTGCTACAGTTTTCGAGGTGGCGTTGCCAGTCGCCTTTTCCTTGTTGTTACTGATGCTGCGGTTCCTGGTGACCAGTGTCGACCACACCCAACCCTTCAGGTGGGATGGTTTCCAATTGGACGATTATACACAACACAAGTATATAGACGCAAACGGGATTTTATATTCTCCAAACAACACCTCGGTCAGAAATGTGATGAACGAACTGTCGGTTACTCTCGGGCAAAACGTCAACATTACAGGTAAGACCCCTCGCCCCTATATTTATAGAAGGACCCCACCCAGACCTTTGTCACCCAACTGGAGTATTAGGGTCTGGTCCAGAAGTATATTATGATACCTTCGTTGTGACGAAAATCACAGGGGCCAGGTTCTAGTCCTTGCAATCACCATGAACAATATGTATTTATGATAAACAGCTAGACACTAGCTTTCACCACGGAATTAGATTATCTACGCCCGTGCTTTCACACATTCCTAATCAATATGGTCTGGATTCATCACTGGTCGGGCTTTGTGAAGTCGCCTTAGGTCAGCAACTGTCCTGTACTATCATTCAAAGTGATCTTTACTATCAGAATGGCCGTTTGAAAAATATACCACGCACGAGGGAGCACAACCGGTTATATATGTGCCCTGTATTTTGAACTCGTCGGTTACACAATCGTCAACATGACTCGTGTTTTGTTTTCCTATGAGGAAGGTTTGTGGGTACGAGGCGGTTGGGCTCAGCCAATCAAGAGGCCCATGGGCCTTAACGGTCACCTGGGTTATGTAAAAACTGATGTTATCGATGTTGCCAAATGAATAAGAAATCATTTTGTAACAAAGTTAACTTGAACTACATGTAATGCAAAAGCAGCGTGAAAGATCTAGGTAGTATATGTACTATGTACAAATAGTGGTTCTGTCAGTCAGCTGAATTATGGTTAAGCATCTTAAGACACTTCCATCTATGAAAAGTATTTGATTCTACCATATCTGGATAAGAATATTTTTGAAAAGTTAGTCAATATGCCCCGCCCCTCGGGTTCCAAAGGGCTTGCAATTGGGACCATATATTTCACAAATAAACTTTTGGAAACGTGAGACCCCAGGGTCATGATTCTCAATTACTCTGTCAGCGGACGACGGACATATATTTTGAAAGGTCTTGAGACGGTAGGTATATATACTATCACCCGGGAGAAGCTCCGTATCAACGGAAAACTCACGAACTGTGAAACGGATGATATAAACTTTATTGATTGTTTTTCTCTTTCTTATTTCACAATATTTATTGTTCAGATATTAGATACAAAGGAATTGGGCAACAGGCAAAGCCTATGAGCACATCATATTGAATTGAAGTAATGATAAAACATGTGTATTATGTCCATGAATATTGATATTTGCATGTCATTTTTTATTTTATTTTTTCATAGTGGTTATACAAAAACTAGATTTTACAAAAAATGGCAATTAAAATTATGCTGGTGGACAGCACATAGTACATTTATGTACTGGTATCATTCCATACAGCAAAGTCATGTGAAAAAAGATAAACAAGTAAGTGCAATCTAGTAAAAGCGTCTTGTATCTTTAACGAATCTCCGAACCATCTCGAAGATACTTATATTCATATTGATATCGAGTCTTCGACATCCATAAGGAAAAGTCTGAGTATTTAATGGAATAATGTCATTAAGAGTAGAAATGGAGTTAAGGAGAATTTGCCTTTGATTAGTATACAGAGTACAATGGAAGAAGTGATCACAATCCTCACCAGGAGAACTACATAAGCAGGCAGGGGTATCAATTAGGTGAGATTCAAATAGATCTGAATTCAGGTTACTGGCAGTTTTTAAGTTGACAACTTTATTGATTCTTTCACACACGCTTACAAATCACATCCGAAAATTTGTACAAACTGGCAGATACAAAGCCAGGGTATCCTGTTATGGACAGGTAGTTTCAGACAACTCGACTTGTTCGAAATGTCTCCAAGATGGCCACACATTTCGTTAATGTACAAATGACTGGAAATGCCGATGACCGTGACGAGGTAAACACCAACGAAAACGCACGTGAAGACGACTTCGACATTGATCACAGCTCCGACAACGGCCCGCTCCCTCAAAACACTAATAATGACAATAATAATAATATTTATTCGGTAAAAGCATGATACAGGTATAAATATCACATATGATCACAGATTTCAATTGCTGATAATCACAGATTTATCACAGTATTTAGATTATCACATCAATGTTAATATCACAAATTGGAGCACTATAAATACAATGTATCTGCATGATGACTAAGCTTTAACCTAGGATATCCCATGAAAGCTGGGTGGCAGCTTATTTCCAATGGGGTCCTCTCGTAAAGATCTTAATAACTTAGACAACAAAAGGTCCTAAGAATTTGACAATATAAGATGGTATAATTTCTCGTAATAATATATATATGAATAGAATAAGTTGTACTAATTGGTCAAATATGATGATGGTATATTATTTCATCAAAATAAGATGTTAGATTATTTGACAGAATAAGATGGAGTTGTGTTTTACGTATCATTAGAAAATAAGATTGCCCTCTAATAATATATATATATATATATGTGGGGCTGTGCAGGCTGTTATTTCCTCTTGTAATATTAAAATAACATTACTGTACATATCACAATGCAAGATGATGTCATTCTTGCAGATATTTTGTAACAATATAAGATGGTGTTAGGCCATATACATTTATATGGTGTTACCTGTGTGTAGAACAGACAACAGGTGGTTGGGCCAATCCCTACCAACCTATTATCTGTCTATCAAATTAAAACAATTTGGGGTATAATACATATATAAAAATGACTTATTACTAAAATAAAGACTGAGGATGATGGTGATAAAATCTTCCGTAATTCACTATTAAAAAGTACATATGAATTTGTAGTCACCAAAAATAGGATACCTGGAACAAAATTCCAGCCTCATTTGAATGAGATTGGAAATTAAAACATTGCAAAGTAGTACTTTAGTTAAAATTTAGGTAATACATATATTTATTAGAAGAAGTTTAGAGTCGCCCACAAGGATAGAATAAAAATAACCTTAAGAAGATGAATTCTTGCTCAAAATCAGTTTTTGCCAAATCTTGTAAGTACTTTTTTTTTTTATCTCGCTATTGAATTTCATCTTGTGATCTACAGATTTTATTGAATGTGGCAAGTTATTCCAATCTTTGATAGCATTATAGAACAATGATGACGATTCCACACCTTAAAAGGAATGATGAAATTCAGATCACTGTTCCTGGTAAAGTGTTTTTTCTCTGTTCTAGTAAAATATTCTTCCATATAGGATGGACATTTGTTATGTTGAATATTAAAGACATGGTTAAAACGGAGCTGTTTCACCCTGCCCCCAACATCCAACATATTAGCTTGTTCCAATTCCCGGTGGGTGACTCTTGATCTGTTGTTAAGTTTCAGAATAAATCTGACCACTTTATTCTGGGTAATTTGAAGTTTTTGTCGAAGTTTTTTGGATAAGCTTTCGAACCAGCAGCTAGAAGACGCGCTCATCCCTGACAGTGATGCACATAAAGAGCGTCGTCAAATCAAAGTGTCCACAGGAAACAGACGCGTTGTAACGGGTAAATACAACAAGGTCGCGACACCGTCCTCGGTACCCAACAAAAAGCGCCTGGACAAAAGTCAAGACAAGGCCGGACCCCACCAACCCCAAGTGAAGAGCTAAACACGGGCCAAAAATGTTAACTCAGGCCCACCGATCACGACCGCCGGTAATACGCAAAAGGCAAGGGGTACCAGCAGTCGACTCCGATCCGCTACCACGTCTAACCTGTTATTTGGTCATACATCGTATTGAACTGTTTATCGTTTTGTGGACTAATGAGAATGACAACGAGTTACACAAAAATTAACGCTTGGAAACTGAAAATGACGATACTAATGATAAACCAGAGACGTATATAACACATAACCAAAATCGGAGAAGAATCCCTCTAGAAAACTCTTTACCTACTAAATATATGTACAGGACCTATTCTTGCGCAAGATGCAATATCACAAAGTGAGTCAACGAGAGATAAGCACCAGAAAGAAGGGACGAGATATCAAAAACGTGGAACATCCTACGGACTGCCCACATTAGTCGCCTCTCAATGCTGCAGTGCATTTAACAGTCACAGCAGGGGGGTCCACACTTAGTCGCCTCTTTCGGTTTGCAGGAATAATGCATGTAATTATCAAATAAGTGAGTGCAGGAGGAATAAGTAGATGAAATAGATATATACATGTACATGTATGTGTATGGGAAGGAGTACAAACTATTACTACATGTAGTTTGTACATACTTGTATCACGGAATTAGATTATCTAAATCCGTGCTTGTATCCACAATTCTGTACTAACTAAATGTACTAGTTTTGAATTTAAAGACAGTTGTAACTATACAAAAAAATGAATCTCAACATTACATGTATGTACTTAAAATCACATATCTTACAGACGTTCGTAGGTACGTCTCGGTATGGGAAATTATAATACTGATAAATGTTTTACATGCATTTAAAATATGGTACAAGGTAAACAAACATGAAGAGATACGTAAGTTTACAGTTATAATGACAACTGTACCTACATTTTGCTATGTAATTCAACCTGTCTTGATCCTGAAAATGTTGGTAAGTGAACTTCAAAACATATCTCAGTATTACATCCATTTGTTCAAGATCAAATATTTTCAAGGCATAATTAAGTATGTCTCGATATATGTAAAGCAAATTGAAACAAGAGGCCCATGGGCCTTAACGGTCACCTGATATATTTATGCAGAGAGTTGATTTTGTTTTTAACATGAACAGAAATATTATTCAAAGTGACAAAAAACAATAAAACCACCTTACTCAATATCTAGCATACAGATTTCAGACTAAAAAGGATTTGAAACTAGCACCTCTGATTCTTAACAAGGAAAATGAAGAAATTTTAGCACACTGACT